>NW_006776536.1:886514-953807 GCF_000442215.2 Lipotes vexillifer | reverse complement strand
GCAGGAATCTAAGAGTTGGAGAATATGGATTTGACATGATCTCTCTTCTCTGGGGAATTGGAGGTCAGTTGGACAAAACAATGGGGGAAGGGGTTAGTAGACAAAGACAAATGCCAAGGTAAAATGGTGCTAATTCTAACCATTAGCACCTTTTTCTTTTTTCATCCTAGTCTTCAGACTGAACCTAGTAATGAAAGCCAAGGGACAGAACTCCCAGGCCCACCCGGTATGTGTGTAGAGGATGTGGAGTAAAGCCTCCCCTGCCCACATAGAGATGTGATAACCCCCTTTGCTTAAAGGATATCGTGGAGGGTACCAGAGCAGGGATTGAGTTTAGTTTGTAAATTAAACCTTGGTAAATGGTTGTTTGGCTGATTATCATATGTAAATATAGAACAATTCCAGCATTTGTTGCTTTTGGAGATTCATATACATACATTAAATCCCTTTCTTGGTAGCTCACTTTCTAAGCTTTGCTTCTGTCGCTTCTTCTAAGAGCTAGATTGTTTTGTTCAGCATAGTAAGCCACTGGCCACATGTGGCTATTGAGCACATGAAATGTGGCTAGTGTAATTTGAGATGTGAGTGTAAAATACACAATGAACCCTGAAGACTTAATATGAAAAAATAAAGATCTCAATAATTTTTTATAATGATAACAGTGAAATGATATTATTGATTACATGTGAAATGACTTATTGGATTAAATAAAATATATTATTAAAATTAATTTCACCTTAAAAATATGGCTACTAGAAAAAAATTACATATGTGGCTCACATTACTTTCTGTTGGAGCCCGCTGGTCTAGAACAACCTGCACCAGGGATGAGTACTTGCTATAGAATTTCATGTGGGTCATTCCATAGACATTGAGTGATTTTAGTTCAGTAAGAACACTTAAGCCATCATTTAACTTTTATAGTCAGATTTTTTCCCTTGGCTGGGGAAACAGCATTTGAAATTTAATTTTGTAAGTCAATGAGAATATAGGATTGCAGTGCCAAATTTTGTGTGTGTGTGTGTGTGTTACATGCATGCACATGTGCATGTGTTATTTTTCAGGAATTCCTCTTGCAAGTGCTTATGGTGCATCTTATATCCATGTCCACAAGGAATGGGTCCTACCAATCTTCCTACCTGATTAAGCCTGTCCTTGGAAAAGCGATGCTTTTCTGTCCCAGAAAAGGATCCTGGAACCAGGTATATTCCTAGTGCAGTTCTCATAAGCCCTTACTCCCAAGGAATTTGGGACATTAGGCTTAATATGTTGTCAACCTTTGTATTCAGCTGTCTAGAGCCAGTTTTCTACCTTCACGAAATAAAGTTGCTCCCAAACTTTTTTAGTTTGAAAAAGCTCCAATACAGAAAAGTTGAAAGAGTAGTATAATGAACATCTGTATATTCTTCCCCTAGAGTCCCCAAATGCTTTTTGAAAATTGCCATGTTGTTTCTATATATAGTTTTTTGAGGCTGAATTATTTGAAAGTAATTTGCACATCATGACACATATTTATCACCCCTGAATATTTCAGCATGTCTTTCCTAACAATAAGGGTATGACCTTATCACAAATCTATTGTCATAACCTAAGAAAATAACAATAGTTCCCTGATATCTAATATTCACATTTTCTTAAATAGCTTTTTCCTGACTTTTTAAAACTCTGGATTCACTCCAAGTTTATGATTTACGTTTAATTATGACTCTTTAGTCTCTTTTAATCTAGGATAGAGGTTGACACACTACAACCCTTGTGTCAAGCCTGGCTATCCACCTGTTTTTGTACAGCCCACTAGGTAAGAATAGTTTTTACATTTTTTTCCCATACCATTTTTTTTTAATTGAGGTAAATTCTCATAACATAAAATTAACCATTAACCATTTTAAAGTATGCACTGCATTGACGTTTAGTACATTCAGTACATTCTATCTAGTTCCAAGACATTTTAAACATCCAAGAAGGAAACCTTGTACTGTTAAGCAGTATCCCCATCAACCCCTCCTTTCAGCTCCTGGTAAGTACTAGTTCACTGTCTGTTCCTGTAGATTAACCTATTCTGGATGTTTCGTATGAACAGAATAATATAATATGTGACCTTTAGTGTCAGGCTTCTACTCAGCATGTTTTGTTTTTTTGTGGTTTTTCTTTTTTTGCGGTACGCGGGCCTCTCACTGTTGCGGAGCACAGGCTCCGGACGCGCAGGCTCAGCGGCCATGGCTCACAGGCCCAGCCACTCCGCGGCATGTGGGATCTTCCCGGACCGGGGCACAAACCCATGTCCCCTGCATCGGCAGGCGGACTCTCAACCACTGCGCCACCAGGGAAACCCCATGTTTTTGTTTTTTTGGGGGGGGCTGCGTTGGGTCTTCGTTGCTGGGGCTTTCTCTAGTTGCGGCGAGCAGGGGCTACTCTTTGTTGCGGTGTGTAGGCTTCTCATTGTGGTGGCTTCTCTTGTTGCGGAGTATGGGCTCTAGGCTCTCAGGCTTCAGTAGTTGCAACATGCGAGCGCTGTAGCTGTGGCACGTGGGCCCTAGAGCACGCGGGCTTCAGTAGTTGTGGCGTGTGAGCTCAGTTGTGGTGAGTGGGCTTCTCAGCGCATTGGCTTCTCTTGTTGCAGAGCATGGGCTCTAGGCATGTGGGCTCAGTAGTTGTGGCACGCGGGCTCTAGGGCACGCGGACTCAGTAGTTGCGGTGCTCAGGCTTAGTTGCTCCACGGCATGTGGGATCTTCCCGGACCAGGGCTCAAACCTGTGTCCCCTGCATTGGCAGGCAGATTCTTAACCACTGTGCCACCAGGGAAGTCCCCATCAGTGTGTTACATTTGTTACAGTTGATGAATCTACACTGACACAACATTATCACCCAAAGTCCATAGTTTATATTAGGGTTCACCCTTTGTGTTTATAGTTCTGTGGGTTTTGACAAATGCATAATGTCATGTGTCCATCATTACAGTATCATACAGAATGGTTTTCACTGCCCTGAAAATCTGCCGTGCTCCACTTAGTCATCTCTCCTCCTCTCTCTCACGCCAGCAGCTACTGATGTTTTTATTATCTCCATAGTTTTGCCTTTTCTAGAATGTCATGTACTTGGAATCCAAATACAGTATTGCAGCCTTTTCAGACTGGCTTCTCTCACTTAGTAATAAGCATTTAAGTTTTCTCCATGTCTCTGTGTCTTGATAGTTCTTTTTATTGCTGAATAATACTCCATTGTATGGCTGCACCATAATTAGTTTATCCATTCACCTGTTGAAGGACATCTTAGTTGCTTCCAGGTTTTGACAGTTCTGAGTAAAACTGTAAATGTTTGTGTGCAGGTTTTTCTGTGTGGACATAAGTCTTCAACTCTTTGTGGATGTTATTTCCCAGTCTGTGATTTCTCTTTTCATTCTCTTAAAAGAGTGTCTTTCACAGAGCAGAAGTTTTTGATTTTAATGCAGCCCAACATAACATTTTTATTTCATGGATTTTGCTTTTGGTACTGTATCTAAAAACTCATTGCCAAACCCAAGGTCACCTCGGTATTTTCATATTATCTTTTAGAAGTTTTATAGTTTTGTGTTTTACATTTAGGTCTGTGATCCATTTTGAGTTTATTTTTGTGAAAGGTATAAGGTCAGTGATTGTATTTTTTTTTTTGTACGTTGACTGTCTAGTTGTTTTAGCCCCAATTATTGAAAAGAGGGTCTGTTCCACAGGAAAACGTTGAATTGCCCTTGGTCCTTTGTCAAAGATCAGTTGACTGTACTCATGTGAGTGACATTGTCTTTTAAAAAGCCCTACATTCTGGATTTGTCTCTTTCCTCATTGTATACTTTAATCTGTTTTCCTACACTGTATTCCTCATCAACTAGAACTTGAGTCTAGAGGATTAGATTCATGTTAAACATTTTGGCAAGGGTGCTTCCTGGATGATTGAGCACTTCAAATTGTATCAAGTCAGAAGGTGCACAGTGCTAGGTTGTCCCACTGGTAGTGATGGTTAAGACTGGTTAAGGTGGTAACCAGCAGATCTTTCCACTGTAAAGGTATATTTTTCCCTTTGCAATTAGTAAGTACTCTAGGGATAACTTTGGCCATGTAACAGATGAATATTTGAATCTATATTTGTCAGGCATGTGCTAGATTCTTGGGAGGCAGCAGTAAAAAGAAAGATTTCTGCTCTCACAGAATTTGCCTTTTCCTCTCCAAGTTTGAAGACAGTAGTGGGATTGGGTCTGTTCTTGGACGGGGTGCACTTGGAACTTAGGGTAGGCTGATATCAGAAAAATAGGATCATTGAAAACGTATATGCCAGTAAGTATAGAGTTGCAGTATGGGATGATGTAAAACTTCTGGCTGAGAAGGATAGTCGTGTTGGTTGCATAATAGCGTGAATGTACTTAATGCCACTGAACTGTACATTTAAAAATGGTTAAAATGGGGCTTCCCTGGTGCGCAGTGGTTGGGAGTCCGCCTGCCGATGCAGGGGACACGGGTTCGTGCCCCGGTCCAGGAAGATCCCACATGCCGTGGAGCGGCTGGGCCCGTGAGCCATGGCCGCTGAGCCTGCGCGTCCGGAGCCTGTGCTCCGCGACGGGAGAGGACACAACAGTGAGAGGCCCGCGTACAGCAAAAAAAAAAAAAAAATGGTTAAAATGATAAATCTTGCATTATGTGTATGTTACTACAGTTTTTTAAAAGTATATGCCATTATGATGCATCACTGAACTCAGTCCTGCCTCACTGCCTTTTCGCTGATAATTTTCATCAGGCTTTTGTTAGTCTGTTTGGACTAATTGAGAGAGAAACTGTTTCTGAGAGAAAATTCTGCAGTTCAGTTCTGGCAGAGAGGAAGAGGCAGTGATGTTATGTTTCATTCACTGCCTCCAGTAGAGTTTGTCTTTGTAGCCTCTCAGGGAGATCATTGTTGAGATCTCTGGGTGTCCTGGATTGTGCCCAGGCTGTGGGTGGAGCTTCAGCTGTTGGTGCAGACAGGCTCTGCCTTTCACTATCTGCTGTTGCCATTTGTTGCAGTTCGCCAGATGCAGACCTGCCTTTGCCAGGATACAGAGAGAGAGATCTACAACTTGAACCATTGTCTGAATGCTGCTGTTTTGACCCAGGAAATCATATAGATTCAGGATGAGAGCAGTAACCATAATGCCAGCAGCAAAGTGATTGTTGACCAGTTTGCTCTGAAGGCAGGCCCTTCATTTAGGAAGTCAACCTGTGATTAAGAGCAAGAGCTCTGTTGAGAGGGAAGGGAAGAGCAGCACCTTTATTTGTGGCTGATGGAGCTTGGATAACTAACTCTTGCCTTCCTATTTACCTGAACTGACTGTGGAAGCAAAGGTGGTAGGAAAGCTTTAGTGGTGGCTGTGGCAACAGCATGATAGCGTGGTGAGGTGACCTGTGACTTTATTCAATTTATAGAAATTGTATCCACCTGGAACCTTTATTTGCCTTCATGTTGGAGAATATCTAGCTTATCACAAATTCTCAGTTTTTAGTATACAGATTGTAGGTTATGTGTGTATAGCCTCTGCTTTGGCAGTAGTATACGGAAATTAGTATGTTGTACAGTGTTTTTCAGTTTTTGACTGAGCTGCAGTAGGAAATACATTTTCTTTATTTTAATTTAATTTATTTTATTTTTGGCTGCATTGGGTCTTTGTTGCTGCACGCGGGCTTTCTCTAGTTGCGGCGAGCAGGGGCCACTCTTCGTTGTGGTGCACGGGCTTCTCATTGCGGTGGCTTCTCTTGTTGGGCACAGGCTCTAGGCGTACGGGCTTCAGTAGTTGTGACACACGGGCTCAGTAGTTGTGGCTCATGGGCTCTAGAGTGCAGGCTCAGTAGTTGTGGCGCACGGGCTTCCTTGCTCCGCGGCATGTGGGAACTTCCTGGACCAGGGCTCGAACCCATGTCCCCTGCTTTAGTAGGTGGATTCTTTTTTTTTTTTTTTTTTTTTGCAGTACGCGGGCCTCTCACTGTTGCGGCCTCTCCCGTTGCGTTGCGGAGCACAGGCTCTGGACGTGCAGGCCCAGCGGCCATGGCTCACGGGCCCAGCTGTTCCGCGGCATGTGGGATCTTCCCAGACCAGGGCACGAACCCGTGTCCCCTGCATCGGCAGGCGGACTCTCAACCACTGCGCCACCAGGGAAGCCCCAGTAGGTGGATTCTTAACCACTGCGCCACCAGGGAAGTCCAGGAAATACATTTTCTGTTAGGACCTAGTACACTCATACACCTGGGTGCACATAATTTTAACAGCAGTTTCAGGAAATGGTACTTAGCCATACTGTGTTTTCTTATACTCTCCATTTCATTCTATTATTTCATTTTAAAAATGCATATCTGACCTGATTTTTATGACCCATGATTTAAAGAAGATTGGTGTGGGACAGTGGTTCCCACAGTATGATATATACTCAGGATTCTTTTATGTATAGGGATCTGTGAAGTCAAAACTATTTTCATAGTAATACTGAGATGTTATTTGCCTTTTTCTGTCTCATTCACTACCAAGTGGAGATTTTCCAGAAATACAGTGGAGTTTTCCAGAACTTACATGATGTGTGATGACATCACTCTCAAGATTAATAGAGTGTGTATTTGTGTATTCTTGTATTTTCTAAAATTTTGTAAAGTAGTAGGATTTAAATGTGTTTTTTCAGAGATTAACTCAGTTTTCAGTACTCATATTGTGCTCTTACTAGCTACTGTTTGATTATAACTGCTGCAATCTCTGTAACTTCATTGTGGTCCAGTGAAATCCTGAAGTTTTCCTTGAGCCTTTGTGGAAATACAAGACGTTGTCTTGTTTTGCAATTATATACTTAGAAAATTCTTCCATTTTAATTTGTAATCACTAAATATTGACCTGTGTAACCCACATGTGCAAAAGCTGTTTGGGGTCCTCAGTAATTTTTAAGAGTGTAAGGGATTCCTGAAACCAAAAAGTTCGAGAACTTCTGGCATAGGGGTAAGAATGTAGGCTTGTTTTTTTTGTTTCATTTTATTTTTTGTGTTTTTTTTGCAGAAGGGGAGTCACACTTTTTTTGTGTGGTTAAGAAATATATATATACACACATATATATATACACATATATATATATAAAACCTGAGATCTGTACTCAACAAGTTTTTATTTTTTATTATTATTATTTATTTATGTAATTTATGGCTGCGTTGGGTCTTCGTTGCTGCCGCGCGGGCTTTCTCTAGTTGCGGCGAAGGGGGAGTACTCTTCCTTGCGGTGCGTGGGCTTCTCATTGCGGTGGCTTCTCTTGTTGCAGAGCATGGGCTCTAAGCAAACGGGCTTCAGTGGTTGTGGCACGTGGGCTCAGTAGTTGTGGCGCATGGGCTTAGTTGCTCCACGGCATGTGCGATCTTCCCGGACCAGGGCTTGAACCCGTGTCCCCTGCATTGGCAGGCAGATTCTTAAGCACTGCGCCACCAGGGAAGCCCTCTCAACAAGTTTTTAAATGTACAATATTGTTAATTATAAGCACAGTGTTGTGCAACAGATCATCTTGCATAACTGAAACTTTATACATACTGAACAGCAACTCCCTGTTTCTTCCTTCCCCCAATCCCCAGCAACCACCATTTTACTTTCTGCTTCTGTGAGTTTGACTTAGAATATAGGCTTTTTTAAATAATAGTTGGCTGTATTTGAGTCCCAGCTCAGCTACATGTTGAGTAATCCTGGCTTCTTACCCAACCTTTTTGATTCTTTCTTCATAACTAAAATTGGCATTTTACTGTCTTCATAGGGTTGTTGTGAGGATTATAAATGAGCTAGAAAAATGGGCTCGAAAATGCTTAGCACAAGGAAGCATTCATATGTTACCTGTTATTATGATAGAAAATGTAGTAACATCTAGTCACATTGATATTTAGCTGTAGCATTTCATAGCAACACGCACCGGTGTGAAATTGGATTGTCTAAACCTACTCTTAAGTTCTCATTCTCATTCTGCTCTTGCCTGTGCCTCTAGTCTTTTCTTAATTAAGTGGGTTCTGTTTTCCAAACAAATTATGAGCTTCTTGAAAATAGCCGCTCTCTTCTATTTATTTCTGTTCTGTCTTGGACAGAATTCAGCCTATAGTAAGTACTCAGGACAAGTAAGTCCTGTAAGTCCTAGTACAAAGGCTGTGGGACACACAGGCTTAGAATCTCTATGAGGATGATGGTGGGAAAAGAGCTTTTGAGGTCCCTGTTCTGATTCTTTACTCTGTCTCTCTCAGGAACTTCCTTCCACTACTAAACAAGCTTCCTAACAAGTATAGTGAAGGATGAATTACAATTTATTAAATCATTTCAGTTTATTTGGTTATTGCCCTTTCTCTTGGCAGTATAAAATTCTAACATAATTGTATACTTTTCACCAGGGTTTTTGTTTCATTACATCCCAACAATACAAGAGGCTCATAGCAATAGATGATTTAATTCTTGTTTTCTGTAAATGTACATGGTTACTTCTATAGCACTTTCTGAGATTTTAGAGCAACACAGGCAGGCAGGTGTGAAATTTATTTTATGTCAAGAATTGAACTGTGTTCAAACCTTCTAGTTTTGTTGGTCAGTTCTCTTTTCTCCTTTAGTCTGTCTTCAGCCTTCTGTCTGTCTTAATGTCCAAAAACTTGTTCTTATATAAGCACATAGCTCCTCTATCTTCTGGCTCCGTACTTCCCCTGTTCACATATGACCATTCCTTTAAGTTCCTGCTACCCAGAAATCAACAACAGTAGAGCCAGCTCTACCACTTAGGCTTTTAGGCTTCTCCCAAATAACACCTTCCAGCAATGACCACTTCATATTAAATTGCTGACAGTGTGGGGATGGAGAGGGTACAGTTGCTGCATTTCCTGAAATTTCATCCCTAGGATTAAATATTTGATGTAAGGAGATAGAGATGGTGAAAACATAAAAGAGCTCATGAAAGGGATAGACTTAGGAAACTTATTAGAAGCTTTGCCACTTGGGATGATAAGGGAGGAAAAAATCTTTATCTGATGTTTAATGCTGTTTGAGAAAAGGCATGTGAGGTATGACTTGTCTCTAGCCGCATAAACCGCTCTTTTTGGGAAAGATAGTTTGTTTCCCAGTCCAGTGTTGATTCCTGTTCAAAACCATAATTGCTAATATTTTTTGTACATGTGCTGGCTACTTCATGTCTTTTATCTCACTTAATCCTCATACAGTCCTGTGTGATGGCTTCTATTTTAATTATTAAAGTAGCTCATGTACAGTGAGAGGCAGAACCATTATTTGAACCCTAGACTCTGCCACTACTACATTCAGCCTTTTTTTACGTATGGGACGCTTTACAGTTTGCAGAGTACTTGTGCATATGTTCTCATTTAAACCTCACCACAATCCTGTGCATTAAGTGAAAGTCTTGACATTTTCACACAAGAAAATGGAAGCTTCGGGAATTTGAAGCTCAAAGTACCAGTACCTAGACTAGGCCCACACCCACTCTGACTCCAGTTCCTTTGTTTTCATTATGTAGTTTTGCTAAAAATAATAAGTAATAAATAGGGTCATATCTGAAGGTGAATTTTCTGAGATTGTTCACTTTGTTGAAGGTGATTGGTAATGTCTTAGATGTTTGGAGAAGTTAACAAATATGTGGTCACTAACTTGCATTATTGGTTTCTCTCATAGCTTGAGTATAACCGCTTTATCTAAGTATTCCTTTTGCTCTTGGGCTTCTCAATGCTATGGGTCAGTTTACCACTCTTATACTAACATTTCTAGGTAAATTCAGAAGTGAAGACATAATTTTCTGTGCTTTAACCTTCCTTAGTTGGCACAAATGAGTGACTGAAAGATGAGAAGGAAAAAGGTCTTGGCAGGATTATAATATAATCATGGTAGTGGGAAAGGGGAGGAGTATATGTGTTTGTGGGGGACAGTTTAAAATACCAGCTCTTCATCTTTTGTCAGTTCCTTCCAGAGCTTCTATTCCTAAACATGAAATTTCATGACTCCTCTAAATCTCAAGTTTGACAGTTTGAAAGAGGTCATGTGTTGGTGAAGAGATTGATCTTTGTCTGTGAAGCAAAACATTAATCATAGCTCCAGAGAGGAGGGCCATAGAGAAAAGCATCCTGATCAGAGGAATATAGCAAGGCTCGAGATAGGTATACACTTATCTAATGTCATCTGGCTTCAAGTGACTGCTTGCTGTCTCCCCAAACTCACCTAAAATTTAGGAGAAGCAGCATGTGGGACACATTTAATGGTTCATATCATTTACTGAGTAAATGTCTAGAGTTAGTGTTTTCCAGAACAAGCTGTCCTTTTAGGTTTGCAGTACCTTTCTCAGTGACTGGCAGAAAGGTCACACACTTACTTCTCCATTAGATTTAAGGTAAACTTCTAGGGGCCTTTTCTTTTTCTACAAATTGTTTTCCCTAACAAATACACTAGTCTTTACCTTCTAGGAACTGAAATGGCATGGCTTGTGCCACGTATCATACTAATGACTTACAGTTGCGTCAGTTACAGAAGATGGTGAAAAAACTAGGCATTATCTTTGTTTCTGGATTCTGGGTGTCTGTTGCTATAGAAACAAACCAGGCAGTAAACATGAGTGTTTAGGGAGTATTTGAATCTCAATGGATGTTCATTGGCTAATGAAAATAAAGTTAAGAAATTTGTTGAGTTGAGGGATAAACTGAATATTTCTGAGTTCATTATTGTTTCCATTTTTGGTGGGTGGTATTATCCATTTTGGTTGTGTGCAGGTCATTTGAAGATTATTTCCTAGCGATTAGGCCTTCCAAAATTCCCTTTTCTGCTCTAGGAGGTGAGCAATTAGAAAAAGCAAACATTTTATGTTCCTTTTGGGTAATGATTTCACTTAATTCAGATTAATTTTGGGGGGGGGTTGGCAATGAGTAGATTAATTTTTGAGTGTCATATAGTAAGAGTGCTGAGTTTAAAAATCATTCTATGGTTACTAAAAGGAGGTGAAGATTTGAAAGCGGGATAGAAGGTAGAGTGGGGAATTACACATCTTTATTTCCCAGTTATTTAAGAAATAAATCCCTCTTGGGACTTCCCTGGTGGCGCAGTGGTTAAGAATCTGCTTGCCAGTGCAGTGGACACGGGTTCGATCCCTGGTCTGGGAAGATCGCACATGCTGCGGAGCAACTAAGCCTGTGCGCCACAGCTGCTGAGCCCACTTGCTGCAACTACTGAAGCCTGCGTGCCTAGAGCCTGTGCTCCAAAATGAGAAGCCACCGCAAGGAGAAGCCCGCGCGCCACAACAAAGAGTAGCCACTGCTCGCTGCAACTACAGAAAGCCCACGGGCAGCAACAAAGACCCAACGCAGCCAAAAATAAATAAATAAATCTTAAAAAGAAGTAAAACCCCCAACATGACTTGGGCATTGACAAATGTTGTTACTTATTTCCAGTTTCTCTGATGGCTTGACTAGGCTACTTTGGGAGGATAAACGGATTGAACATTTGCATGTTGATAGTGTAATATTGCTGAGTACTACTTTTGCCAGTATCCAAGAAGAAGAATGTATGTATATTCTAGTAAAAACCTTTAGGGGAATAAAAATGTGCTTTTTCTATAACGTCTGAACTCAGATTATTTCTCTTAAAGATGGTGTTGAGATGCCTGTCTTCATCCTGAATTTCAGAGAATGATTTTGCTACTTGTAGCCACAGGTTTTTTCTTTACAGAATTGTGGCGATATTATGGTTACTTGTGCAGCAAGCACACTGAACAGTTGATTATACCACATAGTATGCAGTAAAGCAGGGAATGTTGGTGGAAGAGATCCAGCACTTTAACTCATTTCTCAGCCAGTTGGTTTTTTGGAGGACATGTTTTTGGTTGGGTAACTGTATCCTGACTCAGAATTTTAGGATCATTCTGTATATAGCAGGTATTTGATATTAGTTCTGAGGGAACTTTTAGGGGAAAAGTTCACTTTGTGTTATGTATCCCTCTTCTTCGGAGCATTGTGCCTTCTCAGCTACCTTTTTTTTTTTTTTCAATCAGAGACTTAGGTGTGAATAAAGCTTCTTGCCAAATTCTATTTATGGATTACTCTGCCTTGTTGGAATTACTGTGATCTGCTAACGTCTTTCATATATAGAAAGTGTTCTGTGTACTGTTGATCTCTGCAGAACATGATCTTCAGTTAGCCCAGAAAATATTTGAAGGCTGAACTGTCAACAAAAGAAATGCAAGCTTTTCAGCCATGTCAGTTGATCAGTACACATTCTTTGTAATACGTTAAAGCAGTCGTGTTAAAACTAAGCATGTGCCTTCCTTTATCTTTGTGGTCAGGCCTCTTATTTTAAGGCCAGTAAGTGTTAAATCAAAAGATAAAAACTTGGGGGCCTCCCTGGTGGCGCAGTGGTTGAGAGTCCGCCTGCCAATGCAGGGGATACGGGTTCGTGCCCCGGTCCGGGAGGATCCCACATGCCGCGGAGCGGCTGGGCCCGTGAGCCATGGGCGCTGAGCTTGCGCGTCCGGCAGCGGGAAAGGCCACGACAGTGAGAGGCCCACATAAAAAAAAAAAAAAAAAAAAGATAAAAACTTGGGCCCAAGGTTCAGTCACTGTAAGGCAGTGGTTCCTGCTGTTCTTGTACTACCTTAGGGTGTTCCCATTAAAATCCCTCATGAGGTGTAATGAAATTATCACATTTTCTAAACAAAGATTATAAGCTTTTTATTTTTGAAAAATGTTATCCACACCTTCTCAATTAATAAGGAGCTCCTGAGTAATCCAGTAGGGTGAGGGGGAAACCCAAAAAAGTTTGAAGAGGTCACTGCTATAGAGGAGCAATATAGAGTCTGTATCTATAGTCCTTGGCACTTAGTAGGTGTTCAGTAAAGTTATTATGAATGAACAGACATTTCTCTTATGTGGAGCCTTCACCAACCATTCTGTTACTTCTTCCTCTTGGACTTTAATAACATTTGTATCTACTTATCTTAATACAATACATTATCACATTGAATTGTAATACTGTAATTTATTTACATATCTGTCTCCCCCTACTGGCCAGCAGTCTCCTTCAGGGCTAGGACTGTGCTTTTTATCTTTGTATGCAGAGCATCTGGCTGTTACTCCATGTTCAGTGTCCTGTTGTATGAATGAGTAAGTGTTCAAATAATTTTTCTTTAAGAACTTATTTTTCTCATTCTTTTTTTTTTAAGATTTTTTTTGGATGGGAACCATTTTTAAAGTCTTTATTGATTTGTTCTGTTTTTTTTTATGTTTTGGTTTTCTGGCCACGAGGCTTGTAGGATCTTAGCTCCCTGACCAAGGATCGAACCCCCACCCCCTGCATTGGGAGGCGAAGTCTTAACCACTGGACCGCCAGGGAAGTCCCCTCAAATAATTTTTATAGCACAACCCACACATACACACATAGGAAGGTGGTAGGCAATGATCCATCTACATATGTACCTGTCCCAGTGTGTGATCTTACAGTAATGATGGGTTTTCAAAAATATGAAAAGAAAGAAAATGAGAACAACACTTTAAAGTTCAATTGATTTTTAGGATATGTATATGTCCATACTTTTGTGATAGAGGTTAGTTGAGAACCTCAGCTTCTTTCTTTAAAGATGTATAAGAGCTTATTAAGCACTTATCAAATAGGGGATTTGGTATATATTGGAAAGATTCAGATTTAATCCACATAGCTTTATAAATTTATAAAAAGATGCCCCCAAACTTTTTTTTAAAGCAGTTTTATGATGTGGACATGAAAATTGAGTTATTACTTGGCTTCTTATACCATCACCAGCAAAGAGGCTGTGTAATTAAAAACTTTTCTATCAGGTAGTGGGGTAGATCTATCTCAGATAGATCAGAATCTTAGAGAAAATAGGAGACATAGAAATGAATCTTGGTAAAAAAAAAATGTTGGCAATTTCATCTTTACAGAAGGTGTGTAATAAATGTCACTGACTACAAATACAGAGAATGAGAACAAATTTTAATACCATACACAATAAATGTACTAAGTTCAAAGCACTCTGATATAAAAAAAAAATGGTCTCTGGTTAGAAATAGCAATATTTTTATTTCAGCCAGAATAGCTGAATGTCCAGTAAGATAATTTGTCAAGTAAAAGCTAGAATTAGAAGTCAGGAATGGTGGAATGTTAAATAAATAGTGGCATAGCTAGAAATGTAGTATCCCTTAGCAAATATCAGAAACCTCCAACCTTAGGGAAGGTCTTTTGCTAATCTTCTTTGTACCAAGCATGGTTTTCTGATTTATAGATAGTCTCCTTTGTTGCCAGTAGGTCCCACCGCTTTACTTCCTCTCGCTGACAGAGTCATTTCAGCTGTCTGGGTGTCTCCTTCCTTTGACAGTTACTTCCAGCCGTCTCAAGCTACTGGTCTGGCTGAAGTTTCATTCCAAAATGATTTCAGTAGTATAGGTTAGACCATTGGTTTAAAGTGCCTGGGTTCCAATCTCAGCTGCACCAATGACTAACTTTGTAACTTGGGCAAGTTACTTCTATCCTACATTTGCCTTTTTTATTTTTATAAAGTAGAGAGGATAATATTCTTCTATGTGTTAATACATGCATAGTGCTTATTACAGTACTCGGTACGTGGTAAGCACTCAAATGTTAACTGCTGTTACTACTGTAATTTTGCCCTGGCATCATAGTTCACCTTCAGAGCAGTAGCCCTTGTGGGTGTCATTAATAGAAAACTAACTGCCTTTTCATACTTTATACAATGGGAATTGCCTAAGCTCTCCAGAAAGAACTGCCTCTAACATCTGGTTGATTGAGATACACGGAGGTTTGTTTAATATGGGGGGGGGGGTAGGCAGACAGCAGGACGATGTGCAAGTCCCTAGGAGGGCTACCCTGCCAACCCACCACTGGTCTCAGTGTCTCTGATCAGGACAGAGAGGGCTAGGTCTGGAATTTAGATAGTCTATGAATAAGGGCAGACAGACCTGGGGGACCGGTATCTAGCAAAGTTTCAACATGGTATAATGTAAAAGGGAGCAAGGCTGATATCTTAGATGGAATCAGATTGTTGAGGACTTTATTTTAGAACACGAAGGGACCTTGAATTATTTACCTCCAGGGGAAAACTAGGATCTAGAGAGGTTCAATGATTTACTTAAGTGCCTAAGATCACACAGCAAAGTAGCAATAGTAGAATTGACACTAGATAAGTTCTCCCTTTAGACACGTTTGCTTTCTTGTTTTTCTGCTGTTTTCTAAGAGGGTTAACTTAGGCCAGTTTTACCTTTCTTTTTCTTTGTAAAATAATACCATCATATTTCCTGATTCTCACAGGTTGATTATCTTAGCAAGAAAAACTATTTGATATAAAATGATAGAATTGTACAGTGATTCTTTTTTTTCTTTTTTTTCTTGGCTGCGTTGCATCTTCATTGCTGTGCGTGGGCTTTCTCTGGTTGCGGCAAGCGGGGGCTTCTCTTGTTGTGGAGCATGGGCTCTAGGCACGCAGGCTTCAGTAGTTGTGGCACGCAGGCTCTAGAGCGCAGGGTCAGTAGTTGTGGCGCACGGGCTTAGTTGCTCCGCAGCATGTGGGATCTTCCCAGACCAGGGATAGAACCCGTGTCGCCTGCATTGGCAGGCGAATTCTCAACCAGTGCACCACCAGGGAAGTTCCTGTACAGTGATTCTCAAAGGGAGATTTTTGATATATTACATTACTAATTTTTAGAAATTGTAAAATATTTATAACAAAACTTGCCATTCTAACCATTTTTAAGTGTATTAATTCAGTGTACTACCATCATTACTGTTTCCAAAACTTGTTTTCATTACCCCAAATAGAAATTCTGTAATCATAAAGCAGTAACTTCCCATTCCTCCTCCACCCAGCCCCTGGTAACCTCTAATATACATTCTCTATGAATTTGTCTACTCTAGGTACTTCATAAGTGGAATCATACAATATTTTATCTTTTTATGTCTGACCTATTTCACTTAGCATAATGTCTTCCAGGTTTATCCATGTTGCTGCATGTATCAGACCTCCATTTCATTTTATAGCTGAATAATATTTCATTGTATATATAAACACCACATTTTGTTTATCTGTCAATGGAAATTTGGGACTATTTCCACCTTTTTTTTTTTTTGACCATTGTGGATAATGCTATTATGAACGTTGGTGTCAAGGTGTTTTAGTCCCTGCTCTCAGTTCTTTTGGGTATATACCTAGAAGTGGAATTATTGGATCATATGGCAATTCTTTGTTTACTTTTTTGAGGAATTGCTAGACTGTTTTTTTACACAGGCTGCAAACAGCAATGCATAAGGGTTCCAATTTCCCTACTTCCTGGCTAACACTTGTTATTTTGTGTTTTTTTGATGATAGGAATCTTAATGGATGTGAAGTGGTATCTCATTGTGGGTTTGATTTCTAGTGATGTTAGACATCTTTTCAAGTGCATATTGGCCATTTGTGTATCTTCTTTGGAGAAATTTCTGTTTAAGTCCTTCGCCCATTTTTGAAGTGGGTTTATTTTGTTGTTGAGTTGTAAGAGTTCTTTATATATTCTAGATACTGATCCCATATCAGATATATGATTTGCAAGTATTTTCTCCCTGTGGTTTCTTTTCATTCTGTCATTAGTGTCCTTTGCACAAATTTTTAAAAAAATTATTAATTTAATTTATTTGGCTGTGTCGGATCTTAGTTGTGCATGCGGGATCTTCTTTGCCGCGTACAGGGTCTTTAGTTGCGGCATGCGGGATCTAGTTCCCTAACCAGGCATCAAACGCGGGCCCCCTGCATTGGGAGCGCGGAGTCTTAATTGCTGGATCACCAGGGAAGTCCCCAAATTTTTAAAATTTTGATGAAGTCCATTTTGTCTGTTTTTTTTGCTTTTGCTTTTGATATCGTTTAAGAAATCCTCATTAAAGCCAATGCTGTGAAGATTTTCCCATGTTTTTGTCTAAGAATTTTATTATAGTTTTAGCAATTATGTTTATGTCTTTGATCTATTTTGAGTTAATTTTTGTACTGTATGGTGTCAGTAAGGGTCCAACTTCATTCTCCTGCGTGCAGATACCCAGTTTTCCCTGCATCATTTGTTGAAAATGTATTTAATCTTAATTAATTTGTCTCATAGTTACATGTGGCTAACATTTTGGACAGCTCAGATCTAGCTGATCATGTAATTTTTCTCCTTTAATCTGTTAATGTGGTGAATTATATCAGTAGATGGAGTGGAAATTCTCAGAACTAACAAACTGCTTCTGCATTTTTGGCACATCATGGTAGTTCATTAAATACTGAACAACTTTTTTTAGTCACTTGTCTGTGTGTCCTTTCATATAAAATCAACTGAAATGTCTATGGAAATTGTTTAGAAAAAGATTTTGCTTTCTCAAAAAAATGATATCAGGCAATGTGTCTTCTATTGGTCTACATCAAACTTTATTCTTATATCATAAAAACACATTGCTTTACTTAAACATGTACGTTGTATTACCTTTATTCTTTTACAGATTGCCCATCATTATTTTGTATTGAGATAGAATTCATATGCTAGGCAATTCACCCTTTTAAAGTGTGCAATTCAGTAGTTTTTAGTAAATCCACAAAGTTGTGAAAACATTACCAGTATCTAATTCTAGAACATTTTCATTACCCCAGAGAAACCCAATACACATTAGCAGTTATTCCCCATCTCTCTTCCTTCCAGCCCCTGGCAACCACTAATGTGTTTTCTGGCTTTATAGATTTGCGTATTCTGTCCATTTCAGATAAAGGTAATCATAAAATATGTAGTCCTTTGTGATTGGCTTTTTTCACTTAGTGTGTTTTTTAAAGTTCATCTGTGTTTGTAGCATTTATCAGTACTTCACTCCCTTTTTTTGCTCAACTGTATTCCATTGTATGGATATATACTATATTTTATTAGCCATTTGTCAGTTGATGGACCCTCGGGGTGTCCATCTACTCTGGTTATAATGAATAATGTTGCTGTGAATGTTGGCGTACATGTTTTTGTGTGGCGTGTTTTCATTCTCTTGGGTAAATACCTAGGAATGGAATTTCTGGGTCATATGGTAACTCTAACCAATTTGAGGAACTGCCAGACTGTTTTTCCAAAAGAGTTGCTCTGTTCTACATTCCCACTAACTGTATATGAGGATTTTGCTTTTTTCACATCCTCACCAGCACTTATTACCTAGTAGTTGTTAAGTAGTATCTCGTGGTTTTGATTTGCATTTCCTTAATGACTGATGAGCTAAAGACTAATGATGTTTCATGCGCTTATTGGCTAGTTATATATCTTTGAAAAATACTCTTTCAAACCTTTGCCCACTTTAATTTTATATTTTGTCTTTTCATTTTTAAGTTGTAAGAGTTCTTTATATATACTAGATATTAGACCCTTATGAGATATATAATTTGCAAATATTTTCTCTCATTTTATAAATTGCCTTTTACCTTTCTTGATAGTGTTTTTGAAGCACAAAAAGTTTTAATTTTGGGGCTTCCCTGGTGGCGCAGTGGTTGAGAGTCTGCCTGCCGATGCAGGGGACGCGGGTTCGTGCCCTGGGCCGGGAAGATCCCACATGCCGCAGAGTGGCTCGGCCTGTGAGCCATGGCTGCTGAGCCTGCGCGTCTGGAGCCTGTGCTCCGCAGTGGGAGAGGCCACAACAGTGAGAGGCCCATGTACTGCAAAAAAAAAAAAAAGTTTTAATTTTGAAGAAATCTAGTTAATCTATTTTGTTGTTGTTACTTGTACTTTTGGTGTCTTATCTAAGAAACTGTTGCCTAATCCACAGTCATGAATATTTACACCACAGTTTCTTCTAAGAATTGCATAGTCTTAGCCTTTACATTTAAGTCTGATCCATTTTAAGTTAGTTTTTTTGTATAAGGTGTGAGGTAGAGGTCCAGCTTCATTCTTTTACATGTGGATATCCAGTTGTCCCAGCACCATTTAAAAATTTTTTTTAATTTTTAAAATTTTTATAGTTTTAAAGGTTGCTTTCCATTTACACATATTTAGAAAAGAGAATGCCAGATGTTTCTGTGTAATAGTGGATACCTGTTTGCATCTACTCTTGCACCATTGTCTTTTTTTTTTTTTTTTTGGCCACGCTGCAGCTTGTGGGATCTTAGTTCCGTGACCAGGGATTGAACCCAAACCCTCAGCAGTGAAAGCGTGGAGTCCTAACCACTGGACCGCCAAGGAATTCCCACCATTGTCTTTTCTACAGCTAACCATCTAGGAGAGTATAGTATAGTATAGTATAGTATAGTATAGTATAGTATAGTATAGTATAGTATCTGTAGCCCTTCATCTTGTGTGTCAGTACTTGAGTTAACTAAGTATTCCATTTAAGTGGCTGTTTTTACCATTTAATATAGTTAATTACCACCTGACCAGGAGTGGTAAATATTTTTTTAAGGCAGTTTCTAAATTTTTTTTTTCGGCTGTGTTGGGTTTTTGTTGCTGCGCGCGGGGTTTCTCTAGTTGCGGCAAGCAGGGGCTACTCTTTGTTGCGGTGTGCAGGCCTCTCATTGCGGTGGCTTCTCTTGTTGTGGAGCACGGGCTCTAGGCGCGTGGGCTTCAGTAGTTGCAGCATGCGGGCTCAGTAGTTGTGGCTCACGGGCTTAGTTGCTCTGTGGCATGTGGGATCCTCCTGGACCAGGGCTCGAACCCGTGTCCCCTGCATTGACAGGCGGATTCTTAACCACTGCGCCACCATGAGTTTGCTCATGGTGAGTTGGAAAACATGAGTTTGCTATATAGTTTGGTAATCTAAATAGAATAAATGATAATTGGTTATTCAGGAGTAAAACTCACTGTTAACCCTGGAAAGTACAAATTGCTTTTGAGTGAAAATGTGGTTGGAATAGATTTCATAGTTCAGTTTGTGCCTGCTATTTACTGTGACACTGGGTTCAGCAAGGGCTGGTGTCTATGGGAGGCCAGAAACATCCTTTAGGTTGCCAAAAAGCACCTAGAATTTTAAAAAGCACTGCATGCTAGTTAAACGATTTAGATTTATTTGGTAATGTTGGTAGGCTGGAGGAGATTGGTGGCTGCTTTCCTTAGTGTTAAAGTGGCATTGCCTTTTGAGTTTCACCTGTAGCAGATTGTGTCATTGACTACTTATTTCCAGGGTTATTTTGAGGATTGAATATGTTTTTTAAGCACTTAGAGATTTGCCGTAGATGTTTACTTTCACCAGGGTGTACATATAGATAGGAGAATGGACCGGGGGGGGACCCTTATCCTTGACAGTGTTAAAACCAGCACAAATAATTTCACATTACTGTTGACCTCCCAATTGCAACAATCAAAAGAAAACAAGAATTTAATTTTTCTGTAGTCCTTAAGAAATGGGCATAGCTTGGCCAGGGCAGGAGTTTTCCTTATATCCTTACACTTTCCATATTGAAAGTACAAATGGAAGAATAATTCTTCTTGAATATAGGAAAAATAAAAGCATGTAAAAAGAAAGAAGAGGGGCTTCCTTGGTGGCGCAGTGGTTGGGAGTCCGCCTGCCAATGCAGGGGACACGGGTTCGTGCCCCGGTCCGGGAGGATCCCACGTGCCGCGGAGCGGCTGGGCCCGTGAGCCACGGCCGCTGAGCCTGCGCGTCCGGAGCCTGTCTCCGCAACGGGAGAGGCCACAACAGTGAGAGGCCCGCATACCGCAAAAAAAAAGAAAAGAAAGAAGCAGCAGAGAACTTCAGGCTACCATGTTAGAAATGTTGGGATAATCAAGATGATGATGTCTTGACTGAAAAAGAGTCAGTAATAGTTGACCTAGGAAATGTTAAAGTTTGAAAATATGACTGGGATTTTTTTGATGTGCATATTAGAATTTATGCAAAAGAATGCTTTTCTCTTTGAAATTGAGGTATAATTGACATACAGTATTATATTAGTTTCAGGTGTACAACATTCAACATTTGTATACATTGCAAAATGGTTACCACAGTGGTTCCTTACCATCTGTCACCTTACCAAGCTAATACGGTATTATTGACTATATTCCCCCATGCTGTACATTACATCCCCATGACTTGTTTATTTTATAGCTGGAAGTTTGTACTTCATAATCCCATTCACCTGTTTCACACCGTGCCCACCCCTCTGGCAACCACCAATCTATTCTGTTTATGACTCTGGATTTTGTTTTGTTAGTTTTGTTTTTAGATTCCACATATGTGTATGTCTTTCTCCGCCTGATTTATTTCACTTAGCATCATACTCTCAACCCTCATGTTGCTGCAGATGGCAAGATTTCATTCCTTTTTATGGCTGAGTAGTATTCCATCGTGTGTGTGTGTGCGTGTGTGTGTGTGTGTACACATATACCACATCTTTATTCATTCATCCATCAATCAAATCGACACTTAGATTGCTTCCATATCTTGGCTATTATAAATAATGCTGCAGGGAGCATAAGGATGTATATATCTTTTCTTTTTAAAAAATATTTATTTATTATTTATTTTTGGCTGCACCAGGTCTTCCTTGTGGCATGTGGGAAATTTAGTTGCAGCATATGGCTTTCTTAGTTGTGTCATGCAGACTCTTAGTTGCATATGTGGGCTTCTTAGTTGCAGCACGCATGCGGGATCTAGTTCCCTGACCAGGGATCGAACCTGGGCCCCCTACATTGCATACACGGAGTCTTACCCCCTGGACCACCAGGGAAGTCCCGCATATATCTTTTCAAATTCGTATTTTCATTTTCTTCGGTTAGATACCCAGTAGTACAATTGCTAGATGATATGGTAGCTTTATTGACTGATTGATTGATTGATGGAGTCTTCATTGCTGCGCATGGGCTTTTGGGGGCTACTCTTCGTTGTGGCGCGTGGGCTTCTCATTGCACTGGCTTCTCTTATTGTGGAGCATGGGCTCTAGGCACGCAGGCTTCAGTAGTTGTGGTACGCGGGCTCAGTAGTTGTGGCGCACGGGCTTAGTTGCTCCGCGGCATGTGGGATCTTCCCGGACCAGGGCTCAAACCTGTGTCCCCTGCATTGGCAGGCAGATTCTTAACCGCTGCACCACCAGGGAAGTCCCTTTTTTTTTTTTTTTTGCCATTCTGTGTGGCATGAGGGATCTTAGTTCTGCAACCAGGGATCAAACCCACACCTCCTGCAGTGGAAGCATGGAGTCTTAACCACTGGACAGCCAGAGAAGTCCCTGTTATCTTTTTGATAATAGCCATTCTGACAGGTGTAAGATGATACCTTACTGTGGTTTTGGTTTGCATTTCCCTGATGATTAGTGTTATTGAGCATCTTTTCATGTGCCTCTTGCCACCTGTGTGTCTTTTTTGGAAAAATGTTTATTCACATCCTCTGCCCATTTTTTAATCAGTTTGTTTGTTTGTTTGCTTGTTATTGAGTTGTATGAGTTCTTTATATATGTTAGATGTTAACCCCTTATCAGATAAATTATTTACAAATGACTTCTCCCATTCAGTAGGTTTCCTTTTTATTTTGGTGTTAGTTTCCTTTGCTGTGCAGAAGCTTTTTAGTTTGATGTAGCCTCATTTGTTTATTTTTGTTTTTGTTTTCCCTTGCCTTTGGAGTCAGATCCAAAAAAAATTGCTAAGACCAATGTCAAGGAGCTTACTGTCTATGTTTTCTTCTAGGAGTTTTATGATTTCAGGTCTTACATTTAAGTCTTTAACCCATTTTGAGTTAATTTTTATATATGGTATAAGATAGTGCTCCAGTTTCATTCTTTTGCCTGTAGCTGTCCAGTTTTCCCAACACCATTTGTTGAAGAGACTATCCTTTCCCTGTTGTATATTCTTGCCTCCTTTGTCATAAATTAATTGACCATGTATGCGTGGGTTTATTTCTGGGCACAAATGAATGCTTTCTAAAAGTGATTATTGTGGGAAACTACATTTATTCCGATGGTATTGTTCCTGCTTTTTGACATACTTGGAACTCATCTTTTGGAGTTCTCTTCAAAGACACATATATGAAATAAGGTGAGGAAGAGAACGGAGTGGTGTCTTCTAAAAAACGAACCTATTTAAGAAATTGTCAGTGAAAATAACACCCCCCCTTTCAAATATAAAGGTAACTAAAAATATTTTGAGCAGTGATGGCATTTTTAGAGTGAGAGGTCTACTAAAATTAGGTCTTTTGGCCTTTGAGCTGTGATTTATGGCAACAAAGTGCTAGGTAAGAGTGTTATAAAGTTTTTTGTGTTTTTTTTAAATATTTATTTTATTTATTTATTCTTTTTGGCTGTGTTGTGTCTTCGTTGCTGCATGTGGGCTTTCTCTAGTTGCCCCGAGCGGGGGCTACTCTTCGTTGCAGTGCGTGGGCTTCTCATTGCAGTGGCTTCTCTTGTTGCGGAGCACGGGCTCTATGTGTGCAGGCTTCAGTAGTTGTGGCACGTGGGCTGTAAAGCGCAGGCTTGGTAGTTGTGGCACACGGGCTTAGTTACTCTGCGGCATGTGGGATCTTCCCGGACCAGGGCTTGAACCGTGTCCCCTGCATTGGCAGGTGGATTCTTAAGCACTGTGCCACCAAGGAAGCCCAAGAGCGTTATAAAGTTTTTTACCAAATATGGAAAAGATATCAGGTATCTATCAGTGTTTCTACCTAAAACTGCTAAATTGAATCTTGCTCTCCTCTGGTGTGCTCTCCTCTGTGTGTAGTTTTTATTTTTTATGACTTATTTCTGCCCTTTCCCTGATCCCATTCCCTAAGAGACCTTTCTACAGTGTCTCATTTTCTTAAGTGTTTGTATAAATTCAGGTGCCATGTAATCAATTCTAGATCATCAATATCTAACTTTAAATTCCAGGTTTGGTTGTTCTTAGCATATACTGGAGTAGGGCTACTTTACCATTCATTGCCTCCCACGTGAATTGTCCTATGTGTATGTATTCAAGAAACTTTGACAAATTTTAACACTGGCTAAAGTAAAATATACCAAAAGGTAAATTTGCAGCATAAGCAATGTGTTATCTTAAAAAAAAAAGAAAAAAAAGCTTACAAGATTATTCACATACCATAAAATTCACCCGTTTAAAGTGTACAACTCAGTGGGTTTTAGTATATTCACAGAGTTGTGCAAACATCACCACTATCTAATTCTAGAACATTTTTAATTTCTCCCAAAAGAAACCCATACTGTTAACAGTTACTTTCTATCTCTCCCTCTCCCCAGCCCATTGCAACCATTAATCTACTTTCTATCTCTGTGGATTTGCTTCTTCTGGACATTTCATGTAAATAAAATTATGACTTTTTGAGGGTGGTGACCGAGTCTGGAGCTGCCCCAGGAGCTGGATCTGTCATATCCTCTCTCTTCCACTTCCTGTTGCAAACAATAAAGGCCATTCGTACAGTAAAAAAATAAAAATGTGATTATGGTCTTTTGTGTTTGGCATCTTTCACTTAGCATGTTTTTAAGATTCTTCCATATTGCAGCACATATCTGTACTTCCTTCTTTTTTATGGCCAGATACTATTCCATTGTGTAAATATACCACATTTTGTTTATCCATTCATCAATTGATTGACATTTGGGTTGTTGCTGCCTTTTGGCTATTATAAATAATGTTCTGCTATGAACGTCTGTGTACAAGTTTTTGTATGGACGTGCGTTTTTAATTCTTTTGGATATATACCTACGATTAAAATTGCTGGGTCATAGGATAACTTACTCTGTGTTTTAACTGTTTGAGGAACTGCCAAACTGTTTTCCAGAATGGCTGCAACATTTTACATTCCCATCAGCACTGTATAAGGGTTCCAGTTTCTCCACATGCCCTCCAACACTTGTTATCATCTACCTTTTTGATAATAGCCATCCTATTGGGTGTGAAGTGGTGTATCATTGTGGTGTTAATTTGTATTTCCCCTAATGACAAATGATCCCAAGCATTTTTCATGTGCTTTTTGGCCATTTGATCCCGAGCGTTTTTCATGTGCTTTTTGGCCATTTGTATATCTTTTTTTGGCAAGACACTGTCCTTAATGCTAAGTATTGATGGTCTGCTGTTTGGAATACTGTTGTTTAGTTTAACTTTCTTTATCTGCTGTAAAAGAGTTTCTGTTTCATTAATTCAAATATTTTAGTCTATTCTTTTTTTTTTTTTTTTGTCTATTCTTGAAGGTTATTTTAGAAAGCTCATTTAGAAAGGGCCTTCCCCATGAAAAAATTATGTTTTGTATCCTGGCCTGTAATGTCTATGAAGACAGTTTAAGCAATGATAGACAAATAAAATGTTTAGTAGACTTGATTTGGTCATATTTTCGTTGTAAATTTATATCTCTAGGCTCAAAGAGTTAGCAGTGGTAAAATTTACAAAGTAGGAAACCTAGTGACTCATTTAAAATTTTGTACATTCTGAGAATATTAGCTGACCTTTAGTTGAGAAAAAGATCTATAAGGCAAGGAAAATTGATGCTTAACATAGCAACTGAAAGGCATGAAAAAGTACATGATTTCATCCTTATGTCCCTCTCTCCCCAGCGTGGTACCATGCGACGACGCTATGAAGATGATGGCATTTCAGATGATGAAATTGAAGGAAAAAGAACTTTTGACTTGGAAGAGAAACTCCACACCAACAAATATAATGCAAATTTTGTTACTTTTATGGAAGGAAGAGGTCAGTATCATTTGGGTTCAGACCTGAAGCCCCTTGATGTAGGAAGTTGTAGACTCTGGGAGCTGTGGGCTCAGCATCTCTGCAGCCAAAGTACTGCCTGTTGATGCTGTGATGCTATTTATCTGTATTTTCTCTTACTATTCAATGCCACTCATGCACACACCCCCGCCCCAGTCCTCCCACCCTGTGAGTCATTCTCTGCTATATTGGAAAAAGCAAGCGTTTATTAGGGCAAGAATGTTGGAATTTTTCCCTAAAGGCCTCCTCTTTCTTCTCCCATCCCTTGGTTTGGGTTTAATTAAGAATAGTATAATAAAAATGCTTTTATGCATGTACCTGCCCCACCAAAACTGAGCTCTGTGTGTATCATGCAGCTTTGTTCCTTGGCAAACTGACAAGGATGTCATGGTATGTATTGTAGTGGACAGAGTTACATATTTAGGCTATTAAGTGACAGGGTGATGATTTCTGCTTAGGATTTATGAGGTGACTCAATAGTACTATCCCCTGTTGGTTAAATTCTGAATTATTGTGGAAGTATAGATTTAGCAAACCCCTTGAGCCCTGCTTCTCAGTGTGCTCTCCCTATACCTTAAGAGATGCTTCTTAATAACAAGCATGTATTATCTAACAGCAAAACTGTATATACAGAAATAGCAAATACCATCTCTACCTTATTACTTAGGATCCTTTTCATGGTCCTTTTGTCTTTTTCCAGCTAAACCTTTGCCTTTCTAACAATTGTTTTCCTATGGTGACAGATTTTAATGTAGAGTATATCCAGCGGGGTGGCTTAAGAGACCCTCTGATTTTCAAGAACTCCGATGGACTTGGAATAAAGTAAGTGTTTGCTGTTTGATTGGATGTGGTTGCAAAATGGCCATGTTACACCCAGGGCTATAGACAATGCAGTATGGATAATCCAAAGCATAGATCATTGAAAATATCTAAAAGTGTTTTGTTATAGGTAAGTGAGAAAATATAGATGAGCTATAAAGAAAATAAATTTAAATCTCCTAAAATCTACCACCCTGAGATAATCCCTATTAACCTTTTCTCGTATATTCTTTTTTCCTATGTATATATGTACATATATATACATTTATATTTCAAATATATTTTAATCCTCAATATGAAGATTGATATGTCTTGACTGGGGAGTTCTTAGTTCTTTAAGAAAAAACTCACCTGACTAGAGTAGTTGTGCTTCCCATTATACTTACTAGTGTTTGTTTCATAGGATGCCAGATCCAGACTTCACTGTGAATGATGTCAAAATGTGTGTGGGTAAGTATTAAACTTGAGGCCTTTGAGTGTCTTTGAGGCAAAGATCTAAGATTTACAACTGAGTCTTAAATCCCTTACTGAGATTTAAGGCTTAGGAACATTGAACTATATATTTGATTGAAGTATATACTACTTGAAATAGTTTCTTGATTAGAAACTACTGTTTAGCAACTGAGGATTTTCTCAAAGGTAGTTATAGAAGTTGCTTCATTTATTACTACTACTTAGACATACAACATCTGAACATCTGCTTCTTTCCTACCTACTGTTTTTATCACTGTGCATCCTTCCTTCTCTCCATGAAGAGCCTACCTTCCAGGGCAAAATTTCAAAAGTGAAATTTTATATCTCTGAGCCAAGAATGAAACTTCATCTATGATTCTCTTCCTTTCCCTAAAAGCCATGGAGAAATTTCCAGGAAGTTTTCACCAATGCTACATTTGGTAACTTGGCTAAGGTTTGAAACTTTGTAAGCTAAGAAGTAGATTCATTAAAATTTCTCTTCATCAGTGATTGGTTAACTTGAGTCTTAATCAGAATTGTACTTCTTTTCTTTCTTCTTTTTTTTTTTTTGGCTGCACTGGGTCTTCGTTGCGGCATGCAGGCTTCTCTAGCTGTGGCACGTGGGCTCTGTAGTTGCAGTGCGCAGGCTTAGTTGCCCCATGGCATGTGGGATCCTAGTTCCCCGACCAGGGATCGAACCCTCATCCCCTGCGTTGGAAGGCAGATTCTTAACCACCGGACCACCAGGGAAGTGCCAGATTTGTATTTCATTATATTGAAAGTTTAGAGGGAAAAAGCAAATTAGAACAGTCTAATTAAAGAAGAAAACTTCCTAGAGTCAGTAAGGGTTTGGTCAATTTTCTGCAGATCACTGGTG
This sequence comes from Lipotes vexillifer, assembly GCF_000442215.2. Lineage (NCBI taxonomy): Eukaryota > Metazoa > Chordata > Mammalia > Artiodactyla > Lipotidae > Lipotes > Lipotes vexillifer. The sequence goes on along the minus strand of NW_006776536.1, from coordinate 926,018 downwards.
TTCAGTGCGGCCCTGAGACGTGTCAGGATCCTTAGGAATTCAGAGATAGTTATTCTCCTATACATGATAGGGCAGTAAAGTGGATTAAAATATTTTAGAAATGTTTCTGACAGGACATGAAACAAAAGAAGTTTTCAGATGCTTTCCGCCTAACACTACAACTTGTATTATGTTTTGTCCTCTATGCTGAAGCTCCAGTTCAGTCTCTCCCTTTGAAATTAAGTATTGTAGTACTGTCTCTTGGCCACTTGAGGGCTCTTTTTAGACAGCTGGATAACTTCCGTTTATCCAAGAGATAAATGTCCTAGGTAGAGGAAGTTTCTCTAATTCCCTGTATTTTTCACTCCCCTACCTGTTTCTATGTTAGATTCCAGCTATCTGCCTGTCACTATGTATTTCCTATTACTTAGGACAGTCTCTGGGGTATAGTAGATACTCAGTAAATCTGTTTAGTAATTAAAATGCTTTCCTACTCTTCACAAGGCAGGGTTCTCAGGGGGCCTCAGAAAACATAGTACTTGAGTACTTACCGGTCCATCGCTTGACTTTTTTTTCCTAATGGACCTCCAGGAAGTAATTCCTTGGATCCACAAGTTAATGGACCACCAAAGCTTTTCTCTATTGGTCAGGCATTCTTAGGGGTTTGTGGTCCACAGATGACCTGCATCAGAATCATCTGTGATACTTGTTAAAAATATAGACTTCTAGATCCTGTCATAGACTTACAGTATCCAAATTTCTGAGCTATACAGATATAAGGACTGAGTCGCTCACTAGCCTTCTTTTGCATTCCTTCTCACTTACCACTTTATCATGTCCTCAATATGTTTTCTGCTAATAATGGTCTTTAGAGCCCTTCCTAACCTTATATTTTCCAAACAGACCTGTGGATGGTCACAGATATCTTTGTTGTGATTTAAAATAAAGCAGTGATTATATTTAAACTGACAGACTTATCAGAAATTTCAAATGATGATTGTTAAAATGCAGTGAACAACATATTGGTGATTACAATAACCCATTGTTACTAAATGTACTTTGGCTGATCCATTCTTCTTTTCTACCTAAAGTAGAATGTTACATCTCCAGTGTCAGTTCATGTCCCCAAAAGATAGTACACATGTTCTATTGTGTAAACTTTATATAATGGGATATATTGATTTTAAAGTGTGGACTCAAACAAAACTGGCTGGTTTCAAATCCCAGCTCCACTTATTAACTACCTGTGTAACCTTGGGCAAGATACTTAAATGTGAAGAACAGTGTCTGGCACGTAGTATGTGCTCAGTAAAAGTTAGCTATTTCTATGACTGCCATTATTTTATCTGAGTGCTCTGGTAGCATTGGCAGAGTGGAACTGTGTTTGCCTTATCTACATTCCTAAAGGAAAGCATTCACTTTTTAATTTTTTTAAAATTATGGTAAAATACAGATAACCTAAAATTTATCATTGTAATAAAGTATCCAGCTCAGTGGCATTAAGTATATTCACAGTGTGCAACCATCACTAATACCTACTTCCAGAACTTTTTCATCACCCCTAACAGAAACTCCATACCCATTAAGTAGTCATTCCCTCTTCTCTCCTTCCCTCAGGCCCGGGCAACCACTAAGCTACTTTCTGTCTCTGTAGATTTGCCTATTTTGGATATTTCATGTAAATGGAATGATAAAATATGCAGCCTTTTGTGTATGGCCTCTTTCACTCAGCGAAATGTTTTTCAGGTTTATCTATGTTGTAGCGTATAAGAGTACTTCACTCCTTTTATGGCTGAATAATCTATGCACTGCATGAGTATATACCACACTTTGTTTTTGGTTTTGTTTTTAATTCCTTAGTTTTTCATTTATTTATTTGGTTGCGCCAGGTCTTAGTTGCAGCATGCAGGCTCCTTAGTTGTGGCATGCATGTGGGATCTAGTTCCCTGACCAGGGATCAAACCTGGGCCCTCTGCATTGGGAGCACAGAGTCAACCACTGCGCCGCTGGGGCAGTCACACCACACTTTGTTAAACGGTTCATCTGTTGATGGGCATTTGGGTTATTTCCACCTTTTTGCTGTTGTGATTTAGAGCAGCTAAGAACATTCATGTGTAAGTTTTTGTTTGAACACTTGCATTTGTTTCTTTTGGATATGTACCTAGGAATAGAATTGCTGGATCATGTGGTCATTCTCTGCGTAATTTATGGAGGAGCTACCAAAGTGTTCCCATAGCACCTGCACCATTATACATTCCTGCCGGTACAGTCTGATTTCTCTGTACCCTTGCCAGCCCTTGTTATTTTCCCTATTTTTAAAAATTTAAATTGTGGCCATCCTAGTGGGTGTGAAGTGGTATTTCAAGGCAGTTTTGATTTAGTGTTTGCCTTTTCTTCCAAATAATGAAGAGTAGGTTCAGTCTGTTGTCTTACATTAGCAGTTATCTTTTTATGTGTATTCTGCCATATCTGCTTCGTTATGGACATATTCTTGTCCTCTTGCCTATTATGTCTTATCTCTAACTAGACTATGAACTCCTTGAGGCAGGGGACCAGGTCCTAACACTGCTTGGTATATCCACCAAGCCAGGTGGATATATAGGTGTTTGTTAGTTTCTTACAAATTGAACAATATTCTTAATATTTCAGTGGCAACTTTTTATTCTTTCTCTCCCCTCCTTGACCTCCATTTTCTTAACTTTTTAGGTGTACTGCCTCTCCATATCTTCTCTTATGCTGTTGCCTCTGCTTGGAATTCTCTCTGTTGAATCTTGTTGAAATTCTATTTATTCCTCCAGGCCCAACTCAAATGTTTCTTCTTCCCCTTCCTTTTTTAATTTATTTATTTGGCTGCATCAGGTCTTAGTTGCGGCACGCGGGATCTTCGTTGCAGCACGCAGGCTCTTCGTTGCGGAGCGCGGGCTTCTCTCTAGTTGTGGCACATGGGCTCTAGAGTGCGCAGGCTCAGTAGTTGCGGCGTGTGGGCTTAGTTGCCCTGCGGCATGTGGGACCTTACTTCTCCGACCAGGGATCGAACCTGTGGCCTCTGCATTGGAAGGTGGATTCTTAACCACTGGACCACCAGGGAAGCCCCCCTACCACGCGCGCCCCTTTTTCTAAAATCCTTCTCTGGTCAGTCTAGTTTAAAATTTTTTTTTTTAATTTTTCTTTTATTTTTACTGCTGTTTAACTGAGCACCTATTTTGTGTCAGACATTTTACCTCATTGACTAAATCCTCACAATGGCCCACAAGGTGATATTATTCCCAAGTTACAGAAGAAGATATTAAGGTTCAGAGAAGTTAAATAACTTGCCCAAGTAATATTAGAGCTGAGGTTTAAATTTGGGTCTCTGGCTCTGAGGCTTTTGTTTTCTCCCCTCTGCTATTTTATGCTGCCTCTGTGACATTCTGCTTTTTGTTGTGGTTGTTATAGTTGGTTGAGAATCTGATGTACATCTATGTATTCATTAAGATCATTAAGATGTCTTTGTCATTCAGTAAATATTTATGGAATGAATGAAATTTCTCATCTATGAATGGTACTTAGTATTTAAAATTGTTAGGATTGAGTGAGATGTTGAATATAAGATTCAATGCCTGACCATATAGTAAACATGCCATAGGGAGTGATTGTTGTTTTTAATATTAACCTTTGTCTTTGTCATTCTTTATGATTTGATTTTCTGTCGATTACCTTGAAAGTGACAGCTATAGCCTGTCTATTAGTGAATACTGTAAGAAGAAAGGATAGTTTGTTTACTTTCACTTGTGTCTTATATTCTTAATATATTTAAGGATATTAGTGGCTCAGTAGAGATGATCAATGCATCTTTCATGGCAGGGAGTCGTCGGATGGTGGATGTCATGGATGTGAACACACAGAAAGGCATTGAAATGACCATGGCTCAGTGGACACGCTACTATGAGACCCCAGAGGAGGAGCGAGAAAAACTCTATAATGTCATCAGCCTAGAGTTTAGCCACACCAGGCTGGAGAATATGGTGCAGCGGCCCTCCACGGTTAGTCTAATCATTTTCTCCACATTGTCTTTGTCACCAAGAGGGTTGATTATACACTGGGAGAATTTATAACTTCTTAAACATACCAGGATAAGGATAAACAAGACTATTTGATAAGAATAACTTGTGTTTTTAGAAGGGTCATCATTTTCCAACATCACTTAGTTTTTGATAGGGAGAGGCCATTCTGATAATTTAAGAACATTGGCCTTTGCATGTAATGGAGAAAAGTCTTAAATTCATTCTGATAAGAACTGTGAATAGGAAGTTTGCCTAATAAATTTCTATCCTATAGGTTTATACTTGCAGAGATGCTTGGGAGAAAACTGATTTAGAGCCAGGTGATTGTATGAGATGGTTTCTTGAGTAGATTCTGTTGGATGACTAGTAGCAATAAATTGACAACCCATCCCGAGGGGAAGTTAGTTTTTGATGTTTAACTTTACTAAGGTAGATACTGATTTAACCCATCTCTTATGAAAGTGGCTGTCTACAGGATGCTGAGAGCACTCATTTCCCTAAGTGGGATTGGTTTCACTTTTTAAATATACCTAGTCATTTTTCGACCACTTTTATTCCTGTCTCAGAACTCACTTGAGTCAAGTATGCCACCTGGAACGGTGGAATTTGGAATGTACTAATGGAAAAAATGTACATTTTTTCAGAGTCAAGTCCTCAGTGTTTTATCCTATCGCCATTTAAATTATCCTAATTGTACCCTTTGACTTTCAAAGTTGAAATGTGGTATTAATCGGTTATAATACTGTTTTATATATACATTTATATACATACATACCTTCAACTTACTAGTTAGTTGCATTGTTTTTATCACTAACACATTGGTATGTACAGACCAAAGGGAAAATGTTATCAGTGTTATGTGAAGAGACTATAATTTTTGTTATTGTTTCTTGTTATTGGAGATGCTACAACAAATACAGAATTGCTCAAGAAAACTTTTCCCCCCTAAAATGACAAAAATCCTTTTTATATTAATTGTCATTTGTTTGGTCATAAGGAAATACAGGAAGACAGGTGGTTAGAATTTAGCCTTGTTATTAACCTAACAAGGTGCACTTAATAAATAAAGCATTCAATAGGAGAGATAGTAAGAATCACAATAACATTGTTTATAAATGTGTTCCTCAGTATTTTTAGAATTTCAATTTAAGAGTAGTAAGATTGTAGCTGTAAAAGTAAAACTTGGCCTGTATCATACTTTTCCATTCTTAAAATTTAGAAATGTGTTATTCACACATGAAGCCTTCTTTGTAACATCCTTAATTTATTCATTTTGCCCCTAGTTTTAATGATAAAAATGCTACATCATTTTATAAAAATTAGAAAAGTACTCCACCATTAAATGGAGGAATAGAACCCATGGAAGAGCTCAGAAATAGAAAATTTTCTAGAGGGCAGAGAATACTGCACCAGTATCTTCTAGAGACCTAAAACAAGGCCAGAAAGATTGAGTGAGCTATTATTACCAAAGTCACCTCCTAAAAGGAAGCAAGCTTTTTATGACCTTGCTATATAAGCAGCAGCGTTCTTATTCTACTAGGGTGTTATTTATTTACTGGGGTATTTTCCCCCAAGGTATATCCCTCCATTTATCTAGGTCTTTTCTAATATATCTCAATAATGCTTAATAAAAAACCAACTTTATTGAGGTATAATTGATATACAATAAAGTGTACCCATTTTAAGGGTACATTTCAGTGAGTTTTGACGAATGTATTCATTCATGTAGTAATCTTTTACATAAGCTACATAATTTCTTGTTCACTATGATCTTCACACCTTCAGAGTGAGCTTATTGGTTTAAGTGCCTGCCACATGCTAAGTGCTGTGCTTAGGTGCTAGAGGTACAGTGGAAAACAAGATCATTCTTGTCCTCAAAATGCTTAGAGTCTCATGGGGAAGAAAGACCAGAGAATTGGCATTTATAGAAACTACAATGTGGTAAGTGCTTCAAAAGTGAATAAGTACCGAATGTTGTGGGAGCCAGTAGGAAGGACCCACCCTAACCTAAACTGGAGGAGAATTGGGCGAAGTATTTTGGAGGAAGCGGTACCTAGGCTTGACATGAAAGAAAAAATGAGGCAAAGAGAAGGAAGACCAGAATCCCAGGCAGGAAGAATAATATGTGCAAAAGTGGGTGCAGGGAAAGTAAGGTGGGCAACTTTTTTTTAAATAAATTTATTTATTTTATTTATTTATTTTTGGCTGTGTTGGGTCTTTGTTGCTGTGCACAGGCTTTCTCTAATTGCAGCGAGCAGGGGCTGCTCTTCCTTGTGGCGCGCGGGCTTCTCATTGTGGTGGCTTCTCTTGTTGTGGAGCATGGGCTCTAGGCACACGGGCTTCAGTAGTTGCAGCATGCAGTCTCAGTAGTTGTGGCTCGCGGGCTCTAGAGCACAGGATCAGTAGTGTGGCACATGGGCTTAGTTGCTCCGCGGCATGTGGGATCTTCCCGGACCAGGGCTCGAACTCATGTCCCCTGCATTGGCAGGCAGATTCTCAACCACTGTGCCACCAGGGGAGCCCAAGGTGGGCAACTTTTAAGTGCCCATTGTAGGTGGTAGCATAAAGTGGGACTCTCTAGTGAAGAGAGAGAGGTGATTTCTGCTGTCATCCCAGCAGTAACTGAGAAGTAGATGAAAAATAGCAGCAGATGTAATGTGCAGATTTGTTTGGTGATGGGGAAATTAGTTCGTGGAAGGCCATGAGCTGTTTTTGCACAGTGTATGAATAGATTATGTCTTAGTTATTGCACTTCTTGCCAGTTTGGCCCTGTATTGGTACGGGGCAGGTAGAAACTGATTATCTCCACTGGAGACTTGCTGTCATATGGATGAGGCCATTTAGCAAAAGGCCTATCCAGAGCCTAAAGATTAACCTAAGAAAAATGTATGAACACCTTACCATAATATTCTCCTGATAGTCAGATAATACCCAATAATATCAAATAAAGGGAAGCCAGAGAGTGACTTATTGCTGCAGGTGAGAAATTCTAGCCAGAGAAGTTCATCTATCTCTGAGTGAACCCTTGACAAAAAAATACTCATGTGTTCCTAACTTTTCCTCTCCCTATCCAGATATAAGAACTTATAGTGAGTATACTGAGCAACTCACAGTTTTTCTGTATTCTGTTAAAGGCTTTCCAAAGGACAATACCAGGAGGTGGGAGAAAACTGGCCACTACATCAAGAGAGCAGAACGTAGATTTTGTATGATAGAAAGAAGAATCTGGGGCTCATTCAGTGTTCTTAGGCCCAGTGGATGCTTAGTTAAAACTGTTGGTTCCCTGAGTGGAAATTCTTTGAAATGGGGCAGCAAGTTAACCTTCATAGTTGTTCCTCATCTTGCTTATTTAAACTTGCATATTGGGACTTCCCTGGTGGTCCAGCGGTCAAGACACCGTGCTCCCTATCCAGGGGGCCTGGGTTTGATCCCTGGTCAGGAAACTAGATCCCACATGCTGCAACTAAAGATCCTGTATGCCGCGACTAAGACCCAGCTCAGCCAAATAAATAAATAAATTTAAAAAAAAAACAAAAAAAAAACCTTGTATATCATCGGTGACCCATTCCAAACACTCTCCCACAGTTTACATCTGAGTGTCCACTGGACATTTGCCTCATATCATTACACACAGATTGTATGCATTTATCTAGATCTATGTTGTAAGGAAATAAATGATCAAATATATACATACATAAGTTATAAAGCTTACCAGGTACATGTTTTTTATAGCCATGAGTTAGATACTTGGAACACCAGTGCTGTGCTGAATCCATGGTTATTTGGTTATCACATGGTTATCACACTTTATCTACCTAAGACTGTTTCTTGGAGTTCAGTGGTTGGGTGCAGTCATTTGAAGGTACAGGGCACGTTACAATTCAGTGTGAAGTATTTAAATAAGTTCGTACTGTTTTCATTTCTCATTTCTTTTAGCACATATTGGGTTGGCCAAAAAGTTCGTTCGGGTTTTTCTGTACGATGTTACGGAAAACCTAAACGGACTTTTTGGCCAACCCAATATTTAAAACAGATTCCTGGACTTCCCTTGGTGGTCCAGTGGTTAACACTCCGTGCTTCTACTGCAGAGGGCACGGGTTCGATCCCTGGTCAGGGAAGTTCCCCGTGCCACATGGTGTGGCCAAACAAACGTATTCCTAAACTCTGATGACATTATTTCAAAAAATTTTTAACATGTATTTACATGTAATCCTCACAATATTCCTTTGTGGTAATTATCCTTATTTTACAGATAAGTTCCAGAGGCTCACATATGATCTTCAGAAAACTAGACCTGGAACTTCTGATTCCTAACCCAGTAGATTCTATAGCACATTGCTCATGCAAGCTACAAACCCCTACTGGAATTCTTTTCCCTTCCCCTCCACCTCTCCCCTCCCCTCCCCTGCCCTCCCCTCCACCTCCCCTCCCTTTTTCTTTTAAATTTATTATCTTAACCTTTTTTAAAATGATTTTATTTTTTTAAGATTTATTTATTATTTATTTATTTTTGGCTGCATCAGGTCTTCGTTGGGGAACACGGGATCATTCGTTGCAGCATGTGGGCTCTTCGTTGTGGTGCACGGGCTTCTCTCTAATTGTGGTGTGCGGGTTTTCTCTTTCTAGTTGTGGCACGTGGCCTCCAGAGCACGTGGGCTCTGTTGTTTGCGGCACACGGGCCCTCTAGTTGAGGCGCAGGAGCTCAGTAGTTGTGGCACACGGGCTTAGTTGCCCCACGGCATGTGGGATCTTAGTTCCCTGACCAGAGATCAAACCCGCGTCCCCTGCGTTGTAAGGTGGATTCAAAAAGTACAGCTGATTATACTTCTCTCCTCTTCTTTTTTCTTTTCTCTTCTCTTCTCTTTCTTTCTTAAATGGTATCTTAGCTGCTCTAACAGTATTTATATCTTTTGGTAAGTTTATTATAGGTACCTTCCAGACAGTGCCTTTTATTGGACCAAAAAAAATAAATTACAGCTGATTATACCAGTACTGACACAGAAGAGAGGGCTTGGTTGGATACTACGGCATCATTTAATGACTTCGTTTTGATTAGGGCTACTTTTATGATCATGCTGATGGAACCATTAGTCTTTATTTTCACTTAATAATTATTTCTAGAATGTTTGCCTATTGATCCTAAGATTCACCAACATATTATTTGTTTGCTTAAAATTAAATTGTAGTCTTTCAGTGTGTGTTTTGAGAATTTCTATTTTTCTTGACTTTAGAATTCTCTTTAATCCCAACCCTTCCTTTGAAGCCTAAATGTTCCTTCTCCTTTTTAAAGGTGGATTTCATTGACTGGGTAGACAATATGTGGCCAAGGCATTTGAAAGAAAGTCAGACTGAGTCAACAAATGCCATCTTGGAGATGCAGTACCCTAAAGTGCAGAAGTAAGTGGCTTACCCTGCATTTTCCTCAGTGTGCTGTGGAACACCAAAGTGATAGCAAGAAATGGTTCCTCCCTTCGGAACCTTGCTCTGGGTCCCAAGTGATCAAAAAGGTGAATTATTTAAAGAGTAGACTTTAGTTCCAAAGGGAAGAGTGTATGTAAGAGTACCGTAGCCCTTGATGACATAAAAACAAAAGTATCTTCTGATAATATGATGGCTTGAGATTGCATTCCTCTCACCGACTGGGAGTTTATTAGGTGGAAAATAGAGGGAGTGGAGTACACAAGGGGAGAGTGTGGCATTGTGGTGGGAAAAGTCCTCTTTTTCTCGTCAGTGCACTAATGCTACTGCTTTTTTTGGGTCAGGTACTGTCTGATGAGTGTTCGAGGCTGCTATACTGACTTCCATGTGGACTTTGGTGGTACCTCTGTTTGGTATCACATCCATCAAGGGGGAAAGGTACGGTCATAGTTGTGATGGGGGTTGGAATCTGAAGCTGGTTATATGAGTTTCCTTCAGTCCATGCATGCTTCATATACCCTGGAAACGAGTCTATTAGGGGATTGTCCCCACTCATATCTGGAGAGAATTGTAGATTAAGTTGACCTTCTTGGCTAGAGTCCAGTAGGGATTACTATTCATCTAGTTCATTCTCATTTTACCAGTATTGGCATCACAACTTAGTAAACCTCAATGGTCCTGTTTCTAGATTCCCAAAACAGAATTCTCCAAATGAAGGCAAGGAACTGGTTTTAGGAGGACAAGATAATTTCTCTACATGAAAGTATAATAAAGTAGTAGAAGGAAACACAAAATGTGGATAGATTCACAATGAAATCAGCAAATTGGGATCCAAACCACTTTTCCCTATATAGAGGCATTGGTCTGAAATGTAGCCATAGGAAGCCTTTAAGTCCTGTCAGAGGATATAAATAGATTTTGAAAGATTATCCTCATTCATAAAGACCTTTGTTCCAGCTTCTCAGATTGCTTCTGAATGCTGTGTAAGAATGGAAATGTAGAATTAATATCAGAGGTTTATAGTATTACACTCTTACCGTTACCCTTTTTTCTTGTAAGAAGTGAAAGCATTTGTGAGAGAAAAGTACAACTGGAATGAAAACAGATAATGCTTTTAAAATGTGAGGGCCGAATCTAGAACAGCTGTACCTCCAAATCCAGTCATTTTGTTTATTTTGGATCCATTTAAATGGTATCTTAAGTTCTGTCCTTTCAGTCTTGGTTACTACCTTGGAATAAAGCAACTCAGGCCTGTGTTTTGAAGGTACTGTACCTAACTGTGCTTCTTAGGACCATTTAGGCCAGCCAGCCAGGGGCAAATAAGGGACTGCCTAGGTGACAAGCTAAATGCCCTCCTTCTCTCTGAGTCCTGTATAGGTTCCCGGTTCTACAATCAAACCCCAGGGAAGCCCTAATGCTGTTTGATCAAGTGGAGGACAAAAAAGGTTCACTTCCTTGAGGCCTCTAGAATTTCCCAAATGGTCAAGTTCTGTAGGCTGGGAGGATTGCTTGTTTCTCTTCTACCTGTTGGTCTTAAGTTTGTACCTGTTTATCAGTTGAGGGAGACGACTGGGTCATGTCAATGGCTGTTAACAGACTGAAGTTTTTTAACTCACAGGTCTTCTGGCTCATCCCCCCTACAGCCCACAACCTGGAGCTGTACGAGAATTGGCTGCTGTCAGGGAAACAGGGAGACATCTTTCTGGGTGACCGGGTGTCAGATTGCCAGCGCATTGAGCTCAAGCAGGGCTATACCTTCGTCATTCCCTCAGGTAAGCAAGATACAAAAAAGTGGGTTGTCTACTCTAGCCACTTTCTTTTCTTAAAGAAAAATAAATTGATAAATTACCACCAACACCAAGAATGGTTATGATGCTGGAGTGGGCAGAAAACAATGGCATGTTCTTTCTTGTCATTACTGAGTAGATGCCAAGAATTTATCTTCTTTTTTAAAGTCTATGATTTTCCACTAAGAGTATGTATCAGAATTGCCAGTGGCGGCTTTTCAGATCTACATGTTTGAGCCCCACATTAGCCCTAGCTCTTCAGAATCCTAGGGATAAGACCTGTTTTGCAGGTGATAAACAGCCCCCTATTAAGAGCTACCTCCTCTGCTAAGGGATAGCTGTGAAGGCTAGAGTGCTAAATCAGTAATAGTTTTTATCAGGTAACTAAGTTCCAAAATAAGTACTTAGAGGGAGCATAGATTTTGGAGTCACAGACCTGTATTAGAATTCTGACTATGCATTTACCTGCTAATACTACTTTGGTCAAATATTTAAATCCCTATCTCATTTTGTTGTGAGGAGTAAATGACAATACATGTAAATTCTCTTGTACTAAGCCTGGTTCATATTAGGTGCTCCAAAAAATGCAAACACCATTTATTGAAAGTTTGTTATAAACACTTAACATGTACTTTCTCATTCAGTGCTTACCAACCACACATATAAAGTATAATTTATCCTGGTTTTATAGAGGATATTGGGGCTGCAAGAGATTAAGTAACTTGACCAGCCGTGAAGAGGCAGAATTAGAGTAAAAAGTGCGATCCAGAAGTCTTGTACTAATGCTCTGAGAGAGCCATGTTACAACGTGTGCTTACAGCCACTGCCCTCCATTCCCTTTCTTCTAGGCTGGATTCATGCTGTGTATACTCCTACAGACACGTTAGTGTTTGGAGGCAATTTTTTGCATAGCTTCAATATCCCCATGCAGTTAAAAATATACAACATTGAAGATCGGACACGGGTAAGTAACTCTATGTAATAATTGGATTTGAAGAGGTTTCTTATATCTTTCTTTACTCTGCTTACTATGTAACACTCAAACTGTTATACTTTAATATATAAATGTGTATACTGCCTTTCTTAACTGGGGTTGTGTGAGAGAATGAAGCCCTATAGCAAATGACTTGTGTGGCTTCTTTTGTCAGTTTTCCATAGGATGTTACATAGCTGATAAACCATTCTGGATATATAGGGGGAAAGTTACATGCATTGGATACCTTAAGGCAAGAATTGGCAAACTTTTTTTTTTTTTTTTTTTTTGCTGTACGTGGGCCTCTCACTGTTGTGGCCTCTCCCGTTGTGGAGCACAGGCTCCGGACGCGCAGGCTCAGCGGCCATGGCTCACGGGCCCAGCCGCTCCGCGGCATGTGGGATCCTCCCGGACCGGGGCACGAATCCGCGTCCCCTGCATCGGCAGGCGGACTCTCAACCACTGCGCCACCAGGGAAGCCCTGGCAAACTTTTTTTGTAAAGGATCAGATAGTAAATATTCTAGGCTTTGTGGGCCATACAGTATCTGTCACAAGCACTTAACTCTGCTTTGTAGAATGAAATAACTTAAATAAGTGAGGATGGCTCAAATAAAATAACATTTTATTTATGGATACTGAAATTTGATTTCATATAAATTTCTCATGTCACAAAACCCTCTCTTAGTTAAGTTTTCTTCCCACCCCAACCCCAGCCATTGAGAATGTGATATGTTAACAACTGGTGAATCTTGGGGACGCTGTGGAAGTCTTAGTGGTACTGCTCTTTAAACTTTTTGGTGGATTTGAAAGTTTTCAAAATCAAAAATCAAAACATAACAATTAATGAAGAATTCACAACTTTTAGAAGGAGTAGTCACTGACCAGTTTACTGTGAACATGATCAGTTAACCATTTTGGTGCCTATTTTGAAAACATTTATTCTGGTTGGAGCTATTATATTATACGTAAGATGTAAGATTGGTATTGTTGGAGTTATAGGGATTGCCCTGTTAGAATTGAGAGGATGCAGTGCTTTTTAAATAAATTTTATAGAAGTGAACTTCTGCTTGTTTGTTAAAAGTAATGAAACTACAGAAAACAGTAAATAGTTTAGTAAGTTTTAAGTTATAGTAACAGTAAAAGTAGTTAAAATGTTTCAAAAGAGAACAATTACATAATTTCATAGTAAAATACTCTTATTTAACTCAAAATCATTCTAAGAGGTAATACCACCTACACTGCTGTAAGATTCAATCTGAAAATGTTTTTAAAAAGCATTCCCTTTTTTGGCTAAAAATAGCTATTATACCCATAGCTTAATTGTTTGCTCAGTTTGAGGGAAGAAAGGGAGAATATATATTCAATGGCATAGGTAAAATGAGCACCTTATCTCTGCATGAAAATTTTCCTTCAGACGGTTAAACTGGTAATAACTGATGTTGATTTATCTGTCTAATTTTCCTGGACTTTGTTTATCAGAAAATGTCAAATTTCAGTATCTAATTGCTATATTATTCCATTTTTCCTAAGAACGGCTTAATTCTTTCATTCCAAATAGGAACCCTTCTGTGTTTCTATAACATTTCATTGGGTCCTCTACATATGTACACACAGAGCCTTTTTTTTTTTTTTTTTTTTTTTTACTTTCTACACCAAGCTTTTACATTGCCAATACCAACCTGACATATGTTTATTATGTTACAAACTTGTGTAAATTTACAGAATTTAACTTAAAAGAGAATGTGTAGAGAATGCTTTAGGAAAGAAATATAAAGTGTTGTAAATTTAAGACAATGTTTTGGTTACTTTGGCCATGCCAGTGTAGAAATATACTATTTGAACTTGATTGTTGGTAATTATTCTATTGATAGCTCTTAAAGGCTCAGTAATTTTATAATGAGTATTAAAATTTTTTCTTCCAAAAACATTCTAACCCAGTCTTAGAAATTGCTGTGCTCTGTGGTATCTAGCAGCATAGGTAAAATGTAATGGCACAGTTTGGGTGTGTGATGTCTTGGCTATTACTAGTACAGTCTCTTGAGTTCCAAGTGAAAAATCAAAAGTTTAATGCCCGTTTTATATTTTATTTATTTATTTATTTATTTTCTGCCAGTATTACTCCGCTCTTAACAGAGTCCCAGAGGTTTTAGAATTTTGGGTTGTCCTGAACTTTTAATAAAGACCTTTCAGAAAAGTGTTAATAAAACTTAAAAGGCGAGCAGAGAAGTCCAGTATATTATGTTTTATTTGGGGGGGATCAAGTATCTATTAATTCTTGTGTTCCCTCCTACTGTACCAGAAGTAAATTAATTTGATTTTCAAATAAGGGTGGATAAACCTCTTCTAGTTGTTAAAGATGTAGTGGCAATAAGAGACCGAGATTTGGAGCCTGAAGCCTGTGCGTTTTAAAGCTAATGAAAAGTACATGTGTCTCCTGCCTTGCAATGAGGAAAGTGATCTCCTCATTCCACAGTGACGCCCTGTGACCTAGTGAAGGGTTTTGAAAAGGGACTCGCATCTGGGTCTCCTTGACTGGGGAAGACTACCTGACATGGAGCTTTGAAAGGAGGTGGGAACATTTTCAGGAGTTACATATTCAAAACAATCCTAAAAGTATTGTTTGCCTTATCCTTTTGAGAGATGGCCTCTCTGAAAGAAGATGGGCAGGACATACAGGCATACCTCAGAGATATGGCAGATTTGGTTCCAGACCACTGCGATAAAGCGAATATTGCAGTAAACTGAGTCACATGAATTTTTTTGGTTTCCCAGTGCATATAAAAGTTATGTTTATTATATGTAGTCTGTTAGTGTACAGTAGCATTATGTCTTAAAAAAAAAGTAGATACCTTAATTAAAGTATACTTTATCGCTAAAAAAATGCTAACCGTCATTTGACAGTGCAGGGTTGCTACAGACCTTCAATTTGTAAAACTCAGTAAAGCAAAAGCACAATAAAATAAGTTATGCCTGTATTTAGGATAGTCCCCATGGTTGATCTTTCTCACTCGTTGACCCATGCTGATTTGCCATTTCCTTGACTATGGTAGATCTAAAGGGCAATTATTTTTATTATAATTCAGCTGGAATAATTTCATGCTACTTTTGGGGAGAATTGGAAAGAAGACTAAAGATAGCAACTGATTAGGCCACGTGGAGTAGTAACCTGATTTGTGGACATACCATTTTAGTAGACTACAATGTATGAGACAGGCAAGCTGAGAGTTAATAGTGGGGGAAGTACTCAGTCTCATGTCCTAGACTAGATATACCTTGAGAATGCATCTCTAATCATACTTTCATATATGTAAGGATATAATAAAAACATATAACTTTATCTCATGTCCTGATTTCATGTTATATTCTGTGTTTCATGGCCTTCTGGTTCAGGGTAAAACCATAGTAAAGGCAAGAGTGGTTGGTATGCCTTTGTATCCTAAGAACCCTAAAACAATTTTCTCAATTAAGTATATTGTGTCTTACTAACATTTTACTCTCTGTCTTGAAACTTGTTTTTGTTGCTTTCCCACTCAGCAAGACAGCTTCTTGATAGTTCTAAATGGTCTTTCCAAGTACCTTTTATCTTTAGTGATTATTTCCCAAGACCAACATTTTCTAAGTTGACAGATCCACTTAAGTTCTTGCTCCACATGACAACTTAGGTTTGCAGGTTACTTAGAGAGTGTTTTTCCTGGGCTAATTATTGCAGTGATTGTTTGTTACTCTCTTTCCTTGAAAAGTGTTATCAGCTTGACTTTTTCATCATTTTTTTCCTGTGTAGGTTCCAAATAAGTTCCGCTATCCATTCTACTATGAGATGTGTTGGTACGTGTTGGAGCGCTATGTGTACTGCATAACCAACCGTTCCCACTTAACTAAGGAATTTCAGAAAGAGTCCCTTAGCATGGGTAAGTGTTCCACCTGCATGAACTTTCAAGATACTCTGCAGGACTGAGGGTGAGACTGGGACTCTTCCGTAAGCTGTTGCTCAGTAGTTTTGTTTTGTTTTTAATTAATTAATTAATTAACTTATTTATGGCTGCGTGGGGTCTTCATTGCTGCGTGCGGGCTTTATCTGGTTGTGGCGAGCAGGGGCTACTCTTCGTTGCGGTGCATGGGCTTCTCATTGCGGTGGCTTCTCTTGTTGCAGAGCATGGGTTCTAGGCAGTCAGGCTTCAGTAGTTGTGGCACATGGGCTCAGTAGTTGTGGCTTGCGGGCTCTAGAGCGCAGGCTCAGTAGTTGTGGCACACAGGCTTAGTTGCTCCACAGCATGTGGGATCTTCCCAGATCAGGGCTCGAACCTGTGTCCCCTGCATTGGCAGGCAGATTCTTAACCACTGCACCACCAGGGAAGTCTAGTAGTTCTGTTTTTATAGTTTGTCTTTTTTACTTATCTACTTTGAAGTACCAAATCCATTCACTGAAGTTGAACACTGGTTACAGCTGATCCTCCTACCCAGATGTGAATTACTAGGGCTAAATGAAATATTCTTTGTCTCATCTTTGTCTGAGTTGTTAGTACTTAGCTCCTCACAAAAGTAATCAGTTGGAAATTCCCTGGTGGTCCAGTGGTTAGGACTCCGCACGTTCACTGCCATGGCCCAGGTTCAGTCCCTGGTGGGAGAACTAAGATCCCGCAAGCCACACAGCGCAGCCAAAAAAAAAAGAAGAGTAATCAGTTGTCTAAAATGTTTTATTCTGTAAAGAATGGTCTTTGGCACAATAAAAACTAGGATCGTACCATCATAATTACTCTTACTATATTCCAGGCACCAAACTAAGCAGCTTATATACATTAAGTTATTATTATTAGCTGTGAGGTGTAGGTATTATTATGCATATTTTACAAATGGGGACATTAAGGTTCAAGGAGATTAAAAAACTCATTTGTGATCTAAGAGTTAGTAAGTGGGAAAGCTACAGCTTAAACCATGTTGGTAAGATTCTAAAATGTATTTTCTTAACCTCTGTGCTTTAATGTTTCCCCAACTTCTATCAAGAGAAATATTTTATCGGATGTCAAGATAGTTTCAGTTATACATTTTTAGGCTATTCCATGCCTTAAAAATAAAGAGGAGCCAACACTGTAGTATCCTGTGGTCATATATTTAATGGAGAGTCTTCAATCCAAGCAAGATACTTTTTGCCTTAGCATTTCTGAAACATGCTCACCAATACATGAAAGCAAGATACAGAATTGTACATACAGCATGATCCTAATTTTGTTTAAAAATACATCAAGTCGGGCTTCCCTGGTGGCACAGTGGTTAAGAATCCGCCTGCCAATGCAGGGGACACGGGTTCGAGCCCTGGTCTGGGAAGATCCCACATGCCACAGAGCAACTAAGCCCACGTGCCACAACTACTGAGCCTGCGCTCTAGAGCCCACGAGCCACAACTACTGAGCCCATGTGCCACAGCTACTGAAGCCTGCGCCCCTAGAGCCGTGCTCTGCAACAAGAGAAGCCACTGCAATGAGACGCCCACGCACCACAACGAAGAGCAGCCCCCGCTCGCCACAACTAGAGAAAAGCCCGTGCGCAGCGATGAAGATCCAACGCAGCCAAAAATAAATAAATTAATTAATTAATTAAATTACAAGGTTTACCAAAAAAAATACATCAAGTCATAGTCATACACATATGTATAGCAAAAGATGGAAAGAAGATACATCACACTGAGTTGTTATCCAAGGGTGGAGAGATATGGGATGACTTATTTACTTCTTTGCATCTTCCTGTATTTTCTAAATTATTAATAGTCAACATGTGTTACTTTCATAATAAAAGATCAGTTAACATTTTAAAATTCTTCTTTCATTAAAACTTCTTTTTTCACTTTGTTTTGATTACCAAAATCTTTCTTTTAAAAAATATTCACTTTGTTTTATTAGCCATGTTGCTAAGATTTCAATTCCAAAGCTTAATTTTATGGTGAAAACTTTGAACAAAACTACTTTTTAAATATATGTGCTTCATACTATTTTTTTAAAAGATAATGAAATCCCATAATACCCAAATTAAGTTTGAACTTGAAACTAATTTACAGCTATTTTCATAGGTAACTTATTTCTAGCACACAGTTTAAAGACTGCACCCTTCCCAATCTTTTAAAAATCCAGTTGACTGTTACCTCAGTTGTCCTGCTAGCTCAGGATCCTGTTTTTACCTGTAAATGGTTTTCAACAGTGGACAAATGGGTTGGAATAGGGAAGACCATTTTTAAAATGTGACAGCTTTGTCATTTATAACCTCAAGGCCCCTCCCATACTACCTATTTCTCTTGTTGATCACATGGCCTTGTGTCATGTTCTTACTGCATTTTCTCTTCATACTGGCAGATTTGGAGTTAAATGGGTTGGAGTCTGGAAATGGGGATGAGGAAGCAGTAGATCGAGAACCCCGGCGCTTGAGCAGCAGGCGTTCTGTCCTCACTAGCCCTGTAGCCAATGGGGTTAACCTGGATTATGATGGACTGGGCAAAACCTGCCGAAGTCTTCCAAGTCTGAAGAAAACTTTGTCTGGGGACTCATCCTCTGACTCTAGCCGGGGCTCCCACAATGGCCAAGTATGGGATCCCCAGTGTAGCCCCAGAAAGGACCGACAGGTGCATCTGACCCATTTTGAGCTTGAAGGCCTTCGTTGCCTTGTAGATAAATTGGAGTCTCTGCCACTGCACAAGAAATGTGTCCCTACAGGGATAGAAGACGAAGATGCTCTCATTGCTGATGTAAAGGTAAGGGTTGGTTATTTTGCATGACAGCTATTGATCTGGCTAGGGCATTCAGTTTCTGGATTCTGAGAGAAAATTTGGGAGTTTTGGGTAATCTTGATTCAGCAAGAAAGAAGTTAAGTGTGTGTGTGTGTGTGTGTGTGTGTGTGTGTGTGTGTTTGGGCTGTACAATGTTTCAATTCCTAGAATGAGGTTAGGTCCCTGTTATGAAAATACTAACATTTGTACGTTCAGTTAGGACTTAAATCTAGTCCTAAAAATGCTGATTTCAGGCTGACCCTAAAAAAAGGAAGAGCCGGAGAAAATGTTTGTATTAAGAAATGTTACTTTGAACTTAAGTTACACTAAGATAAAGAGGCCTATTTCAGAACAAAAGTGGCCAATAACAATCTCTAGCAGTCTTACCCCAAGCAGATTTAGAGGAAAGAAATTGAAATGTTGGGTTATGTTGAGCGTGTTTAACTTATTTAGCTTCAAATTTATCTAGTATTAAGACTTAAATACATTGGGGCAACTTTTGAGAAAAGTGTCATTTTAAACATAATTCATCCTATTGCTATATCAAGTTTCTTGTTGTATATTTTTCTTCTTTCTCAATAAGTCTCCAAGCATTAGTAATCTTCAAAGCCCAGCCCAGCCCTCATATATTGGTCTCAAAGAAATGAGCTTATTTTTAAGGAATCCAGATTTGAGCTGTCTGAACTGGAGAGAGTTCTATTAAATCTCTCCTTATACATAAACACTGGGGACTTCCCTGGTGGTCTAGTGGTTAAGACTCTGCGCTGCCACTGCAGGGGGACATGGGTTATATCCCTGGTTAGAGAACTAAGATCCCACATGACACCCACCGTGGACACACACACACACACACACACACACACACACACACACACACACACACACACACACACAGTAACCATTAATATGAACACCAAAAAGTCTTTAAATCACTGTTTGGAATTATGTCTTGGATGCAGGGCATGGGTATGTGTATTAGAAAGTTAGTTCACCATTTGTAGCAAGTGTTATTTTTCAGACCTGTCATATAGATTGTTTTAAGCCACAGAAGAATTTATAAGGAATAATTTTAGTGACCTCAAGGAAGATGGGCAAAATATCTCATAGTACATCTTTTCCATTCCTGATTCAAGTTTTCCCTTGGCCACCACTAACCAACCAGCTGAGGTGCTCCCTACCTTCTGCCAGATACCTCAGGAAAGAATTCCAAAGACTGGGATAGGACCTAGACTTAATTTTTTTAATGTTTTCTTTCTTCCATTGACATTTTAACTATATCTTACTGTTTATGCATCAGTGAAATGGTAAAACCTTTAAGAGACTAAAAGGGGTGGTACCCTAGTGAGGTTGGTCCTCTCCATAGTGATAGAAGCTAGACAGTTGGTTTTATAGTTTGGTTTTATACAGCTGTTCTAGACAAGACAGGTGGTTATCATTGTGGCTTGTATTTATGGGAGGAAATAACAAAGTTCCAGGTGGGTGTGGTCCTATATCTGTCATGATTAATGTGCAGCAAAACAAACTTAGCCTACTTTTCCAGACTCACAAACCAGTTTCCAAACTCACTTCCCACCCCTGAGTGAACAAAGGGCACTTACATTTTTTCTTTTCCATTGTGATGGGACGTGTATAATTATGTTTTCCTGAGCGTTTGAGTGTAACATCATCTTTTTTTCTACAGAAGTTTCTCCTTTTTTTGGCCGCGCCGCGTGACTTTCACGATCTCAGTTCCCTGACCAGTGATTGACCCCAGGTCACGGCAGTAGAAGCCTAGAATCCTAACCACTAGGCCACCAGGGAACTCCCCAGAAGTTTCTTTTTTCATGTAGCTATTCCATCATGGATGCATGTAGGAAACATTAAATCATGACTTTGGCGCCTTATTAACTTGTATAATTGCCTTTAGGAACCCTAAGAAGAAAGATTTGTAAGTTTATCTCTCACTAACGTTCCTGTGGCCTGGGGAATCTGTATTTCTAATTCATGAAAAAGAAAAATATCTTTTTAATCCTAAAGGATGTCTATAGATGGATTTGATTTCATTGAATCCAGTTGTAGGAAGTCATATTATAATTCACTAACCAGTTGTACAGGTCAAATGTCATGATAGAAATACAGAAACTCCCTTAACTAATGTAGTTAAATAAGGATATTTGCAGAGGCAGAGTGGTAGGGGAAAACGTAGAAAGATTTGTGTCAAATATTAAGCAGAGTAAAAGGAGGCAGCAAGAAAGGGAATGAGTTAAGAAGAGCCATCTAAAGAGAACTCTTAACACTGTGAAAAGTGTCTAGAGAGAGCTTCCTGTTTATCAGGAATCATGGAGAATCTGGCTGCCATTGCTCACCAAGACAGAGTGGCATAGAGACCAGAGCATGAGGAACGAGTGGCCCAGTGGGATGACTGCATAGACTGACAGTGTTTGAATTCTCCCTTCTCTTGTTTACCCAATACCATAGTCAAAATGTAGCTGATAACAGAAGACAAAAGATTTAGAACCCAGTTCTGCAGGTAGTTTCACTTAAGATCAAATGGATTATTCGTATATTTGACCAGTTATATTTAATCTGAGCTTTAGATAACACTGAGTTTATGGCTTAAATACTTCGAGAATCTAAGCATCACCAAAAAGAAAAAAGCATTGGATTGGGTGGGTGCCGAATCACTGCCACAGCTGGAGACTGCAGTGCTAGAAAACTTGGTGCTGTGGTAGCACAGAAGGCTACACTGCAGCAAAGGACAAAAGCAAGCCCAGAGTTTACCCTTCCTGCAGAGGGAGGGATTGTTTCTTCTTGTAGCCTATATGACTTTCACAAATAACTAGGAGAAGAGATGAGAGGAAAATTGGTGGATATCTCAAGACATCCATAATTACCTGTTCCCTGAGAGAAAAGTCAATTTTACTGATGTGGTAAAAGGGCTTTGAAGATTCTAAAATGTTCTACAGTGTTGAAGAAAGATCATAGAGTATAGAGTTTGAAGGGAATTAGATGAAAAATGAGGCATTAAAAAGTTTTGATTTATTGGCAGAGTTCAGGGGAAAGTAATGAGCATGTGTAAAGTCCTATTTGGGAGGGGTGTGAGTAACCTTGGCTCCTAATCTAAAATTGAGAGGCTATGTCCTTGAGAAATGTTGAATAAAGAAGCAGGACCTGGAGCAGTATGTATAGTGCAACCCCATTAATGTAAGAAAAAGTGTCTTTGTTTGTATGTGCATTACAGCGGGGCTGGAGGGGGGCATATCAACTGCTGACAGTGCGTCATAGCAAGATGGTGGGAGTCGGCTGGAAGACTGAATTTTTAATCAGACTTTACTGTTCTGTTTGTGTTTATTTTGGTAATAAAGGAGCTCTTAATGTATGTGTGGGTGTGTGTATGTGTGTGTGTGTGTATTATATAAAGAAGCTTTTAATATATCAATACATTTGGCTGCCCAGCTCACTTAATGAAACAATTTCAGTGTTACTGAATATTATTCTACTTTCCTATTTTCTCTAAAACATTTTGATAAGCTTGGCAAACATGTGACTTTTGGGCAGGATACTAGATCTATAAAAGCATGTTTTCTCCTCTGTAAAATAACATCTACCTCAGTGGGGATGTTGTGAAAATTAATGATAATGTTAGTAAAGTACTTAATAAACAGTATCATTATTACAGAAAAAAATTAACTGTTACAAATCTATGAAACTCACTTATTCCACTAATGTGAATAATGCCTGCCTACTCTCTGCCAGGAACCAGGCTTAGAGTTGGTATAAATATGCGAACATACTGTGGACCAAACCCTCAGGGGGCTTATAGTCCAGTGGTGGAGCAGGCATTTTAAGTGGGCTAAGAAAGTAAGTGCCTTCTAGGTTTACAGGTGCTGGGCATGACACTGAGGGGGCGGGTGGTCGATTCTGTTCTAAGGGAAGGAGGTGCCAGTCTTTTTAATTTACCAGTTAATAAACTTTCCTGTTAGATGATACAGATTGATTACTACAACATTATCTAAATGATGAAAGCTCTCAATTTATAAATTTGAAATTTTTTCTTTGTGGTACAATTGGCTACTGCTGCTCTAAGATTCTAACATTTTATTTTGTAACTGTGATGTAAAAATTTACAGGAGTATGATGGGACTGAAGCAGAGAGTTACGGTTGTGAATAAATACAGAAACACTAATCAGAAATTTCCTTCATCTGACACTTTGGGAGTGATTCTGACACTAATAAAGAGAAGAGCTGATAGAGGACCCAGTGTAATTAGAACTTAGTCCATTAAGCCAGATGAGGAGGAAAAAAAAGAACTTGTATAAATAAAACTTCATTTGCAATTTTTACTGACAAGATATTTGTAATAATTCACATATTCTTACTGACTAAAAAGTTTTAAATAACTCAGCTCCAAGGCATATAGGTTAGGTTAAAATAGATACAATTATTTAAAAGTATTTTCATTATATTCCTGTATTATATAATGTTATATTCTTATTCTCATCTTTGTTGCCTATCTTTTATTCTGAATTAATAAGAGAAAAAAATTAGGTCTTGTTTAATGTGTGATTTGAAAACTTACCTGGAGTGAGTTTCCTAGTGCCCTGTCTGGTTTTTGTCTTTTTCCGGTGGCCTTTAGAATTTCTGCTTGCTACAACTTGAACTTTTGTTTTGTTTTGGAGTAACTTGTTTCTCAAGTATTTGTGCATACTTCATCATCCCTCTAGGTTAGATAACACTAAGACCAAAACAAGCATTTTCCAAGAAGACCTCTCACACCTGTTAAGGAAGGTTTTTCTAACATAATAGACTAGGGACTTCCCAGGCAGTCCAGTGATTAAGACTAATTACACAGGGTCTCTGAGTCTTAAGATAAAGTGCAAATGAGGTTTAGGACTAGAATGACCATTCAAACATTTCCAGGAAGAGCTCCACAGAAGAGCACGAAAGTCCCTCCTTTTCCTTGGTAAACTACTGTAAAAATTAAAATATGCAGAGCCCGGCATCCAAAGCCCCAGGCCCCAGAGAGCCTATTAGGCCATTGACTGCGCCAGAAACTCACTTAAACAACTGTCCTGGAATAAGCTAGAATAAATAAGCATGTTTCCAGTGGTTAAGAGCTAGGTTCTCAGTGGCCTGAGATGTTTATTTCAAAGCAGCTTCTGTCATTTCCAAAAAAGCCAAGTTACATTTATTAGAGTCTAAAAATTACATAAATCTGGCCCCAATATATGGGACACTGTAGCCTGAGAGAGTGCTCATTCTGTCTGAGTTTAACCCTGACCGTGGATTGGTGCGTGGAGAGTGGGTGACACGTGTCACTCGAGTGGCCGTCAGAAGTGGCATGAAGGTGTCTGACAGGATGTGAGGCTGGCTGCTTCATCCAGGGAATATCAAGAAAGAGGCAGGCAGAACAGACAACTGGCATAGGCATAGGAGATGTGCAGGAGTGCTGGTGTCCTGAGGGCGGGGTAGTCCAAGGGGCAGGGTCCCAGGAGACTGGCAGGTGTGGAGTTGGCAGCTGCACTTCCCCTGGTTCCCTGTGCCTGGTTCCGAGGTAGGAGAGGTAGGAGAGTAAAGCTCCTTGACCTGAGATTGCGCCTCAGCTGGTCTGACTCGGTCACGAGGGAACTGCCAGCAGAGCTGCCCAGGCGGTTCTCTCACTGTGGGAGGCTCCCTGGGTGGTGAGCAGAGGCCGGGATCTGTTGTGGAAGTAGCTGATATTAAACAGCCGTATTGTATTGAATACCTCAGTATTGGTTGAAATGTGTCATTCTGAAGGTTTTTCTGGGAACGTGTGCTGGTTCTGGATTCTGGGCTGGGGGAGGGGCAGGTGAAGCAGGCCGGTTGTTCAGGGAGTGAAGGTAACTCCAGAGGAGCTCAGCTCCGGGGCCTGGCTCAGCTGCAGAGGCTGAACTTCGGGCGACTCGCTGTCTGCCTGAGAGTGGGGAGAGATCGGTGTGTGCAGCCAATGAGAGCACCGGCCGTGACCATAAGAGGTGACCCTGAGAGGAAGGGTGTGGACCGAGGCAAGGACGAATGGGACCAGACTTGGAATGGGTTAAATAAAGCCTTGCCTTTGCTGGCGCCTTCCGAAGTCAGCCAGCGAGAGCCCTGGGGGCCGGCCCTGGGTTCTCCTCTTGCGGTGACGGTGGGAGGGAGAAGGCGGGGCGTGGCCGGCTCACCTCCCCGGCGGGCTCTCCTCCAATCGCCGGGCAGAGAGCGCCTGCCCAGCACACCCCCTCCTGACTCTGCCGCAGGACGCTGGGCCCTCTGCTGGCTTGCTCACTAGAGCTCGGCTCCCCTCCTGCCATCTTCCGTTGCAAAGCATTTCTGGGAGCTGCATGTGGGTGACGCAGCAGCATTGTTCGCAGGCACAGGAAGCCGCGGCTGAGCTGAAGGGCTCGAGAAGGAGCTTAGAGCACTGCACGCCGCTCCCTTTGGGTAACCTGAAGGGGTTAGCCCGACTGTCCTGCCTTAGCTGCTCTGGGAGATTTAAGAATTTTCAAGTAAATTGGGATTTTTCCTAGAGGCAGAAAACCTAAGTCCTTCAGCACAACTTCCAATACAGAAAGCAAAACAAAGACGCTGGGGAAACTTCAACCAAGAGCCTCGGCAGCTCCAGAGCGACGAGAAACGCAAGGTCAGGCAGGCGGGCGGCAAACCCTTTCTGGTTCGGGGTGTATGTAACTGTAGGGACTTTGTCTTGGTGAAGAGGCAGAAGAACTGCCTGCCGAGCGAGTCCGGGACAATGCTTAGGTGTTGGTTGTGCCGTCACTGCACTTGTTCCCCTCCTGGTGGGATGTGCTTTCAAATTGGGTCGTTTGGCTTTTGGGAATCTTTTCCCCTTCTCTACTCAGGCGCCCGCCGTTCTCTTCCCCTTCCTGGGCTGTGTCGGGTGTGGGCTTGTGCTTGAACATTCTCTCGAATGCCAGGAGCCTAGATAGGCGTCAGCCTTTGCGCACTCCACCCCCGCTCCCTGTCCCAAACCCCCTCTGGTGAAGGGTGGTGGCTTCTTTATATGGTTTCTTGAAGGGCCTCAGCTGGAGTCTGCCTTTTTTGATGAAGGCAGGACGTGCTTGGTCGTATGGCCCCGGTGAAATAAGGCTTGGAAGGAAATCTGCATTTCCCTCCACACCCACACAGACCCTAGTAACTGAGTCGTGTATGTGTGAACAGCTGACCCCCTCCACCCGCCCCGCACCCCAACACAGACACAGTTTCTCCACCTACCCTTCCCTGTCCCCCACAGAAGTCTTGCAGGTGGACTGCTTTTGGTGAATAGTTAGGTTCCTTTTCTACTCTTAAACAATTGCGGATCTTTCTGTGTAGTCTGTTTTGCTGAAAGTGGAAAGTCCCTGTTTGTGGACAGCTCAGTGCTCGCAGGCAGAGGAAATGGGCAGAGTCCTACTCCTCGGCAGTGCGAAGTGGGGGAGGGGAGCCGTGCACTCCCTAGCACACATTTTGAATGGACCTGAATTTTTCACCCTGGGGAGATTAGGAGCCCGTACCAGAGCCTAGTCCCACGTGGCACTGCACCCCGCCTCTTCACCCCCACGCAGTGTGGTGCTAAGAGGAGGCTCCAGAATAGGGTGCCATAGCAACTCGAAGTAAATAAAACGTCTGCAAATGAAATCAGTTTGGGGGAGTGTGAGAGGCATCTGGAGATTTGGCAAAGGGGATCATCGTGGAGGAGCTTCATGGATATGAGTTAAAGGGTCTTTCTGAGTCCCAACTCTGGATTTGGAGCATGATCCTTAAGTTAAGGATGAAAAAACTTGGTAGAGAAATGCCTCATGCTTCAAAAAGTCCTGGTCTCTAGGCACAGACCCCACAGGGTTATGAGAATTATTATTAAAAATGGCCCAGGCATGCTAGCCTGTCCAGGATCAAAGTTTACTTTTCCCTGAAACAGTTAATATCCTGTATACACCTAAAGGAACCAGAAAGAAATTGTGTAACTTGTCTTCTGGATTTGTGTTTTTTTGCAGTTGCCATTGCCCTAGGGCTCATGAGGTCAGATGAGGAGGGATTTCGTTCTGCTAGAAGGTTTGGGACTCAGAAATTTCTGTCTAAAACGTAAAAGATTTGTTTCAAAATAACACTCAACTAGTGTGACTCACTTGAGTGGCAGTTTCTTACTGTAGAATTGTACCTGAAGTCATTCAAACTAGATTGGCTAGTCATGGGAACTATTGCCTCTAAGGTAGTTCCTGCTCCCCTTTATGGGAATAAAGGCAAATAACTCTGTGTGTGTGTGTGTGTCTGTGTGTGTGTGTAAGAGAGAGAAAGAGAGATTGAGATTTCTGTAATCAGCCTTAGAAGAACACAGCCCGGGGTTGAATCAAGACATTAAGACCCTGCTGTTCATATTATTAATTCAGTATTAGCCAATGCTTTTTTTTGCCACTTTGCCAAAACATCTGCAAAATGAAGGCAGTATTTAAATACATGATAATACTCGTTAACTGGTGTAGAAGAGTAATGGGGTGAGGTCAAGTTTTACTGTCATATATAGAACTGTGTGACAGCACTTGTCACAGTGGTAGCATAAGTGGTTACAGTAAGTACACAAGTATGGGGTTGGAAGCAAAGGTAAATTTGAAGTCTTGATAGTACTGCACTCGTTTGAGTTCTTTTCCATCTTCGATTTGTTTTGCAGTGAGTCTCTCTCTATATGAAGGAAAAATACAGACAGTTGCCAGCCTGCCCTTCACCTTGGTGCTTAGGGGGACTGAGGCTAAGTCTGGATGCTGTTAGGAGTGGTTGGCTCTTTGTTCACTATGTCCTTTTTTCCCCTCTTCTCTCCTGTCTTACCCTTAGATTTTGCTGGAGGAGCTTGCCAACAGTGATCCCAAGTTAGCCCTCACTGGAGTCCCTATTGTACAGTGGCCGAAAAGGGATAAGGTAAGAAATTATTCTTCAGGCTGCTGAAACATTTTGCTGGCTAACCATTACTGTTCCTGGAAGAAAAAGAACAACTAGAGGCAGACAGCTTTGGTTGCATTAGTGTAAACTGACAGAAAATCATTACTCAGTTCTGTTTTGCCTCTTAAGTCAGGATAATTGGCTATCTTTGGAGGTGACTCTCTTAACAGAACTGTCAAACTAGGAGACCTGCCTCCAGGTTCAGATGCCAAGAATGGATCAGTTGCTATCCTTCTGGCCCAGTGACTCAATTATTTTCATACATCTGATGTAAAACTAGTTAAAATAATTGCATATACATTTAAAAGGCTAGATGTCTATATTGGAGTGAGACCACACTCTCAGGGTTTCCCCTTAATTTGGACTTTTCAGTCTTGAATTGAAAAGAGAGGAAAGCAGTTGCCCATTAGTTAGTAAATTGTCAGTTATGAATTTTCATGCCTCTTCAGTCAGGTCCTGTATAGTTTTTTCCCATATTGTCCTTTGTCAAGGTCAGTGATAGCATTCTGATCCTGGTTGTGAGTCTGGCAAATAAATTAGGCCCTGCTGTGGTTCCCTAGCTAAAACTTGCAGAACCATCACATTCCAGGAACGTTTAGGCAGAATATAAAGGTGTGTATCTAAAAGATGTCTTTGAAAAACCACTTCCTCCTTCCTAAGTAGTGTCATCCCACTTGGCTCATGCATGGCCACATGGGACTGCCTCAGAACAGCATTTCTGGCCCTGGCTGTTGAGTGTTCTGTGTCAGAAAAGTACTTAAGGCACAGTGGGAAATTAAAGAAGTGGAAGGCATAGTCCTTGTTCTTGAAAAGATAACCAGCAGGGTAAAATACAAGTGCTAAAATTATAAACATATACCTTAGAGATTTATTCCACCCTTAACTATTATTGGACTGTCTGTGTACCAGGTTGTAGGCTTGGATTTGGAATAATAAAGAACAAGACTGGTCTCACCCTCAAGTAGTTTACTCTCTTCTTCAGGAATGTATTCTGAGTAGTAATATTCAGGATAAGGAAATATTAGAGTGCCCCTGGAATGACTTTGGTACATAGAAAGTTTCAGGGAAGGGTAGCTCAGCAGAGTGAGGGGCATGGGGCTGAAGTAGTCTGAAGGGATTGGCAAACCTTTTCCATAAAGACAATATGTGGGTAATAAATATAATAAATAAAGATACTTTTTTTAGGTTTTGCAGGCCATACAGTCTGTTGCAGCTTCTCAGTTCTGCCACTGCGCTTGAAAGCACCCATGGACAAAACATAAACGAAGGAGCATGGTTTTGTTCCAATAAAATTTTATTTACAAAAACAGGCAGTGGGCAGTTTGCCCTCTGGCCATAGTTTGCCAAGCCATGTAATGATCTACCCCCTCCAGTCCTTAAAACTACCTGATATGTTTGACCTCACTGCTTTCTCTTTTCTAGCTTAAATTCCCGACCCGGCCAAAGGTGCGGGTTCCTACCATCCCCATCACAAAGCCTCACACTATGAAACCAGCTCCACGGTTAACACCTGTGAGGCCAGCTGCTGCCTCCCCCATAGTGTCAGGAGCCAGGCGGAGACGAGTGCGATGTCGAAAATGCAAAGCCTGTGTGCAAGGAGAGTGTGGTGTCTGCCACTACTGCAGGGACATGAAGAAGTTTGGGGGCCCTGGTCGCATGAAGCAGTCCTGTGTTCTCCGGCAGTGCTTGGCAGTGAGTGATCTGCTGGGTAAAGAATATGGGGGAGGGGGGGTGGTACCAGGGGACTGAAATACACATAGTGTAGACTTCAGAGTTGGGAAGACAAGGTTTTGCTCTCTTTATGGCTTTCTTCATTTTGTCCCTTTTTTCTCTGGGTTTAGAAAGAAGGTATCTAATATTTAAAATAATCGAATTTACTCTTTCAGCCTTAGCCAATTTTCAAATGAGGGACCAGCATTTGAAGGGCAAATCACTGCTGTCTGTCCCCTCTTTAAGTGGATTAGAAAGGAAGGACCTGAGAGGCCAAGGACAGGCCAACTGAAAATAAACTGATCTCTTTTGGTCTCTTGTCCTCAGCTAGTTGACTCTCCCCATTTTCTTCCTTAGCCATTTTTCCTGCCAAAACCTCTCTTCTCACCACCTGGTCTCTGTGCTAAGTGTTTACTAGAGAATTACAGGAACCAAATCGTCCATCTTTGGTTAAAGGGAAGCTGAAATGATAAGGATCTAAGCCTGCTCTTTTCTTGGTTTCTGTCTTTGTCCTCTTGTAGCCCAGACTGCCTCACTCAGTCACGTGTTCCCTCTGTGGAGAGGTGGATCAAAATGAGGAGACACAGGACTTTGAGAAGAAACTCATGGAATGCTGTGTCTGCAACGAGATTGTTCATCCTGGCTGCCTCCAGGTGAGGAGAGGCCTAAGGGGCCCATGAGGTCTCCGCTTATAGAATGTCTAAAGATACTGAGTGGAGCAGAGGAAAGTGGAACATCTGTCATGAGAGGCTGGCAGCATCCCTACTGTGGGCCATCAGCTGTGGGTCATGTAGTGGTCTAACATCTGCTCTTGATTCAGTGTCTGTATTCAGTGTCAGGCACTGTGCTAGACCCTGAGGATAAACCGGTACACAAAATAGTCCTGGTTCCTACCCTCATGGAGCTTATAGTGTGGCCTCTGGTGGGTATGTTTGGAGTCCCCAGGCCATCGTGGCATAGCCTAGTCTGTTTTGGAATGCCTCATGCCTTTAAGTGCCTCTGTTACATACTTCATTTTATCTCTGGATATTAGTTCCTGAAAGATGGTGAGAGTAATACTGTCAGCTAATATTTAATGTGTGTTCAGTCTGTATCAGGCTCGGTGCACACCCAGAGAGATTTAAAAAAAAAAAAAAAAAGTAACAGGAATTCCCTGGTGGTCCAGTGGTCAAGACTCTGCACTTTCACTGCCGAGGGTCTGGGTTCAATCCCTGGTCAGGGAACTAACTAAGATCCCGCAAGCCGCACAGCACAGCCAAAAAAAGTAGTTAGAAGGTTCAAAAAAAAGAAGGTTCAGACCTCAACCTCAGAGGTTGAGTCAACTCTTCTGTCATGGACTCTGGGCCCAGGCATGTTCAAAAGCTCCCCGAGTGATTCTAATGTGCAGCCGGAGTGAAGCACTCTTTTACATATACCCCCTTGTCTGATCTTGAAGACAACCCTGTGAAGTTGGGTCTGACCTCTTTCTTCTTTAAGTTTTCTTTAAATCTAAAGTGCATTGGTGCTGGTACTTTCTTGGTCTTCCTGAAGGTGTCAACTATGTCATGACTGCCACCTGGCTGACAGTGATTATAAGACACTGTTAATTGTGAGAAGCAGCCCAATTTCAGAAGATTCAAATGTGAAAATATGCATCTTAGAGGTGATAAAATAAGGTATTATCTTCATGATGATGACAATGGTTAATACAAAGTGTTTACTACATGCCAGGCATTTTTCTAAACATTTTACATAGTATGTAATTCATTTAATCCTTACCACTACCCTGTAAAATGGGTATTGTTATTTATCCTCACTTAGCAGTTGAGTCACAGAGACCCCAAACCATAACTAAGTCATAACCATTATGCCCCACTGTCAAGATCACACTGGCACTGTTCCTGTGTGTCCAGTTCGTTTTACAAAGTGGCATGAGACCCTCAGGAGAATGTATGTGTCAGGGGAAGAGACCCCAGATTGACCCAGACTCTTGGGAATCTTCTCTTGGAGTCTAAACTTGATCAGGTAACCAAGAGTGAGGATGGCCAGTTTCCCACTGTCTGGGAGTGAGGCCAGATGGTTCTCTATCTTTCTCCCCTGTGGACCAGTGTGTTTAAGAGTGGGTAACTCTTCCCAACCATGTGGCTGTGTTATTGTTTGATAAAGGAAGCTTAAGAGACAGGTTGGGTTTTGTCTGTTTTTTAAATGAGACAGATTTTTAACATCATTATCTGCCTACAGATGGATGGAGAGGGTTTGCTTAACGAGGAATTGCCAAATTGCTGGGAGTGTCCAAAGTGCTACCAGGAGGACAGCTCAGAGAAAACCCAGGTAAGGGAACTTTCTCCAATCCTGCACTGTGAGAAGGAAGGAAGCATCAAGCTCAGGATAACGTTTGCCTTTGCATCTTTATTTGCAAGATTATTTTTTATTCTGTTTTGTTTGCTATCTTTTTTTTTCCTTTGGTTAATTATATTTCTTTTGAGTTTTAAATTTTGTGTTTTTTTTTTTATTATTGAATATTGTCCCCCTTGGGGGTCTGCAAATTCCTGAGGTTCTTTTACACTTTGAGGCCCTTGAAAAAGAGGAGCCACAGCTGGGCTGTTTGAGGAGGGAAATGAGGTGAGCTTGGGCTGCTCATGAGGAATGAAACTTGAGGGGAGGCAGTGACCCGAGTCAGCTGGTAAATACGGTGGTATACTGGAGTTTCCAGTTAGGCAGGTTTACATTTTTGTCATCTTCACCTTTGTGGCAGAAAGCCCTGCCCTCGTGCCCAGTTGTGTCCTACAGAGGCCGTCCCTCCTCTGGAGGGGATCAGTGCCATGACCTTGGCCCCAGGCTACTACTGTTGCTGGTCCGGTGGTCACCAGTAATGTCAAAGGGCCAAAACGGCGCTGGTTACTCCAGCCAGGAAGGCAAGACCTGTTAAGGGCACATACAGAGGAGGCCGTTGGCCTCGTGTCAGTCATCCATGCCCTGGTGGATGATTCCAGGTACCCTGCGCAGGAGTAAGGACACGTTTCCTTGTTTTCTTTCTCTTTCTTCCCACTTAGGCACTGAGGTCATTGAATTTTCAGTCTAAATATCTTTGAGGGCAAGGATTTCTGGAGTTGACTAGTGCTAAAGTTCTCCTTATTCCAAGTTCTTATACTAGCAGCAAGTTCTTTTAGTAATAGCTTTTACATGTGTCTTCACTGGTGGTGGTGGTGGTGGTGGTGGTGGGCGCTTGCTGTAGCAGATGGATTAGCAGATACTGTGTTTAGTATTACCTTCTAATGCATTGTAAAAGCCAGCACCCAAAAGTTGGTCATTCTCTTCCAACCACAGTGATCTAAGAATATAAGGAGAAAAGGGAGCAGAATTGTTGCATAGGGACACAAAATGTCTCCTTAAGGGAAATCTGAGCTACTGCTGTGATACCTAGTGGAGCACATTGGTTAGGCTTCATTGCAGCATAGCCAAGGTGGGCTCCAGGAAGGGACAAGTGACCGGTGAGCACAAGTGGCAGAGGGTGAGGTTGTGCTTTTTTTGTGAGATGTTGGCTTCACCAAACTTGAATTCCTCATTTTCATCCTGAGGAGATTCCTCTGGGAGCAGTGCAGTTTCTCGTTCTCAGCTTAATATCTCACCTGTGGTTGGTCTCCCGGGACAGCGTGGGGCCGCTGAGTGGAAGCAGCAGCCTGGTAGGGTCGAGCTTAGACCGTGGTAGAGCTAAAAGTCAGTAGTGTTTACTGCTATCACAATCAGCATCCTAGTTCAAATATATATGTAGGCTGCTTTTCTTCCAACAGAAGCATCTCTTGGGTGTTTAAAATGGTCAGATGGCATAGGGGTAGAGTTGTGGCCTCTTTAAAGGATTTCTTTACCCAGGGAATTATAACCAAAAAATTGGGACAAGAGATGAATAGGGCAGGCTATGGAATCATGCAGCCCAAATTTGGATCCCACTCCTCTGTACTTGGACACAGACCTTTCTGTCACAGGTAGATTTCCCAAGTGACCTATTTCGAGGGTTTTGCTCTGTAATCAGCTTTCTCCAGCACAGACGTGAGCTCAGTTGCTGATCCTGGCAGAGTCTAGATTGCAGACGGAGGAGATGACCACCCTGCAGCAAGCAGAGATCCCTTTCCCCGTAGAAAAGCAGTGGCCTGCCTTCTCGCTAGTCCTCTGAGAGCAACAGTGAGGTTGACCCTGTAAGTGTAGAGGGTTTTGAAGAAATGAGGCACTGATGTGGCGTTTGGGGGCCTGTTTTGCAGAAGCGGAAAATGGAAGAGAGCGACGAAGAAGCTGTGCAAGCCAAAGTCCTGCGGCCCCTGCGGAGCTGCGACGAGCCCCTCACGCCCCCACCTCACTCGCCCACCTCCATGCTGCAGCTCATCCATGACCCGGCCTCCCCCCGGGGCGTGGTGACTCGTTCATCCCCTGGGGCCGGCCCCAGCGACCACCACAGTGCCAGCCGCGATGAGCGCTTCAAACGGCGGCAGTTGCTGCGGCTGCAGGCCACAGAGCGCACCATGGTACGGGAAAAGGAGAACAATCCCAGCGGCAAAAAGGAGCTGTCTGAAGTTGAGAAAGCCAAGATCCGGGGATCGTACCTCACTGTCACGCTACAGAGGCCCACCAAAGAGCTCCACGGGACATCCATTGTGCCCAAGCTGCAGGCCATCACGGCCTCCTCTGCCAACCTTCGCCATTCCCCCCGTGTGCTAGTG
Organism: Lipotes vexillifer; assembly: GCF_000442215.2. Lineage (NCBI taxonomy): Eukaryota > Metazoa > Chordata > Mammalia > Artiodactyla > Lipotidae > Lipotes > Lipotes vexillifer. The sequence goes on along the minus strand of NW_006776536.1, from coordinate 891,760 downwards.
CAGCACTGCCCAGCCCGAACCCCCCAGCGTGGGGATGAGGAGGGGCTGGGGGGAGAGGAGGAGGAAGAGGAGGAGGAGGAGGAGGAAGATGACAGTGCAGAGGAGGGGGGTGCAGCCAGGCTGAATGGCCGGGGCAGTTGGGCTCAGGATGGAGACGAAAGCTGGATGCAGCGGGAGGTCTGGATGTCTGTCTTCCGCTACCTCAGCCGCAGAGAACTTTGTGAATGTATGCGAGTGTGCAAGACGTGGTATAAATGGTGAGCAGGGATACAGGGATCAGGAATAGGGGTATGGGAGTAGGTGGCAGGTTTCCATATGAGAACAGCATGTGTCTTGGCATCTGGAGGCTTGTCGGGTCCTAAAGGATTAAATCAACCCAGTCTGTTCCCCAGACGGTGGGTCCTGTTAAATATGTGGCCAGTTGTGCCTGCAGGTGTCATTGGGGAAATTTGGCCCTTTGCCTCCTCTCCCTGCTACTTTCCCATCTCTCTTTACTGGACTTAAGAATGGATTTGTACATTTGGGCCTGGGGGATGGATTTGTAGTTTGTGCTAAAACTTCAGAGTCATAATCCCCCTACCCCCCAGTCAACTGAACTTGTTATACATTTGTTGAGAGCCTGTGATATGCCAGTCACTCTCCTGGTGCTGGTGACACAGATGACTGCTGTTAAGCCCCTGCCTCAGTTATGTCTCCATCTAACGAGAGAGGTATACATGCTTTTAAAAAACTTTGAAGGTGCTCACAGGCTCACAATTTTCCATAGTTTTAATTCTCATCCTCTAAACCTGGATTGGAATTCCTTTCTCCAGCAAGCAGTTCAGTGTTGAAGCTTCCTGAGACTTAGTTGTCCTTCTTAATGAGACCTGCCATTTCTTCTCAAGTTAAACGTTAAGACAAGGGAGGAGGGGGGAATCTCTAGAGGTGATAAACAAAGATTTCCACTGGGCATTGTTTTCCCTTAAGCTCCTGGACCCTGGGACATATCCTTTATATCTGGGTCAAATCCCATTACAGTAGTTTTCAAAGTGTGATGCCTGGACCAGTGACATCACCTGGGACCTTGTTAGAAGTGCAGGTTTTCAGGGCCCATCTCAGACCTACTGAATCAGAACCTCGGGGGCGGGGCCAGGCAATCTGTTTTTAATAAATTCTCCACCAGGGGATTCTGATACACATTGAAGTTTGAGATCCCCTGCTCTATTGTAAGCAGCCTGTTTCTGCCATAGAAGTTTCATGTGCCATTGGTGAAGTTTTTTCAGTCTTTAAATAAAGACTCCATTCTTTACAAACTTGAGTTTATTTCCCAAATCTGAATTAGTATGTGATCTACCCAAATTCTCCTAATATTTCTCTTCGTAGGGCTAGTGGGCCTGCCTGGCTTTATTCCTCAGTTTCCAGGCCAAGCCACATAAGACTCGCATTATGTGCCGTGTCCTTTTCCCCTGCCAGCCAGACTCTGAGCCAGGCTGGGGAGCAGGAACTATAAAATATTAAACAGAAGGCTGCATGTTGCAGTGCTATTTGTGGCCTATGGACTTGTAGATTGCAGTGGAGGAGCAGGCCTCTCCCTTTCAGTTCTGGTCTGGACTGGCTAGAAAATATAAAGATAGCGCTGAAACCCAAGGGTGGTAGAGGACTCTCCAGGCCTGATTTTAATAAAGAGCCTCTTTCGACCTGATACAGTAATGGCTCTTTGTGGAGCTCAAGGCAAAATGAACTGTGGATGTGCCACGTAGCGCCCTGCGTCTCAGGCAGCTGGGAGACACTGTGATGAGGGAGAGAGTAGAGGGAAGCCTAGTAGCTTCCAGCAGTAAGAAGTTAAAAAACGTTTTGATGTTCCCTTATATATACTTTGATGGGAGCCATACCATTTTAATGCAAATGAGGGGTTGTATATTGTTTTACTGTGTGTCCCTAACAATTGTGCTGTGTTCTCAGCCCATCCAGAGTAAATCAGGGTGAACTGGTCAAGTAATCCCTATTCTCTGAGGCAAAAAAATGACAGGGCATGATCCTTGTATGCATGTAGCAGAATCTAGAGAAGGTGAATCCTCCAGGTGCTCTGCTTTTCCCAGAAGCTTCCAGCAGCCTGTGGTGAAGTTCCTCTGTCAAGGGACATCAGGTACTGACAGCTAGTTCTCTTTCCTTCTGTCACAGGTGCTGCGACAAGAGACTTTGGACAAAAATTGACTTGAGTAGGTGTAAGGCTATTGTACCCCAGGCTCTCAGTGGCATCATCAAGAGGCAGCCAGTTAGCCTCGACCTCAGTTGGACCAACATCTCCAAAAAACAACTGACGTGGCTCGTCAATAGGCTGCCAGGTGAGCAGCCCTGCGCTGTCCTTCCAAGGGCAGGCAGGGAAAGCTGCGTTATTGGCAGTGCTTCTTAGAATTGCTTTAGGGCAATTTAGGGCAGCAGTCTGTGCCATTGTTGCCTTTCTGCTTAGCAAGAGACTTAGCCTGGGCCACCTTAACTGCCAGTCCCCATGGTGCCACTCTGGACTGGCAGGCCAATCACTGCAGTAGACAATGAAGAGAACGGGATCAGGTGCTGCTGCCAGCCCTGCAGGTCTGCTCAGCATAGCCACTGAAGAGGAAATTTGAGTAAGATGTTGCCTTGATCAGCCCCTTGTAAGGCCTTGTTCCCTTAAGCCTTTTGAGGTCCTGGATAAAGAGGAAGTCACTCACACTTACATGACTCTGGTAGGAACTGAGCAGTCCATTTTACCACCAGAGTTAGATGTAATTTAGGAAAGCATAGGAGTCTTTGAGCTGGATTACTAGAGTAAGATTAGGACATGGTCCCTCTCTCCATTAGACTGGGCATCTGTTTACCTTGGTCTGATCAGCTGGTAGTTGAGGCTTTGGATGGGCCGGTAGAGTGTATTATTGCGTGTCTGTTTCCTTCCATTGCAGGACTGAAAGACCTCCTCCTGGCAGGCTGCTCCTGGTCTGCAGTCTCTGCCCTCAGCACCTCCAGCTGCCCCCTTCTCAGGACCCTTGATCTTCGGTGGGCAGTAGGAATCAAGGACCCTCAAATTCGGGACTTGCTGACTCCACCGGCTGATAAACCAGGTATGCTCTGGGCCTGACTTTTCTGTGCTCCTCTTGGGGTAGCTTTGTCTTTCAGCTGAACTTCATTCCCAGAAGCTAAGGTTCTGATGCTGTTGAAGAATAGAAAAATGCAAATTGAAAACAGAATGATGGACTGCGTACAAGTACAGGTTACCTGCTTATAGATAACTACCAACAAAGAAAGGAGGAAGTCCATTTTGTGGGTTAGTGGGGCTTGGGGCTTAAAGAGTATAAGCCCGAGGAAGCTCAGGAAGCCTTCATGGTTGAGGTGGAACATTGAAAGCTGTTTCCATGATAGTCTAGAAAAGTGCGGGAGTGTGGGAAGGAGAGGAGCATTCCACACATACCCCTTTGCTGTGTAAGTGAGGCACAGTCCAGCAGCTGGGAAGAAAGAAAACGTGTCTGGTTTCCTAGAAACGGCCCCCACGCACTGCTCACTCCCTGAAGGGAAGCGTGTGGGCAGTTCTGCTTATTAACCCCTGCAGTGGGGCCTGGCCAGCAAGTAGCTGAAGCTGCCTGCAGCTTTGGAGCTGGACTAGAGTTGAGAATTTTTTTTTTTTTTTTTTTCTTGCGTTATGCGGGCCTCTCACTGTTGTGGCCTCTCCCATTTGTGGAGCACAGGCTCCGGACGCGCAGGCTCAGCGGCCACGGCTCACGGGCCCAGCCGCTCCGCCGCATGTGGGATCTTCCCGAAACGGGGCACGAACCCGCGTCTCCTGCATCGGCAGGCGGACTCTCAAGCACTGCGCCACCAGGGAAGCCCTAGAGTTGAGAATTTTGATCTAGGCCCTTCTCTTGCCTGTGCAGGTCAGGACAATCGCAGCAAGCTCCGGAACATGACTGACTTCCGGCTGGCGGGCCTTGACATCACAGATGCCACGCTTCGCCTCATCATTCGCCACATGCCCCTCCTGTCTCGACTCGACCTCAGTCACTGCAGCCATCTGACAGATCAGTCCTCCAATCTACTCACCGCTGTTGGGTCTTCCACTCGTTACTCCCTCACAGAGCTCAACATGGCAGGTATGGTGCTGTGATGTTTTGTGGCAAACTGCCCCCTGCCTCCCAGAAGCCCAGCCCTCCTTGGAGCTTGACCGGTAGAACAGAAAGAACATAGTCTGTTGACTAAATCGTGTTAATTTGTTTCCTGACATCTGGACATGGACATGGAACTCTGTCCCTTTTGTAACTGATGGGAACTAAGGCCTCGAGCAATTGTCAGGTGCCTAACAGCACGGCCACCACCCAGCTGCAGTTTGGTGAGCCTTGCAGTGCAGGGAGTGTGGTGGCAGGGGGCCTTCAGAGGCCGCCGTGCTGATGGCACTTCTGGTCTCTGAGCCAGGTAGTTATGGGAAAAAGGGGGCTTTTGTTTAGCATTTTGAGGGCAAGCTGGGAAATTGAGGCTCCTGTGGCTGTGTGTACATAGCATTGTCCTTGTGCTCACTTTCCCCACAGGTTGCAATAAATTGACAGACCAGACCCTGATCTACCTACGGCGCATTGCCAATGTCACCTTGATCGACCTTCGAGGATGCAAGCAGATCACCCGAAAAGCCTGCGAGCACTTCATCTCAGACTTGTCCATCAACAGTCTCTACTGCCTGTCTGACGAGAAGCTGATACAGAAGATCAGCTAAGACACACCCAGCCCAGACTGAACAGGAAACCGATCTTCCCCTGACTCCCCAGCCAGGAGAGCCTCTCTCCCCGACCCTGCACGGGCTCTGAGGCCAGCGTCACACTCCCTCTCTGCTCTCCTGTCCCTTGAGCCCTTCCCCTGCAGCCGGGGCAGAGAGGGTGGTGGACACCAGGCTTACCTGCCTGCTTCTCTCCCTCCTAAGGAGAAGGGGATAGCAAATTGATCTGAGGGGAAAGCACAGGCTGTGTGCTGTCACAGTGCCTGCTCGCTTGCTCACCCACTCGCTCACTCGCCTACCAGGAGGCTGGGCTCTCAGTTTGGGGTGTCTCTGTGCAACCGTCATCTGCACTGGGCCCTGGGGTCCTCCTCCCCATCCATGGTCCCCAGCAGTGCCTGGTTCTGAGCAAACTCCCAGGGAAGAAAGTGGCCCTGTCTCCGTGGCCAGGTTCTCCTTATGGTGTCCAGTGCGTGTCTCTCCTCCATCACACTCTCCCGGCTTATGCAGGAGGGGCCAGCAGCCCCAGGAATGC
>NW_006776536.1:875711-886473 GCF_000442215.2 Lipotes vexillifer | reverse complement strand
AAGCAGCCCGAGGAATGCCAGCCCCATGCAGATCACACTGGTGCTGTTGAGGTGTCTGAAACCTCTTGTTGTGTCTGTGCTCTCCCTCCTCTCCTCTCCTTTAGCTTGATCCTGTCCGATGCTCGTGGTAGTTCACGTAATGAGGTTCCCCCAGCCCAGACTTGCCTGCTAGTTTCTGTGAAGTCCTTGTTGCACTTATTGGGGTTGAGGCTCTTCAGAGGAGCTGGAACTGTCTACCCCAGGGACACCCCCATTTTATTGCTTCCCAGGCAGATTCTGAGACAGGCACCATCTCCCCATTCCCCTCCTTCTTTGGCCTGCCCTGCCCTTTTCCACACTTACCTTATTCCCACCTGAATAGGGCTTTCCCAGGATGCGTGTCGTCAGAGGGAGCAGCCTATCTCCCCCAGCTGGGGGGGATCAGAGAACTAGGCCAAGTCCCCACCTGCCTCCCAGCAGGCTCCGGGCCTCAGGTGTCCCGTAGCCACCAGAGCTCAGGCCTGTGTCTAGCCCCAGTGGCTCACTGATCCGGCACCTTTGGAGGGGTGGGAGGTCCGGCTTAGAAGCCAGTCACCTGCCCTCTGCCTGCAGCCATGGAAGGGGGTGTGCATGTGCCTCTGTGTGTGTGGCTGAGTGTAGTAAGCGTGTGTGTGGAGGGAAGGAGGGGAGCGTGGTATCTCCCACTCCACTGCCCTGTGTCGAGCCCCATCAGCTGCCCCTTCTTACTTTGCATTGAACGGCCTGTCCAAAGATCCTCTCTCTAGGGCAGCAGAGAGCTTTTTGCACTTTAAAAAAAAAAAAATGGAAAGAAAGGTCGGAATTTCTTTTGGGTCAATATTTAAGTGTGTGAGGAGATGCTCAGTAGCAGCAGCCTGTGGCAAGAGCTTATAAATGATAGACGCGGATTTGCACTCTGCTCCCCATCTGTAAGGATAGCGAGATAGCACAACCTTGCCCCACCTTCTGGTCCTCCAGCCCATCCCTTCCTGGCCCCTTTCCTACAGCCCAGTCTCAGGCTCTCCTCCTCCTGAAGCCCTTTGGGGGAGGGGAAGGAGCCCAGGCACCAGGGGTCTGAAGTGTGAGCCACCCCAAGGAGAGACGCCACATGCACCCTTGCCACTTCCAAAGCAATAGAGGCAGAGGGGCTCCCTCTTTGCCACCTAGCCCAGCTTTGACCCTGGCATTGACTGGCCTCCTAAGAGAAAACTGGGTCTTGGGAGGGGGTGGCATTGTGTCTGTTTCTTCCAATCTGCTGATTTCTCTTGGCTGCACCTTAAAAGCAGCAGTCTGCTCCCCGACCCTCTGCCCCTTCCATTGGTCTCCAGGCCCCAGCCAACTGGGGCTGAAACTTTGAGGAAATGCCAGTGACTTATTCCAGAGTGCCTCAGTTAGGGGAACTTCTCTGTAAAGAACCCTGGGTATTGAGCAAAAACCTTATTAATATTATTGTTAATGACCTATAATTGGAAGCTTCCTGCCTTTTTTTGGTTGCTCCTGTGGAAAATACTGAAAAGATTACTTTGTTTTGTTTTCTTGTCTTTTTATAAAAGGGGAGGTGGAGAGACCCCTTCAGAGCAGGGATTGTGCCGGGAGAGTGCCTCTGACTTTGGGACGTTTCATCTACAGAAATTTCCAAGCTGATGGTTTGTTTTGGGTTTTGGTTTCTATTTTTGTTGTTTTTGGTTTGGAAAAACAAGCATTTTTACCGCGCACGTAAATTGGTCAGCAGAAAAGGGAGCTCAGGAGTGGCAGCCAATGGACCTGTGCCCTTGCTGGGTTTTCCTTTTCTCTGGGACTGTGAGGGGGAAAATGGTTTTTAGAGGTGAGGGTTGGTCCATGTGGAGGAAAGAAATGTCTGTCTTTGGGGACAGAGGAACCTGGGAGTTCCGCCAAATTTCCTGCAATCTGCTCTTAGACACGGCCTTGCCAGGAGAGCTTGCCTTCCTCAGACCACGGGACCAGACACCCTGCCTCCATCTTTCCGAGCACCGGGGCGAAAGACCACAAGGAAAGGAAGAAAATTTATATATATATATAATATAAAATCACTTGGTGATTAAAAAATAACTGCTCCATAAATAAAACTCCTAAAGTCACTATGTTTAAAGGGTTTGGTTGTGTTTTTGTTTTCGGAGAAATATTGTAAATATATATTTTTTGTTGCTGATTTAGAGTCAATCTCCAATGTTGTGCTAAAAAATTAAATTAAATGTAAGCATTAAGGGGACAGGTCATGCTATCTCAGTTGACACATTGGGGTTATCTTGGGCCAGGGAAGGAGGGAAGCTAGTTGGACTTTTGTTTTCTAAACGTTCTCCACTATTGGTTTTAGAAAGAGCAAGGACATCTTTCCTCTGACATGTGGGAATGGGAGATATTTGTGTAATAAAATTTTTAAAAGACAAAAAAAGAAATAGCCTCCAATGGGAAATATTTTGATTTGGTTGTTTTTTTTTTTTTTTTTTAATAAAAAGGTTTTAAAAACAACAACAACAACAACAACAAAACCTTTTCTGCCTTGGTGTGTGTGTGTGCGTCCATGTGAAAGAGGAAGAGTCAGAAGGTCCTGCAGGCTCTTGCCTCCCACTCCCCACCGTTTTTTTTTTTTTTTTTTTTTTAATAAAAAGGTTTTAAAAACAACAACAACAACAACAACAAAACCTTTTCTGCCTTGGTGTGTGTGTGTGCGTCCATGTGAAAGAGGAAGAGTCAGAAGGTCCTGCAGGCTCTTGCCTCCCACTCCCCACCCCCGCCCCCCACCCCAGGCCCGCAGTTTCTGCTTCATCCCTGAGTTAGCAGCAGAACTGCTATGTGCCTCTACTACTTGTCTTGCCTTCTTTTTTTGCATGTCAAAAAGCAGCACTTGCTTATGGAAACACCAAAACATTTTACTTCATGAAGGGGAACTTTTTAATAGATGTGAAAATTTAAGTATGAGGTTACCGGACCCCCACCCCTTCCTCACAAAGCAGTGCTTGGAGTGGCCCTACAGAGACCTCAAGGAGAGCTGGGAAGGACCCCTGTGATGCTCTCCTGAGAGCGGGCCTGGGGATTTCTAATCTTGCCATCCTCGACAGCCATTAGCCAAGGCCAACCTCCAACCACTACAGCTGTAGAACAGGCCTCTCAAGGACAATGCTGTTCGAGGTCACTGCACAAGGTATGTCAGGCAGGCTCCATTCGGCATTTGTCCCACAGTGTCCTGCTGCTTATTGAGTACAGGCTTCCAGCCTTTAGAGGAATGTCTGACGTGCTGACCTCAGCCCTGACTGAACCATCTCAGGAGAGCTGAAATCCCACCCAGGAGGTCTTGAGGAGGCTCTCATCACTACCTTCAGGGCTTCTGGGGATCCCTGCTCATCCTACTCACCAAGCTGTTAAGGACTATCTCCAATTCTGCACATTCTGGAAAAGCACAGGGTCCTGGACGGTGAGCTGGTTCCCAGTCCACTTCCTGAGGCTGGATGTGGATGTGGCCATGTTCCATGTTGCAGGGGAAGGCAGAGTGTCAATTTTGCCACCTAAATATCACAAGAGCCCATCGTCCACCTCTCGACCTCACACCTACCACCCTAGGTGAAGCCAGCATTGTCCAGAACCTTGAACCCAGCAGGAGCCCTGAGGCTTCCCAGCCTCTAGGCCAGCCCCCTGTCCTCCATGTTGGCAGCCAGAACATTTCTCTTAGATTTGACTGCTTCTCTATTTAAAACCCATTAGTAAACCAAAAAACAAACAAACAAACAAAAACAAAAAAAATAAAACCCATTAGTGTGTCTGTCTCAGGATGAAGTCCAAGCTTCCTCACTCACCATCTGCCCCTCCTACTCCCCTCCACCCTCACAGCTAACTTCAGTGCCACCATCTCTGGGCCTTTGCTGTTCCCTTTGTTGGTACACCTTCCATAGTTTACATGTTACTTCCTCTGGGAAGCCATCTTCCACCCTGCTCAAGACTGGATCATATGCTGCCATAGCACCCTACTGGTTTTTAGGACTCCTTTAAAATCAGTCTCCCCAGCTAGCTGGGAAGCTCCACCAGGACAGGGATCAGACTGTGTTGCTCACCACGTCATCCCCAGCAGCTGGCACAGAGCTTGGCACATAATAGATGCCCAAGCAACAGGGTTGAGTGTTCCCAGTGGCTTGGATACCCAGAGGCCTGTACCTCCCCAGTACAGCCAGTTTGTTGTCATGTTCTCCAAATTCACTACCTCATGCATCTTTCCCCTCCTTTCTTGTGTTAATGCTACCAGCTTTTTTTTTTTTTTGGCCTGTTTCTAATCTAACCTGTATTCAGCTGTGAATCTTCCTAAAGCACACACAAAAATCTTCAGTCTCCATGTGTAACACTCCAGAGTCATGTGTAAACTCATCCTGCCACTGGCATCCGTAAAATGAGAAGCACCAGGTTGGTGGTAGGTGCTTCTAAGAGGCCTCAAACTGGACACCTCTGTAGTCACCAGGCTTGCTGTGTTCAGGGTGTGTAACCCTCACAACTATGAAAATCTGTCCTTCCTTCAAACACCTCTTCCTCCAGAAGCCCTTCCTGTTTCCCCACCAACCAGAAGGGATTAACCTGGACATACTGTACCTTTCACAGGCAACAACATAGTAAAAACAGCTGGCATCTTCTGAGCCTTACTATGTGTTGAACCACTGTTCTAAGCACCTACATGAAGTAACTCCGAATCCTCGCAGCAACTCTTTTTTTTTTAAGGATAGTTGATTTACAATGTTGTGTTAGTTTCTGCTGTACAGCAAAGTGATTCAGTTATACATGTATATACACATATTCTTTTTCATATTGCTTTCCATTATGGTTTATTACAAGATATTGAATATAGTTCCCCATACTATACAGTAGGACGTGTTGTTTGTTTTATATATAGTAGTTTCTATCTGCTAACCAAGCTCCTAATTTATCCCTCTCCCACCTCCTTTCCCCTTTGGTAACCATAAGTTTGTTTTCTATGTGAGTCTGTTTCTGTTTCATAAATAAGTTCATGTCATATTTAATTAATTAATTAATTAATTAAGGCTGTGCTGCGTGGCTTGTGGGGTCTTAGTTCACTGACCAGGGATTGAACCCGGGGCCATGGCAATAAAAGCACCGAGTCTTAACCACTGGACCACCAGGGAAGTCCCTTGTGTTACATTTTAGATTCCACATATAAGTGATATCATATAGTATTTGTCTTTCTCTTTCTGACTTAATTCACTTAGTATGATAATCTCTAGGTCTATCCACGTTGCTGCAAGTGGCATTATTTCATTCTTTCTTATGGCTGAGTAGTATTCCATTGTGTATGTATGTACCACATCTTCTTTACCCATTCATCTGTCGATGGACATTTAGGTTGCTTCCGTGTCTTGGCTACTGTAAATACATAGCAAGTCTATTATTATCTTCATTTTAAAGATGAGAAACTGAGTTATAGACATTTGCCTAAAGTGTCTTTGCTAGTAAAACCTGGAGACTGGCTGCAGAGTTGGTCCTATCCACCCTGCTCCCTAGCCTCTGTGTACAAGCAATGGCATTTCATGCCCATACCCCAGCCGGGGCAGGGGGTGGTGGGCAGGTGCCTTCATTCTATAAAGCCAAGGCTCAGAGAGGTAAAGTGAAGGGTCAGTGGCAGGGCTGGGACATACGTGAATTCTGGGCCTGGGACTCTGGAGCTTGAGCCTTTACCCCAGCTCCCTCGTGCCTGCTGAGCAACCAGGCTGGGTGTTTGTCCACACCCCCTCCCATGGCACTTTTTTTTTTTTTTTTAATTTATTTACTTTTGGCTGTGTTGGGTCTTCGTTGCTGCGCGCGGGCCCTCTCCAGCTGCGGTGAGTAGGGGCTACTCTTTGTTGAGGTGCACGTGCTTCTCATTGCAGTGGCTTCTCTTGTTGCAGAGCACGGGCTATAGGCACACAGGCTTCAGTAACTGTGGCACGTGGGTTCAGTAGTTGTGGCTCACAGGCTCTAGAGCACAGGCTCAGTAGTTGTGGCACACGGGCTTAGTTGCTCTGTGGCATGTGGGATCTTCCCGGACCAGGGCTTGAACCCGTGTCCCCTGCGTTGGCAGGTGGATTCTTAACCACTGTGCTACCAGGGAAGCCCTCCCATGGCACTTTGAACTTCTTAAGGGTGGGGCTAGACTTAGCTAGCTCTGCTTCCCCCCTTCATCTGCCCTGGGAGTCGAGAGATAAGGAAATTTACTGAGCATAATGAAAAGTAGATTTATAGGAAAGGGAAGCAGGACCAATTTCATGGGTGAGTGACCCACGCAGTCACACGGGACCCTGCCCTCAGATGGACCCCACACTTAGTTTAGTGCACTGTTGTCACCATCTTGAAATTCTTAATTTTTGAGCATGAGGATGTGCATTTTATTTGCAGTTGACCCCACAAATGATGAAGCTAGACCTGGGGAGAGGGCCAATACCAGCTCCCCCCACCCTCCCAGGCCACCTCTGTGCTAAGTGCCATTTGGGTGGCAAGCAGCAGAGCAGGCCTGGCACTTGCTGGCTGGGGAGACTCGCCCTACCACCACCTTTCCAGGTGCCAGGCCGGAAAGGAAACCTCAGCGCTGACACCCATGTACGGGCAGGAAACAGTGAGAGCAGACACCCGACGTCGGGGAGGACCTGTTTTGCCCTCAGCCTGGCGCTTCTGCCTCCCCACCCGCCCCACTCCAGAGAGCTACAAGGGGGGCAGGAAGTCCAGCTGCTATGCCCCCAGACTGTGCCATGACAGTGCTAGGATGGCAAGACAGAGAGAGAGAAGCAGAAAGAGACCCAGACCCAGAGAGAAACACCCTGAAAGACCCAGAAAAGGAAAGGCAGAGAAAGAGGTAGAGAAAGGAGGAGGGGAGAAGAGAAATGAGAGAAAAGAGACCATGGAGGACGCTGAGAGAGAGGCACAAGTGAGGCCCAAGGTACTCAGGACAGTGGCCACTCAGCAAGCCATCTCCCTCGGCTCAACACTGCACATCATCTCCGTTTATCCTCAGAACAATCCAGTGAGGCCAGGAGGGAGGCGCCCCGGGTAGATGAGAAAGGCAGTGCTCAGATAGGTTCAGTAACTTGCCTAAGGCACCCAGAGAGGCAGCAGTTAGTGGCACTAGTATTTGACCCCAGGTCTTTTCCGCACACATCCTCCCTCCCCCTGACACGGCAAGTACCAGTCGCCACAGTGGGGCCGGTGGGGGCTACGAGACCCTGACTGGGTCACTCACTGGCGGGCTGGGAGGGTCAAGGCACAGACACCCACAGTGGGAACGCATCACGACCTAGCGCCAGCCTGCGCCTCGGACGTCGAGGCGCATGCGCGCTGGGAACGGCCCAGGGAGGGCGCCGGGGGCTGGGGCGGGGCTGGGGCGGGGCTGGGGCGGGGCCGGATTCAGGGGCGGGGCCACGCCGCGCGGAAGCTCCAAGGCGGAAAAGGAGACGGGGGCCTGGGGCAACCCTGGGGCTCGTGACCTTACGGAGGGTTCCGAAGAGAGCCGCTGCTCCAGGGAAGTGGGTCAGGCGGAGCCAGCGGTCTGTAAGCCTGGCCCAGAGTTGTGGGCCATCAAAGGTCCTTGGACTGTGCGGGAGGGAGCAAAGAGCCTGTCTGCTGGAGATGTAGGAACTTCCTGGATAACCAGGCTCTTTCCTCCCTCAGGGCCTGTGCACTTGCTGCTCCACATGCCTGGAAAGCTCTTTTCCCTGCCCCTAACGAAGCTGCTTCCCTCCTAGCCTAGCTCTGGCGAAAGTGCCAGTCCGCAAAGGTTTCCCCGACTTCACCCGAGGAGGCTGCTGCTCTTACAATAACTTGTCACTTGCCTCATAAGGATGTTTTGAGCATTGAATGAGATCATCTGGGTTCTAGGAACAGTGCCCTGCACGTGAGGAGAACCCAGTAAGTGTCAGTGTTTATTATTGTGTATGGTTTGCCCATAGATTCACTGTCTCTCTCTATGTTGGATCCCCAAGGCCAAGCACCAGTGCCTGGCATGTAGTAGGAGTTCAACAAATATTGTTGGATAAGTGAATGAGTAAATGAGGTGAAGTCCCAGCAGCCTAGCCAGAGCCTGGCACTGTCTGGGCCCTGGGACATCAAAGAGGTGGCTGTCCACTTTGGGCAGGAGTTTCTCCTGGTTAATCTGCACACCCCTGGTGAGGTGTACAGATTGGGAAGCCCTCAAGCTCATCCTCCTGGATCTTCAAACCCCAGGATGGAGGTGAAGCCCCAGCAGGAGGAAACTTGCACCCCTGGGCCTTGGCACATGCCAGTCCTCAGTCCTCACCCCCAAACTCACTCGTGCTCACGTGCATACAATGTCAAGTTCAAGACCTTCCCCAACTCCTCCCCTGACTCTCTTCTCCTGAGCGCCCCATCTCCTCACATTATAGCTCTTGCCAGGTTAATTAGAGGCATTCATTTAGGGGTCTTCTTCCTCACCAGACTCGGCCACCACTGAATCCTCTTTCTCCTTGTGGCCCTAACTTTGTGCCCAGCGCCATAGTGGGGGTTGAAGAGTGCACCAGTGACCACAACAAACGGGGGCACCCGGGGAAAGCCCCCTGAACAGGAACTTTTGTTTTTTCACTAAAAATGAACAGGAAGTTTGCAGCCCTCGGGATGCAGGGTGAGCAGGAGTCTTTCTTACCGGAAAGGAGGGAAAGGAAGGTCATTCCAGGCAAGGGGAATTATAAAGTCAACAACCAGAGGTGGAAATGAACTTGGCTTGTTGTAGTGACAGAAGGAAGACCAGAGAGACTGGAGAATAAAGGGCACAGGGAAGGGCGAGTGGGCTGAGTTAGACAGATGGGCAGGGGCCAGACTGACTGCAGGTCTCACAGGCCACAGAGAGCGGTGGGTTTTCTCCTAAGTGCAGGGGTGGTCATTGGAGACGGGGTTAGATTTAGGCCTGTAAAAATTCTGGCTAGGGACTTCCCTGGTGGTCCAATGGTTAAGACTCCACACTCCCACTTCAGCGGGCCCGGGTTCGATACCTGGTCAGGGAACTAGTTCCCGCGTGTTGCAACTAAAGATCCCCGCGTGCCGCAGCTAAGGCCCGCCACAGCTAAGACCCATCACAGCCAAAATAAATAAATAAATAAATAAGGATTTCCCTGGTAGCGCAGTGGTTAAGAATCCACCTGCCAATGCAGGAGACATGGGTTTGAGCCCTGGTCCGGGAAGATCCCACATGCCACAGCGCAACTACTGAGCCTGTGCTCTAGAGCCCGCAAGCCCCAACTCCTGAGCCCACGCTCCTAGAGCCTGTGCTCTGCAACAAGAGAAGCCCCAGCAATGAGAAGCCCGCGCACCACAACGAAGAGTAGCCCCCGCTCACCACAATTAGAGAAAGCGTGCGCGCAGCAACGAAGACCCAGTGCAGCCAAAAATAAATAAATAAGTAAATTTATTTATTTAATAATAATAATAAATAAATAAACAAAAAAACTCTGGCTAGAGGAGAGGCAGGGAGGAGGCTGGTGCAGGCATCAGCGCCAGGCAGCCCCAGGTGATGGGACTCAGATCGGGTTTAGCAGGGCACAGTGGAAGGATTTGGGGTGACACACCAGGTAGTCAACAGATGTGTATGTGGGGGGGGGGGCGGCAGAGGCAAGTGAGGGAAGAGAGGAATGGAGGATGACTCCTGAGTTTTTTCGGAGGAGGAAGGAGCCACTACTGAGATGGGGAGGCGGGAGAGGAGCAGGTGGGACCGGGCTGGGTGTGGAGCCAGAGCTCAGTGTGGGACGCGTTAAATTTGCAACACCTATTAGTCATCTGAGCAAGATGCCAGGTTATGATGTATCTGCAGTCCTGCCAGCTAGGCAGAGACGGGGTTCCACTCCTCATTCACTCCTAGCATTCCAGCCAGAGGCTGGCACGGTCTAGGCACCAAAGTTGGTTGAAAACGACTGAAGCCAGCCTGAAAAGGCAGTTTGACAATCGACCTTCCCTCAACCACCAGAGGGCAGCACTACCCAAAAAAGCCTCCCTAGGGCCGCACTGGGACCAACCTCTCCCCAGCCCAGGGCTTCCAAGAGCTGCTTTCCAGGGTCCCAGGAATCAGTGAGGGGTGCCCTGGAGACTCTCTCTCTCTCCCTCCCTCTCTCTCTCTCCCTCCCTCTCTCTCTCCCTCCCTCCCTCCCTCCCTCCCTCCCTCTCTCTCTCTCTCCTTCAACCCCAGCTTCAGGCCTGCCTGGGTTGTGGGTTGGGCAGTGGCTGGGAAGGGCCTTCTGGGCTTTCAGGTGGTGTCGGGGAGGTAGGGCCACCTCCGGGAGCAGGATGGCTGGCTTTTCAGAATTCACGGGGACTCTGGTCTGATGAGTTCTTTAGACAGGAGTTTTAAGTAGGAGTGGTTCCAGAAACCCCAGGTGGCCGTAGTTAGAGTCCTGAAGAGCTGGGGAGAGGTGAGAGGAGAAGTTAGAGGCCTTCTGGCGCATCCTGTGCCTCGGCCATCTTCTACCCCAAACTCCATGTGCCGCCTTGGGCTGTGGAGCTCATTCACTCAGTCACTCATTCATTCATCAAACATTGACTCTACCATTCTGTGCCAGGTCCCACGGTGGGCACTGGGGGCAAGAAGTGAACTGGGAGCTTCAGTTACAGTGGGAGGAGGTATGAACGCTTTTTTTTTTTTTTTTTTTTTTTTTGCGTTACGCGGGCCTTTCACTGTCGTGGCCTCTCCCGTTGCGGAGCACAGGCTCCAGATGCGCAGGCTCAGCGGCCGTGGCTCCCGGGCCCAGCCGCTCCGCGGCACGTGGGATCTTCCCGGACC
>NW_006776536.1:867886-873171 GCF_000442215.2 Lipotes vexillifer | reverse complement strand
AGCCGAGCGGCGGGAGAGGCCGCCGCCGCCGCCAAGATGGCGGACCTGGAGGCGGTGCTGGCCGATGTGAGCTACCTGATGGCCATGGAGAAGAGCAAGGCCACGCCGGCCGCGCGCGCCAGCAAGAAGATTCTGCTGCCCGAGCCCAGGTGAGTCGGGCGCCGGCCCCGGCCCGCCGGCCCCTCGGCCCCGCTCCCCGAGCCCCGACCCCGCAGCCCCAGACCACCCGGGCACTGGCCCCGAGACCCCCT
Source organism: Lipotes vexillifer (assembly GCF_000442215.2). Lineage (NCBI taxonomy): Eukaryota > Metazoa > Chordata > Mammalia > Artiodactyla > Lipotidae > Lipotes > Lipotes vexillifer. The sequence continues at coordinate 872,920 of NW_006776536.1, read as the reverse complement.
CTGCCCCGCCAGCTCTCCGCGTCCCGCAGCCCTGACCGGACCCCTGCGCCCCAGGCCCTGTGCACCTGAACCCGGAGCGCCCCAACGCCGGGGCTTTCCAGTTGCACTGGCTCCCCGACCCGCTCAGTGCCCCTGCCCTACTCTGCCGCCTTTCCCTTCACACACTCCGCCTGGCCCCCTTCTCCGTCAGCCCCTCGCTCTTGCTTTCTCCCCCAGAGCCTCCGTGCTCCCCTTTCTCCTCCTCCGGGTGGCCCCGGGTCCCGTGGAGTCCCCTCCTCTGCCTGCCCATCTACCTGGCCTGACTATATCGCCCATCCTTTCGCCGCCCCTACTCTCAGCATCCCCGCCTTGGGGTTCCACCCCCACCCCCGCCCCTGGTCCCCCTCGGGTGGACACTTCTGTGAGGTTTGGGGCAGACAAGTCTTCCCGGATCTTCCCCATTCTTCTGGCGGGTCACCGGCCTGGGGTGGGAATTGAGAGTGCTTTGGGGGCCTTGGTAGCGTGGGGATCAGGGTATGGTGTGCGCCACATCCCTCAGTCCCTCTCTCCTCGAATCCCTCCTCTGGTGAGGCCCGCCTGTGGTGCCCCGTGGGTACTGTTTGCCAGGGGCCGTCCCAGCACCCCTGCAGCAGCTGGACCACAGTTGCCACCTCTCTGTGAGATAACTGATATCATTGCACCTGATATCCAAGTTTCAGCTGTTCAGGATTTGGGCACAGGAGTGGACAGGTTACGGACAATAGCTGAGGCTGTCCAGCATTTTACGGCTTCTAGAGTATTTTCCCATTGCCTGAGCCTCACAGCAGCCCACGGGCGGGTAGGTCAGGTGTGGTTTTGTCCCCATGGAACAGGTGGGGAAGCTGCAGGCCCAGAGATGAGTGGCCTGCCCAGTGTCACCAGCATCCAGGGTGGTGGCTGGCCACCAGACCGGGGCTTCCGGCTTCTGGTTCCACACTGTGTCCACCACTGTGGCCTGAGCCAGGGGGGCCTGGCCATTATGCATCTACAGGAGCCATGTGCCCACCACGATCTCTCATGCTGCATGATGAGACCAGCCCCAGAAGCTCCTACATCCCTGCCTAAGAGTTGCCATGCTGGTGCCTTGCCAGCCCAGGAGCCTGGGCCCGTCCAGCTCTCCTGGTCTTATCATATGACTTTGGGCAAGTCCCTTCCCATTTCTGGGCCTCGGTTTTCTCATCTGTGAAGTGTGGATGGTGTGAAATAAGGACTGTGACTCTGTGGCATCCTGAGTGTTTGAAGCGGGGCCCAAGGCTGCAGCGGTGGGGAGGGGGTACGGTGCCCACGTCTCTGGTGCCCTCCTCTGTGACCCGTTCTCTGGGTTTCAGATTGACTGAACACCAGGCCTGGAAGAGGAAAATTGGCCTGCGTTTTGAAAAGGCCGTTAGGGCCCTTTTTTCCTAAGACATTTGCAATCAGATTTCTGTAAACAGGAACCAGACTGACTGTCAGCTGCGGGCTGTCCAGGGAGCAGCGGCAGTTAGAACAAAAATGAGTTCAGAAATGACAAAGCCACGAGGGAGGAAATGGGGGAGTCACCCTCTGGGTCTCACAGCGGCCCTCCTTGGTGGCCTTGGCCTCGAGACCCTCTGGCAGGTTGGACTTCTGCAAAGTATGAGGTGGGGCCTTTTCTGGAACTCTCTGCATTTGGGTAATCTCGCCCCAGAATGCATTGCTCCTGATGGGGCCCCGCCTTGGGTTGGCTCTGCAGGTGTTAGAACCGTGAGCAACAAGATGTTCCTCTTTTCCTGTCCCCTTTACATCCGTGATATTGATGGTGGTGATAGGAGTAATGGTGGAAATTATAATTATTTATTTTTGACCTTTGTCATCTCAGTCAATCCAAAAACCAACCTGTGAGGTTGGCAAGGCCATGCCTTGCATGTAGTAGTTGCTCAAGAAACATCAGGACTGTGTATAGTGTCTGAAACCAGGTGAGCTGTGAGTTTTAGGGGAACACAGCAGGAGACCAAGAGCCAGGTGTCATGGGCTCTCAGGTAGGGTCACCGTCTGGCGGCGCCACGTTGGGCAGATTGCCCACACCTGTGAGATGGACTAGAGGCCCTAGCAGTGACTGTTAGTGAGCTAAGGCTGGGGACGGGCCTAGGAATCCAGGCCTCCCGCCTCGGAGGATATGCCACCCTTCTCTTTATGCTTCACCCACCCCCTGTGTCAGATGTCTCCTGCCCTGAAGATCATTATGACTGTATCTTACGTCTGCCTGGCACTTCCCAGTTTGCAAAGTGCTTTTTACTCCATTTTATCCTTTTCACGACTGTGGGAAACAGGCATGGCAGGTGGTATTTTCCCACTTAATAGTTGAAGCAACTGAGGCTGGGAGAGGGGAAGAGACTTGGTCACAGAGGCGAGGTGGCACTTGAACTTGGGGTCTCTGGACTCCCAAGTGCTCTGTCCCTGCTATGCATCATTTCTTTCACACACCCCTCTGTACCTCTGCTCTCAGCCCGGTCCTTGTTTTGTGGAATGTGCCAGCTGGCACCCCTGGCCCGGAAGCACAAGGGCAGCCCCCGGCACCATCAAGGCCCAGCCCCTCGCCGTCGGCTGGGACAGAGCTGAGCTGCTCTGGCAAAGCTAGTGCACGGAGGAGACAGCTCCACGCCTGGGGTCACGTCTTCCCCTCACCTGTGAGGTCAGGGCCAGGGACGAAGGCCGCGGTTTGTCTATGACAAGGTGCCATTTGGAGTCATTCCCATCTTGGGGTGGTCCCTCTTGGCAGCCTCCCTGCGGCTGGTGCCCGGGTTGTGGCTTGGCTGGGAGCTGGGGCTGGCATCACAGCTCTGACTTCTGAGTGCTGCGGAACAGGAGCTGTTGGGCACAGTGCCACTCAGTTGGCATGCGGGCTTTCCCTTCTGTCACCCTATAGAACCTGAGGAAACAGACCCATTTCTCGTGCTTCTCATGGAGGGAGGCAGCTGTGCAGCTGGAATCAGGAGACTGGCTTCTAATCCCACCGCAGTCCCAGCTCACATGGGCCCCAGCACGTCCCTTATGCTGGCCCAACCTGCCTCCGTTTCCACCTCGGTAAAACGAGGGGCTGCGCTTCACCGCTGAGCTCTCCGCTCCTCTGGCCCTCAGGGTCTGTGGTCTGGGCCTCTCCCTGAAGGAGCCTCTGTCTCGCTTTCCCGGCAGCGGCAGCAGTCCTGCAATTAGTGTCATTTGCTTCATGTGACCACGGAGGCCTCGTGTAATTAATCTCTGGGCTCCTGGCGGAGGAGACCGGCCTGGGCGGTCCCAGGAGATGTCCCTGCCTTCCCTGGTGACAGTGGCAGCCCCAGCGGCAGATGTCAGAGCCCGGTGCCTCTTGCAGCCTCCCATCCTCTCGGCTCTTCCTTTCCTGGTCCCTCCCCCACCGTGGATTTCCTCCTTCCTGCCCTTCTCTGGCTTCCCTGTCTCCCAGACCCGCAGCTCTTCCTCCGCTGCTGCTTCATTCCTGTTAACTCTTTGCTCCCAGGACTTCCTGCCCTTGATTTGTGGAGCAGGAAGAGGTGCAGGGAGTGGTTTTCTCCCTTCCTTCTCCTTCCAGTTCTGCATCACCAGGAGAAACCCTGCTGTTTTCAGCCTTTATCCCTTACCCAGAACTTTCCACTCCAGTAGCAGCGTTCTCCGCCCCCACCTCCCCCCACAAAACAAGATCCTCTTTTGGGCAGTCATTCCCTCTGGGCCTTTGTAGCCCCCGCGTTCCCCAGGAATGGGTCTCCGGGACATCTTTTCCCATCTGTTCTCCTTTCCAGATCATGGGGTTTCACATTTTTGCCATTAAGTTGCTCGCCCGCCTGCTGTTCCCTCAGTAAAAGGATTTGAAGGGCGCGTGAGCATGACAGGTTGGAATCCGTGTCGGGGAATCTGGGCTCTGTCAACCCAGGAAAAATGTGTCCTATTAATGCACGATTAATTCCTAGTAGTAAACTCCCGGTGACATCAGGTGTAGGCAGGCTCTTCAGCGGTGTTTCCTGCCTGCCCCGGGCACCCAGGGAGGCTCTGCAGGGGGGCCGAGTGCCTGGGGGCCGGTGGGGTGGGTCTGCGTGCACATGGCTGGTGCTTCCAGGATACTATGCTCCTGCCTCAGAACAGACAGCAGAAGCCATGAGGACATGAGAGTCTTTGAGGAACGCACAGCCTCCAGCACACCTGCCCTTTGTTCCTGTGGCCCCGAGGGGCCAGTGTCCTCTGCTGGACACATAAGACAGAGTCCCACTCGAGTTCTCACTAATCTGTTTCAAACAGGAGGTACTAAAAATGAGGCGTTTGGCTGCAGCCTTTTCTAAAACAATAACCTGCCCTCTCTGCATCGCTGCTGACAGGGAGGGTAGTGTCTCCGCGGGCCAAAGAGCGGGGTTTCAGAAGTGGGTTTTCAGGTGTGAATGTGTTAGCAGCTCTGTTCTCTGAGCAGGGGATTCTCTGACTCTGGAGGCCATTCTGGGTTTGGGGTCGGGGATAGCCCCCTTTCTGGGAGCTGCAGGGCAGGGAGCCCTGGAAGTTGCTCTGGGTTTGTTCTGAGGTGATGGCAGCAGTGAATTGCGGGGAGTAGAAGTCGTGATGTGTGACAAGGCCGCCGGAGTGCCTTTCCCCGCACATCCTGCAAGCTGTCACTTTGTGGCCACTGTGCCCTGGGGAACCTGGGTCGCTGCGGACATTCGTGGTGGGCTCATGTGTGTGGTGCCCCGTGCTGTCATTTTCTCTTCCCTGGCCCAGGACTTGCTCCAGAGTTGGCCGTTTGGGTCGGTCTTTCCCATTTGATGTGTGGCCCTGTCCTCGAGCTCAGAGGATGTTGTCAGCCCCAAGGAGAGTCATTGAGAAATATTAATAAAAAGCCCCAGGGGACTTCCTCGTGCTGCTGCCACCTCGGTGCCAGGTTTCCTGGAAATGCCACGGAGGAGTGTCCCAGGCGCGGCTGCAGCCTCTGATCTGCTGGCTTAACCGCCATCGTCTCCCAGAGCGTGACGGTTCCCCGCATGGCTGCACCATACCCGCCAGGCCCGGAGTCCCCGGGCCAGC
>NW_006776536.1:860735-867535 GCF_000442215.2 Lipotes vexillifer | reverse complement strand
CGGGAGCACAGGAACCATGGCCCTTGGCCGGCCAGGTGCCGGCCAAGGTTGCCCCCAGCCTAATGGGCCCCCCCAGCCACTGGCAGTGGGTGGAGGGCAAGGCAGGCAGGGCAAGAGTCCAGGGTCCCCTGGGACTCTGCACCCAGCTCTCCGGCAGAGGCTGGGGTAGGCCCTTGCCTGGTGGGAGGCCCTTTCTCAGGGAGGGCTGGACATTTTCTTGCCACTAACTTGGTTGGGACTCAGGGTGAGCTACTCAGCTTCTTCTGGCCTTGATTTCCTCACCATCGAGATGAGTGTGTTTGCTTCTGACCCTGCGGTCCCTCCTGGTCCATACAAGCTACGGTTTGTGACCCTGAGTGGGTGTCATCTGTGAGGCCCGTGCACCACAGAGTGGAGGACTTAGCTTTCCCTTTGAACCATGTGGTGCCGGAAGGTGCCGGAAGTCCTCCCCTTCAGCCCTTACCCCCTCCCTGCCGTCCCATCACCCCAGCCCACGCTCTGGGCTGGGAGGGCGGAAGCGCTCTCTCCCCTGGTGTCAGGCTGGGCCTGCACCTCAGAGCAGCTGGAGCCAGAGTGAGCAGCCCTGGCTGTCGGGCAGCGGGGCCGGGCAGCTCCTGCCAGGGGGCCCTTGCTCCTTTGGCAGGGCAGGTATCGGGCTCTGCCCACTGGGACCCCCAGACTGCATGGCACGAGTGCCTGAGGCTGGTCTGTGAGCAGAGTGGAGTGGCAGCTGCTCAGGCTCAGGCTCGGGGGTGGGGTGCTTGTGGGCCCAGCCACGGGGCGGGCTCGCCAGTCAGAGCCCCACCCTCTGAGGACACAGCAAGACTGGGGAGCTTCTGATCACATTCCAGAAGGAGGCGCTTGCTGGGGGTTGCAGCAGGAGGGCTCCCTTCAGGAGAGGGAGGGAGCTGACGGCCCTCGCAGCAGGCCTGCGCTCTCCTCTTGCTGTGTCCTCCCCTCCTTTTCCAGTGGCCAGCTCAGTGTTGGCAATTCAGCATTTGCTGACATCCTCATCTTACAAGTGGGGAAACTGGACATTTGAAGTCTGTGACTTGGCCTGGCTTCAGGGAGGGAGGTGGGGAGGGCCATTTGGAGCCCAGGCCTGGGCACCTGTCCGACTGCAGCAACTGAGGCCACTGAGGCTGTTCCCCGGAGGGGCTGGGTCCTTCGGGGGCTGGGGGTGGGGCTGGGGCGGGGAGGGTGCAGATACTGGGCTCTCCGGACAACCTGGAGTCCATCTGGGGACCACGTGCTGCTGGATATCAGAGTTGTTGACCTGGGCGGGGACAGGAATGCTGCTCTGGGCCCTTCGCCACTCAGACTCCGCCAGTATCAGGGAGAGGGGGTAGGAGATGAAGGTGACCCAGCCCAGGAGGCCGCCACCGCCTCCTGTGCCAGCCTGTATTTGCCACCCTGGTGGGAGCATCCCCCATAACACACTTGTCTAACCTGCCAGCTCCCTGGGCTCCAGCCCTGTGGGAATGGACAGGAAACCCTAACGTTGCGGCCTTGGGGGCCTCTCCTTCAAGGATTCCGCTGAGTCTGACCTCGTGTTTGGTTGGGGGGGGGTGTTTATTTTATTTAGAAAACATTTTTTTCTTTTTAAGGAAGAAAGTGGAAGTGCTGCGGGCTGGGAAGAATGCTGTGGCCATCCACCCTGTGCAGCCTTCCGAGGGAGGCAGGATCTGGCCGCTGAGCAACGCGGAGCCCGGGCCTTTCCTCCGCACCCTGGGCCGAGCCGGTGGCAGAGCCCCCAGGAGGGCAGAAGGCCCGCGCCGGGTGCCATGCCTGGAGAGGAGCTGGCGGCTCCGCTCTCTCGCAGGCAGGCCCTCTGCGAGCGCGTTTCCCGGCCTTTCCACGTCCAGCCCACGAGCCCGCGGCGGGAAGTGGTGGCACTACTCTGGGCTGGGCATTCCCATCGCGCCGCCTTGGCTGAGCTGGCGCCAGTCTTGCTGGTTCAGGGGCAGGGGGCTTCCCAGTGACTATTGCAGGGGCTATGCCCAGCTGCCCCGTGGGGTCATCTGACAGGCCAGAGTCACCCTGCCTGTCACCTGCATCTGCCTGTCTGGACGTTCCCTCTGACCATCCAGCCCCATGGAAGATCTACATCTTGTGATATTTCTTCCCTCTTTATTGCTTTGTCCACCTCCCAGGAGAAATCTGGCCGTCGCAGGGTCCCCGGGCTCCACACCCCTACCTCCCGGCTGCCTGGTCTCGTGACCCTGCCGAGCCTTTGCTACCTTGGACTGGGCCCACCCCGCTGTGCTCCACCCAGCACACCCCCCGGCCTGTTTCCCTGTCCGAACGGGAGGCCCCAAGCTGTCCCTCGCAGAGCTGGGAGCCCTGAGAGATCGGCGCAGAATGCGCCCCACAGACTCCCTGGGCTCCCTGTCTCCAGTCCGCAGGCCCCAGGGTGGGGGCTGTGTCTTGCTCAGTGTCACAGATATTTTAGCTTCTGATGTGTGTGAAGTGCACGAGGGACTTGGGGGCTGGTCTCATCTCCTGAGTCCCTGGGAGTCCCACGGGGCCAGGGAGATGTGTCCTTGACGGTGGCTGGTGGACGTGAGCAGGTGTGTGGCCCCCCAGGAGGGGAGAGTGTGCCAGCGTGGCTGAGGGCCACGTCCCGGCCTTGGAGTCCCTGCGGTTGTGGAGGGCGTCCTCACTTTCTGGGAGGGAACCGGCTCTGACGTGGTAGTTCAGGGCCACTGGGCCGTTGGCCCTCAGCTGGGGCTCTTCTCTTGTCGGCTGGAGTCACAGGAGGGCGACACAGGAGGGCTGTCCAGGTCATCGGCACCCTTCTTCCTGTTGGAGACAGTTTTCTGAGGAGGTCACGGCATCTCCGAGCGTCTGGGGGGAGGGGTCACAGCTCCAGGACTGCTCACGCTGGCTCTGCACACTCCCATGTTGTCTTGCGTGGCCTGAATGCGGACAAGGGCCCGGGAGGGCCTGGGCCTCCACCCAGACCACCTGAGAAGGAAAGTGCTGAGCAGGACAGGGCAGGAGTCGCCCCGCCTGCGAGCCCAGGCCAGGGATTGGGCGGCGACTGCTGGCTGCACTGGCCCTGCCTGGAGCCTTCTCTCCTCTCTGATGGGGCCCGGGGCCTCAAGGCCCCCAGCTGGCCTCGTCAGCTCTTCTTCTGTCCTTCCATCCATCCATCCAACAGACGAGCCTGCTCCTACCCCACCTCGTTTCTTCCCCTCCTTCCTGGCCCGGTGTCATCAGCTACCTGGGCTTCCTCCTGTGGTGCCCCCAGCAGGGTCTGCCCGCTCACCTGCCGCCCTGGACCGAGATTCCCAAGTGTTGTCTGCTGAGCCTCCGCCCTGCCCCGTGGCTCATCCCTGGCTGGGTCTTCCCTGCCTGCCCCCATGCCCACCCACCTGCCCTGGGCTTTGTCACCTGTGACATCCTATTTGCATTTGAGGAACCCAGTGAGGTTCTGCCTTCTCCACACGGCCTCTCCCAATGACCCAGAACATTCTTTCCTACCTGAGTCTCCTCCAGATGACAGGGCCCCACTCAGGCTTTGTCTCATGCTGTCTAATGTCACAGAACCACCACTGCAGGACTGCGAGGGCCTGCCTGCGGGGGCAGGGTTGCATGGAACCTTCCACTAGGTGATGGGCAGCAGGACCCTGTGCTGGGCTCCAACAGGGGTGCGGGGATACAGAGAGGGGGGGCACACAGAGCCCTCTTCATCCGTGGCCTGCTGGCAGCCCCACGTATCCTGAGGCCTGTGAGCATCGCACGGGCTCAGGTGTGACTGCCCAGCACGGCCCTCAGTATGGGCAGCTGGAACCCAGGCTAGTGAGGTCCAAATGGGACCCCAGCTGGTTGGCAGGGCGGGACTGCAGGTGGCCCAGGAAAGGAGAGGTGACTGAGCAAGAGGTGACTGAGGCGTGAAGCGTGGCCAGGTGTGGCTTTCCCAGACAGCACTCGGCAGTTGGGGGAGATAGCCGGGGGCGGGGAGTGTGGGCTTGGACTTCCGTGGTCACAGCAGTGGCCTCTGCTCTGCTGCCCTCCCAGGTGACCCAGGGGCAGGGGGTTTTTACTTCGGGTATCAGGGACACAGGAGCTGAGGCTTGGCTTTTCTTTTTCAATATTGAGATATAATTCACATAACATAAAATTCATCATGTTAAAGTGTACAGTTCAGTGGATTTTAGTACATTTAATGTGTTGTGCAACCTTCACCACTACCTGATTCCAGAATGTTTCCATCACCTTATAAAGAAACCCTGTGCCCATTAGAAGTTATTCCCCTTTTCTTCTCCAGCCTGACACTCACTAATCTGCTTTCTGTCTGTAGATTTGCCTGTTCTGGACAGGTGGTGTAAATGGAATCATATAATATGTGGCCTTTTGTGACTGTCCGTTCACGTAGCAGAATCCTCTTAGGTTTATCCATACCGTGACGCACACGTACACCAGCATTCACTCCATTTCCTGGCCAAGTAGTATCCCATTGTCAGGATGGGCCATATTTTTGTGACCCATCATTTGCTGATGGGTGAGTCCTGGCTTTTGAGGTTTGGCCAAGTTCCTAAAGCCAGACAAGGCAGCGCTGGGACCAGGCTTCTGAGCAGCCACCTGCTGGTCACCCTAGCTGTGGGGGACAGAGCCTTGGTAGGCAGGCACAGGATTGCTCAGGTCCCTCTGGTGTGGCCACGGTCAGGTCCAACAGGGGTGGCTGCCTTCTTGGAGGGAGCGATGACACCCACCAGCAGTGCCCCCCACTCTGGATTCTGGGAGAGGAAGCAGCGACCTTCCAGGGAAGCCGGGCCAGCAGGCCTGTCAGGAGCCTTGGGGGCTCCAGGTCACCCCGGCCCCTGTGTCTTTCAGCATCCGCAGCGTCATGCAGAAGTACCTGGAGGACCGGGGCGAGGTGACCTTTGAGAAGGTCTTCTCCCAGAAGCTGGGTGAGTACGGTGGGGGCTCTGCCGGCCCTGGGGCTTCTGCCACTTGTCCAGCTGCCCAGGCCTGGGGGGGTTGTGGGCAGGATGATGCCGGGGCTGCCTTCCTGCCCCCATCCCAGCTGACTGGGCTGTGCTCCCCTCTCCCAGGAGGTTTGGCCTCCCAACCACTGGGGTAGGGGGCAGGGCAGCACCGGCTCCCCCCCCCCCCCCCCCGCCCCGTGGCAGCAGGGTGGTGACATAGTGCCCTCCCAGCCCCTGGCTGTCAGCCCCGGAGCCCCCTGAAGGGCCGGGGCCAGCAGTCTCCCAGGGCCGCCAGGGAAGTTCCTCCTTTGGGGTTTGTTTTTGAGAGTTGCAGCTTCCCCTTGGTGCAGGCACAGCTGCTCGGGGCCGTTGGTAGAACTGACAGGAAGGGGCGGGGCCCTTCCTGTGGCGCCCGCCAGGCTGTGGTCACCCCCCCCCCGCCGCCCCCACGGGCCCTCTTTGTGAGCAGCCTGCTTTGGCCGGCCCCTCCGTTCCTCGTCCTCAGTGCCCGTGTCTTAGAGGCTTCGTGGGTCCACCCCACGGACCTGGCACACAGGGAAGGGTGAGGTGGGGCACAGGGAAGCAGGCTTCGGCCACACACAGCTCCGGAAAATGGGATCTTGGCTCTGAAATGGGAGTGGCCCGGCCTGGCAGGATCGGGCGTTGGAGGTCAGGCTTAGCGAGTCATTGTGTCGTGTGGGTCCCCTGCCTGTGCTGTGTGACCTGGCACATTGCTTCACCTCTCTGAGTCTCACCTGGGAGCTAGGACTCAGGAGCCCTGCTGCTCAAGACTGTTGGAGGGCCAGGTGAGGCAGTGGCAGTGAAAGCCCCTGGCCCACTGGGAAGCCCTGGTCACAAGTTACTAAAGGCACACTATCGAAAGGCCAGTCTGCCCTTACCGGAAATGCTGGCCGTGAGCTCTGACAGAGGTGCCCAGGCAGTGGGGACGGTACCCCCAAGAGGTGTGGAAAGCCACCCAGCTCGAGCCTGGTCACGCGTGTTGGGCTGGAGGGAGTAGAGACCACCCTTCCTTCTGCTGTGCCCTCCAGGGCTGCTCTGGGGCCAGGCTTCCGGGCCCCATCCCTGGGGAGGATGAGGCCTAGCCCACGCAAGGTCTCCCGTGAGCCCTTCCTGCAGCCCGTCTCACCTCTTCCCTTCCCCAGAGGCCCATGCCCTGTGAGGCCCCCTGCACCAAGGCCACACTCTCTGGCCTGTCCTTCCCAGGACCTGCCACTGGACAGAAGGGCCCTGAGTTCGACTCATGCTGCCACACACCGCCTGCCTGACAGGTCTCCCTGAGTCTCGGTTTCCCCAGCCGGACCTGCCCTCCGTGGCTGCTGTGAAAATCAGCCAGATGACAGAGGGGGGTGTAAGGCCGAGGGAGAGGGACACCCCCCCGCCCCCCACCCGGAGGCTGCCTTCCTGCCCCAATGCAGCAGCCCTGGCCTGGGCCGGGTGGATCTCACTGCCCCTGCACAGCCTGACCGGTGGGTGTGTTGCCCTCCTTCAGGAGCTGCAGGCCCCAGACTGCAGTGAGAGAGTGGGGGACCCGGGCGCCAGAGTCTACTCCCCACCTCTGCCTCACCAGGGCACTGTCACTTTCCAGCCATCATCTGAGGAAGCAGATTCTGAGAGTGGTAGAGATGCAGGCGCCCCGACCCCGAATCCAAGAATCTTTGGTTGGCGACAGCCTCCGAGGCCACCTTGCCCAGCCTCTGCCTGGGGCAGAGATCACCTCTGCCACCTCCTTGGCCAGTTCTGCCCAGGAAGCCCCAAGCCCACCCCACCCTCCATGATGGGCAGGCCTCTGCGGGGTGTGTGGCTCGGTGTGATGCACAATGCTTGCTTTCAGGGTACCTGCTCTTC
>NW_006776536.1:854676-860720 GCF_000442215.2 Lipotes vexillifer | reverse complement strand
ACTTCTGCCTGAAGCACCTGGAGGAGGCCAAGCCCTTGGTGGAGTTCTACGAGGGGGTGAGGCTGGGCTAGCCTGGCCCTGCTGTGCGTGGAGAAAGGGGCAGGGCTTGGGCTGCTTTCGCTGAATCTGTAAGACACCCCCGCGCCCCGCTGGGCCAAAGCTCACCTGTGGGGATCTTGTCCTCTAGATCAAGAAATACGAGAAGCTGGAGACAGAGGTGGAGCGCCTGGCCTGCAGCCGGGAGATCTTTGACACGTATATCATGAAGGAGCTGCTGGCCTGCTCACACGTGAGTGCCCGGGCCCGCGTGCTGGCAGAGGTGTGGGGACGAGAGGGGTGGACCCGTGGAGAACGAACACACCTCTCTCTTCCCCAGCCCTTCTCGAAAAGTGCCATCGAGCACGTCCAGGGCCATCTGGTGAAGAAGCAGGTGCCCCCGGATCTCTTCCAGGTGTGTGCTGGCCTTTTCCCCGCTGCTGCCCAGCCCAGCCGGGGTCCCCCTTGGGCAGCACAGGTCCCGGAGCCTGGTCAGCTCCCGCTCTGGCTCAGCCACCAACCTCCCGCTTCCTCCTGTAGCCATACATCGAAGAGATCTGTCAGAACCTCCGAGGAGATGTGTTCCAGAAATTCATTGAGAGGTGAGAGCGGGCTGTGAGTGGCAGCAGAAGGTGGGGAAGGGCCGCTCTGAGAAGGGGTGTGGATGGCGCGGAGGAGAGAAGCCAGCCTGCTTTAGTCCCCAACGCGTGGGCCCCTGGGGCTGTCTACACGCCAGCGCGGGGGCTCCTAAGAGGTCGTCACCTCCCTGACACGCCCCGACACTCCCGCCCCACCCTTCTCAGCACCAGGCACCTCCAAGCCTGTCCAGGGAGGGTCGAAAGGGAGCGAGGGACCACCCATGCGTCTTCCCTCCCATGGACTGTCTAGCCCCTTGCTGGGCCCGTTGGGGTGGAGAAGCATCAGGCTGGTAGTAGAGATGGGCCCGAGAGGACACACTGCCCACCCCGCTGCCCACTGTGGCTTTCACGTTGCGTGGGAATTGTAGGGAGATTTCAGCTTCATGCAGGGAACAGCTTTCTTAATGTCCTAGCTGCCTAGTCATGGAGTGGGGCCTTCACAGGGAATGAGTGGTGTGTCACTGGAAGTATGCAAGCAGGGATGGAGTGAGCATTGTTGTGGATGTGGTAGCAGGAAGTTGGGGTCAGACTGGAAGACCTCACCTCTAAGCTTATCTCATCCCAGCAGGAACCCACAGACAGCAGCGCCAGCATTGCGGGGGCTGGGGGCAGCTTGGGCTGGCAGTCTTCCTGGGCAACCCCAGAAGAGGGCACTGAGGCTCGGGAGCCCAGGGGATGGTAGTGGGTGAGGCTGGCTCACCCGAGCATCATTTCACTCACTTTCTAAGGCTCAACTGAGCTTGGTTTCTTCTCTCGCAGCGATAAATTCACACGATTTTGCCAGTGGAAGAATGTGGAGCTCAACATCCATGTGAGTGGGCTGGGTGGGCGTGGAGAGCCCTCTCCCTGCTGCCCCTCCCCAGGGACCCAGGCCCCAGGGCTGGGCCAGAGCCGGGGAGGCCAGGGGAGTTGACCCTTCAATGCCCAGGGGCTGGCTGTGGGGTTGGTGCAGGAGCCCAGCGGGGACAGCTCAAGGCAGGGAAGCACATGGCGACAGTGGTCCCAGGGCGGGGCCCAGGCATCCTGCAGTGACCCCGTTGCTGCTGTCCCCGCAGCTGACCATGAACGACTTCAGCGTGCACCGTATCATCGGGCGAGGGGGCTTCGGCGAGGTCTATGGGTGCCGGAAGGCCGACACGGGCAAGATGTGAGCACTTGGTGGCATGCCTGAGGGAGAGGAGGGCCACGGAGGGGTGCCCTGAAGGCAGGTGGCAGGGCCCTGAATGGGCAGGTGTCCGCAGAGGGCCACACACAGTTCTTGCTCTGGTACCCGCCGTGGCCCCTGGAGCCCCGGCCCACCAGCACTTCTGCCCTCTCTCTGTCTCTGTGTGTCATACGCTTGTCGTGGTGCCTAGTCTTCCCCACAAGGGCCCTGAGGACTGCCCACCGCACCTCGCCCCTGGGGCCCTGCACTGCCGGTGCCAGCGGACCGCCTGACCAACCAGCCCCTCCCCCGCAGGTATGCCATGAAGTGTCTGGACAAGAAGCGCATCAAGATGAAGCAAGGGGAGACACTGGCCCTGAACGAGCGCATCATGCTCTCCCTCGTCAGCACCGGGGTGAGTGGGCAGCTGGCCACCAGCTCAGCCTTTGGCTCCGAACCTGGCACCTCTTCTGCTGACCTCCTCTTCCACCCCTTCCTAGGACTGCCCGTTCATCGTCTGCATGTCGTACGCGTTCCACACGCCAGACAAGCTCAGCTTCATCCTGGATCTCATGAACGGTGAGTGCCCGGCCTGGACCCAGGTGGACCTCGGGGCTGGGGGCCGGGGTGGGAGCTGAGCACCCCCCTGCTCGGCTGCTTCCCTCAGGCGGGGACCTGCACTACCACCTGTCCCAGCATGGGGTCTTCTCCGAGGCCGACATGCGCTTCTACGCGGCCGAGATCATCCTGGGCCTGGAGCACATGCACAACCGCTTTGTCGTCTACCGGGACCTGAAGGTGAGGCGCCCCGCCCTCCTCCCAGCACGGGCTGCCCCCGTTCCCAAGACAGGCCCGGCCCGGCTCCTCGCCTGCGCGCCCCGACCCAGGGCCCTGTCCCTGGACACCCATACCCTCTAGAGCAAAGACAGCGCCCCAGCTGGCGTCTTGCCTGGCCGGTCCTTCTCCTGAGCTGCTGCTCAGGGGACAGCTCACCGGCCTTCCTCCACAGCCGGCCAACATCCTGCTGGACGAGCATGGCCACGTGCGCATCTCAGACCTGGGCCTGGCCTGTGACTTTTCCAAGAAGAAGCCCCACGCCAGCGTGTGAGTGCCCCCAGCCCCCTCTCCCTTCCCGCACACTCCACCGGACCCACTCATGGCCTCCTCGCTCCCACAGGGGCACCCACGGGTACATGGCCCCCGAGGTTCTGCAGAAGGGCGTGGCCTACGATAGCAGCGCCGACTGGTTCTCCTTGGGCTGCATGCTCTTCAAGCTGCTGCGAGGGTGAGTGGGCCATCCCAGGGCGGGTGGGACAGGACAGAGACAGGCTCTTCCCCAGGCCAGGAAGGAGGTGCGGAGGGTTAGGGGGCCCACTGCTGCCCGGGCGTTAGGGGTGGCACCATCCCTGGCTTTGGCAAGGATCGTTCATGCTGCCTGCCTCAGTTTCCCCATTCCCGTCCTCTGACCTTGGACTTCGGCCTTTCTTGCCCAGGCATAGCCCTTTCCGGCAGCACAAGACCAAAGACAAGCATGAGATCGACAGAATGACATTGACCATGGTGCGTGGAGGGTCCCAGCCCGGGGAGGCTGGGCAGAGTCCACGGGGGGCCACAGTGAGGCTGGGATCTCCTGCGGGCATCAGGGTCTCACCCGCCAGCAGCCATCTCCAGCCGCTTAACCCCACTCTGGCCTCCTCCCCTGTAGGCTCTCCTCTGTCTCTCGTCAGAGCAGGCAGAGATGCCTGCTAGGGGCCAGTTAGGAAGCTCTCCCTCTGCTGGGGGCCTGGACCCTCCCACCCCTGCCCCAAGCAGCCTCAGGAGCCCCAGAGTTGGGATGGGGCCCGGGCCTCTGCCAACGTCCCCCCACTCCTCCCTGCAGGCTGTGGAGCTGCCCGACTCCTTCTCCCCTGAGCTCCGCTCCTTGCTGGAGGGGCTGCTACAGAGGGACGTCAACAGGAGGCTAGGCTGCCTGGGCCGAGGGTGAGTGCCTGAGACCAGGGCCATTGTCCCAGGCCTTCCCTCCCTGCTGGGCCCTGGGTGGTGTCCACGCTGCTGTGTCCAGGCCTCTGCAGTGGGCTGCTGGGCCAGTCTGCCCGAGCCTCTGCCTCTGCCCCTAAGAAGACAAGGCCTGTGTCCTGTCACTGGAGCCTCCTCCATGGTCCCAGCCTCCTTTGAAGAGTTCACAAGCTGGGGCGTGGCCAGCCCTGCCCAGTGTTCTCAGGGGGAGGGCTGCCTGCGGTGCAGCTGCTGGAGGTGGGTGTGGACTAGCTTCCCGAGGGGCCTCGTAACACAGATGATGAGGACAGCAGCTTTTTATGTTTATTAAACATTTACTAAGCGCTGGGCATGATGTTGCAAGATTCACAATATTAAAACTCACGCTAGCCCTACCATGTGGGAACTGCTGTTCTCCCCGTTTTAGAGATGGGGAAACCGGCTGAGGTTTAAAGGACTTGCCCGAGGTCGCAGAGCCAGAGAGTGGCTGAACCAGGAGTTAACCTAGGCCACATGCCCCACAGCCCAGGCTTTGCCCCCCGGCCTGGGTGGTGCCAAGCTCCGATGACCCGCTCTCCCTGCAGGGCCCAGGAAGTGAAGGAGAGCCCCTTCTTCCGTTCCCTGGACTGGCAGATGGTCTTCCTGCAGAAGGTAACAGCCTGGGGGCCAGGGCCAGGTGGGGCCCTCTGTAGCCCCTGCCCTGAGCTGATGCTCAGCCCCTGTTCTGCTGCAGTACCCTCCCCCGCTAATGCCTCCACGAGGGGAGGTGAATGCGGCAGACGCTTTCGACATTGGCTCCTTTGATGAGGAGGACACAAAAGGAATCAAGGTACTGGGCCTTGCCTGGCCTCTCAGCCCTGGGCTCTAAGCCCAGCCCGGCTGGCATCCTCCTCCCTCCCCTGCCCCGTGAGACCCCCATGCCAGCCCCATCTGCCTGTTGGGCCTCAGGCTTCTCCTCCGCAAACATCCCTGGGGGCGGCGGTTGGACCAGACCACCCTGCCCCGGGGCCCTGCGGCCAGGCAGGCCTGTGGCCGATGGATGTCTCTTCCCTGGCCCTGCGGTGAAGTTACTGGACAGCGACCAGGAGCTCTACCGAAACTTCCCCCTCACCATCTCGGAGCGGTGGCAGCAGGAGGTGGCAGAGACTGTCTTCGACACCATCAACGCTGAGACAGACCGGCTGGAGGCCCGCAAGAAAACCAAAAACAAGCAGCTGGGCCACGAGGAAGGTGAGGGTCGGCGGCTGCCATGGGCGCCCAGTGCCCGCCTTAAAGATCGGAAACAGGCTCAGGTTTCAGCCAAGCTCACAGCCAGAGAGCAGCTGAGCCAGGATTCAAACCCGGGCGGAGCGGGCCCGGCTGAGTCCCCCCCTCTTACTCTCTTGCCTCAGACTACGCCCTGGGCAAGGACTGCATCATGCACGGCTACATGTCCAAGATGGGCAACCCCTTCCTGACCCAGTGGCAGCGGCGGTACTTCTACCTGTTCCCCAACCGGCTCGAGTGGCGGGGCGAGGGCGAGGCCCCGGTAAGCAGCGGGCCGGGGCCGGGAGCCCCTGGGCTTGGCGGCTGGTGGGGCCTGTCCCGCGCCCTCACCGCCCGCTCCCCGGCCCGCAGCAGAGCCTGCTGACCATGGAGGAGATCCAGTCGGTGGAGGAGACACAGATCAAGGAGCGAAAGTGCCTCCTTCTCAAGATCCGCGGCGGCAAGCAGTTCGTCCTGCAGTGCGACGTGAGTGGGGGCCCGGGGCGGTGGGCGGGGGCGGGGACAGAGTGGCCTTCGGGCCCCCCCCCTGACAGCCCTCAGGGTGTGTGCAGAGCGCCCCCGAGCTGGTGCAATGGAAGAAGGAGCTGCGTGACGCCTACCGCGAGGCCCAGCAGCTGGTGCAGCGGGTGCCTAAGATGAAGCACAAGCCGCGCTCGCCCGTCATGGAGCTGAGCAAGGTGCCGCTGGTGCAGCGCGGCAGCGCCAACGGCCTCTGACCTGCTGCCGCCACCCGCCCGGCCGCCCTCCTGCCCGCCCGCCTTTTATAAACCTCTAATTTATTTTGTTGAATTTTTATTATTTGTTTTCCCGCCAAGCGGAAAAGGTTTTATTTTGTAATTATTGTGATTTCCTGTGGCCCCAGCCTGGCCCAGCCCCCAGGGAGGGGCCCGCTTGCCTTGGCTCCCGCTGCCGCCCACCCAGCCACTGTCCAGCTACCCTCGGCCCCGCCCCCAGGGGCCACCCCC
>NW_006776536.1:848719-854524 GCF_000442215.2 Lipotes vexillifer | reverse complement strand
CGGCATTCCCCAGCCCAGGGGAGGCCGCCGGGCAGGGATGCTACTTGAATTTTCCCACCGCGGCCTCTCCTGTAACAGGGACACAGCCCTGCACTGACCTGCCCTCCAGCTAGTCGGTAGACAAGGGGGCCCGTTGTCTCCCTGACCCCAGGGCCTCCCGCGTGACTTAGGCTCCGGCACCCTTTCTTGGGAAGAGTCCCCCGTTCCCACCTTCCCTGGACACCACGGGGCTTGGCCAGGAGGGCGGCATTGGCAGCGGCTGCTGCTGCCCTCACCGAAGCCCCCTTTTCTTCCCACCCCAAGCGCCCAGGCTCAGGGACCACAGAAAAGGCACCTGTGGACTGTGCCACGCTGGCCTCGCCTGGCCCTGAGCCCCCCTTCCCTGGGCCGGGCAGGGCCTCTTCTGCCCAGGACCACAGGGGCCTGGCCTGGGCTGGCCGGGCAGCACAGTGAGAGGGGGCCGGGTGGGGCAGCCCTCCCCATGCCAGGCCGCTCCGTGCGTGCCCCCGGCCGTCCAGCTCCAGAGCCCCGTGTCCCGTCAGTGCCACTGCCCACAGGGCGCCACCTCGCCCGCAGCATGCCCCCTCATGCCAGTCGCTGCCGTGTGTGGTGTCGCGCCCTCTCCCCCGGGGCTGGGTCAGCGGGCCCTCCACTCCCATCTACTCACCCCCCCGGGGCGTTTCTTTGCCGATTTTTGAATGTGATTTTAAAGAGTGAAAAATGATATACGCGTTTTTATAAAAAATGGTGCCTGACTCCTTGGCTGTGTCAGACTTTTTTGTGCCCGATGGTCATTTTCAGTCTCCACGGGGCTGGGGCCTGAGGAGAGAGGGTCTTGGTGGTGCCAGATGCCCTCCACCTCCACAGCGGGCATCCACAGCCAGCCCAGGCCCAAGCACCCCAGGGCGGGGAGGGGCCCCCACTCCGCCCCTCCTACCCTTCGGTAGCAGAAGGGGTCTTCCGCCCGCTGCCAGGGAAGCAGGAGAAGGTGCCTGCCGTTTGGTGCTTGGTGTCATGTTTGGACTGACTGAGCCCACCTGGCCCTCCAGGACCCATGCTGAGGACACCCGTGTGGACAGATGAGCACCTCTGCCCTTGGGGCCACACCCTTGGGGGCACAGTCTCTGGCCTTAGCCTTCTCTGGCTTTGGTCTTACCTCTGGCCTTGCTGTGCAGCCTCCAGTAGAGGTCCCTGAAGCCTGAGCCTGAGGGATACCCCAGCACCAGGCCTCATGTACCCAGAGGCTCTGTTCAACTTTCTTTTCCCCAAGTCCCTGCCGTCCGGGCCCCCATGGGTGATGTCGCTGCTGCCCGCTCCGTGCAAGACTCTGCTGGCAAGGACTCAGCTCCACGGAGTCTCTGAGGAAATGGCTTTTGAGCTGGGCCTCCAGCATTGGGGTGGAGGAGGTGGGGATGCATTTCCGACGCAGGGAAGGGCCCTGCAGTCAGGAGTGGCTCAGGTTGGCAGGAGCACTGTGGGAAGGAGCCAGGCCTGGGAGGCCCTGAATGCAGGCTGAACCCACCCCAGAGCCCAGGGGCACTTCGTGACTGCACGACGAAGATGGCAATGGAGATGCAGCCTGGACCTGGATAGGCTCTGCGGAGCCCTTGAAGGCTCTGGACGGGGGCTGCGTGATGAGAGCTGGCTGTGGAACAAGTTGCTTGGTGCCGCGTGCAGGACGCGTGGAAGGACGTGAAGGACAGGAGGCAGGGAGACGGGCGAAGGGCCACTGATCCTGTCCAGGGAAGAGATGTCATAATGATGGTGGTGGTAAAGGAAGAGATGCAAAGGGGTCAGATGGGAAGAACGTGGCCCAGTGGGAATGGGCGGGACCTGGGGACGAGACAGAAGTGGGAGTCCAAAGTGGCACAGCAGGAGGCCCGTGCTATCACTCAGAGTCACGACAGCCAGGGAGCAGAGCTGGCCGGAAGGGAAGAGGGTGAATGTGGCTGCATCTGGTTTGGAACCTGCTGATGGATTGTGTGGGACATCAGGCACAGAGGTGTCCCAGAGGGAGCTGAAATGTGGTCCTGGAGGTGGCATCAGGGTGACAGTGGGAACAGGCTTTCAGCTGGGAGAAGCCAGACTGGGAGTCGGGGAGGGACAACAGCGGCCCCGGGGAAGAGTTGAGAAGACAGTGGAATTAGGAGTCAAGGGCTGCGGGGGGAGTTGTGTCCAAGGCCGCAGAAATCAGGAGAGGCTGGGGCCTGAGACAGTTCCGTTAGATTTGGGGTGAAGAGGGCTTGGAGACAGGGTAGCCTCTTTTAAGGAAGATGGAGGCTAGAGAAGCCTGCAGCAGTGGCAGCCGGCAGGGACCGATTTTAGAGTTCTGGACATTCAGAGGCCTCTAAGCTGTCCTAGACCCAAGGACATTACAATGACCTGATGACACCACAGCGTAGGGTAGCGAAGTGATCCCAGAGAGCACAGGAGCCACCTGGCCACAGTGAGAGGGCGGGGTGAAAATGGCAACTAGGACCTCCCAGCCCAGAGACGCAGCTCAAACATCTACATCAAACTATCTGGTCATTTTTAAATAGGGAGACTGAAACCAGAAGGTCAGCCTTGGCCAAGCCTGGCCACTGCCTCACCAAAACCCGGGCTAAGGCCAGAGTAAGGACACCAGAGCTCAACCAATGGAGGCGGCCTGCAGCCTGGTTCCGGTGTGGGTGGAGGGGCCGCGGCCCTGATTTCGAAACTCTCCTTCCTCTCCTGACACTGGCAGCAAAGTGCAGCCTCTGCAAAAGGGATGTACGCGGTGGATGAAAGCAGCCACTCACGGTGAACAGCCCTCCAGAAGATCTAGAGCTGGCCAGGCCTGCTCCCCCACCCCCCCGTACCCCCATTCCTGACTCCAGTGCACCCCCCACCCCAGGGCAAGGTCCAGCCTGTGGTGTGCCACCAGCATACACTGGCCCAGGTCCCTGAGAAAGGTGCTCAGGCTAAGCTGGTCAGCATTTAGGGGCATCTCAAGAGGTGATGGGGAGGCAAGCCCGCACCGCGCATCCCACCCGCACACACAGGCCTGGTCGGTAACCGCGGGGTCTGGGGTAAGAACATGGGGTCACAGGCAAGGAACTGCCGGAGAAACGCGCGTACCCCAAGAGCCACCGGCCCGCGGCCCGCTGAGCACGCACGCGCACACCCGCTCTCACGTCCCGGGGACCCCGGCCCCGCCCCTCGCCGAACCGCCCAGTCTCCGGACTCCCTCCTTCCCCTTCCGGACCCGCCAGGATGGGTCTGCGCCGTGTCTGAAACGCCCCCTGCCGAGCGCTGGCGGAGCTGCATCCAGGCCCCGCCCTCCGGAACGCCCTCCGCAGACCCTTCCCGGCTGAGACCCGGGCTGAGGCGCAGGTCCTGGCTTCTGCCCTGGCGCACGTGGTCACCAGGGCTGCTGGGCAGCACCCCTCGCCTGCCCCCGGCGAGCGCCGGCCGGGCTGAAGTTTCTGTGGCTGCGAAGCAAGGGCGCGCCAGGCCCGACGCCCCGCCCCGCCTCGGCGCAGCCCCGCCCGCCGAACCCGCCCTCCCCTCTGCCTGCGCCGCCGCCGCTGCCGCCACTGCCGCGGGGGCGCGGGGGCTGTTGTGGCCTCTCCCGTTGCGGAGCACAGGCTCTGGACGCTCAGGCTCAGCGGCCATGGCTCACGGGCCCAGCAGCTCTACGGCATGTGGGATCTTCCCGGACCGGGGCACGAACCCGTGTCCCCTGCATCGGCAGGGGGGGGGGGGGGCGCCGGCCCCCCCCCGCCGCGCCCGCCGGCTCGCCCGGGATGAGGCGCTGAGGCCCAGCATGGCAGGCCCGGGCCCCACCTTCCCGCTGCATCGGCTAGTCTGGGCGAACCGGCACCGCGAACTGGAGGCCGCGCTGCACAGCCGCCAGGTGAGGCCCATCGGGCGTCCGGGCCGTCCTCCTGGTCCCCCACCCAAATCTGTGGTCTGCATCGGGAGGCCGCCTGCCCGGCTCCCTCTTCCCGGCCCAGAAGAGAGGTCACCTGCCCCTCGAGCTTGGGCTTCTGGCCTCGGCTCCCAGCGCTGGGCCTTGCCCTGTCGGTCTCCCCACTTCACACTGCATCCAGCCTCCGAACTCGCGCCGCACCACCCCTAAGCCAGGCTGAGAAAAGCAGCCCGGTACTGGTCCCCAAGTCAGTCCAAACTCTTGACATCGGCAGCTGTACCGCTAGCAGACCAGGCGCTCCCCCCACCCCACCCCCGCCCCTGCGCACCACCACCACCAGGCCCCCAGCTCTGTCCCCCGCAGAGGGCAGGAGAGGTGGGCAGGCCTTTCCCACCTACCCTCTCTCCTCCTTTGCCAGGACACTCAGGCCACCCTTTGCCATTTCCACCACCTGTGTGCTGTCCTTATTTCCTGCAGTGACTCCCAACCCTGTTCATCCCAGTGGCCTTCTTGCCTTGGCCTCTCCTTACTTGCCCTGTGCTGAGTGTCTCATCTCCCCCAGCACGACATCGAACAGGAAGACCCCCGGGGGCGCACCCCCCTGGAGCTGGCCGTGTCCCTGGGGAACCTGGAGTCCGTGAGAGTCCTCCTTCGACACAATGCCAACGTGGGCAAAGAGAGCTGCCAGGGCTGGGCAGGTACTGCAGAGGGCAAAGGGGCTGCCCTGAGGCTGGCAACGGCGGGTGGTGGTGTGTGGGAGTGAATGGCCAGGCCTGGAGCCATCTAGAGAGCTCCCCTCAGCAGCCCAGTGCCCCCAGTCCTGCAGGAGGCAGTCAGCACTGGGGACCCTGAGATGGTGCAGCTGGTACTCCAGTATCGGGACTACCAGAGGGCCACGCAGAGGCTGGCTGGCATTCCGGAATTGCTCAACAAACTCCGCCAGGTACAGCAGGACGTAGAGGTGTGGCCAGTAACGGGGGGTGTGGGGCGCCATGGAGGGGACCGTGACAGACTATGTGGGGTAACCCTGCCGGGCCTGGCCTTGGAAGGGCACCCAGCCTGTGCAGCATGCTTTCCTGACACTGTCAGTGAGGTCCCTTTCTCTTGACCCCAGCCCAGGGTCATGTAGGAAAGAGAGGCAACCAGGCCCACATGGATGAGGCTTTTCTCCCTGTGGAGAGAAATCCTTTTGCCAGCGTAGAGGGTCCCCTAGTGCTAGAAATCTCAACAGAGCTTTAGATCATGGGTCTCCTGGTTAATGCAGGTTTACTGAAAGGAGGATTTCATCCAACTTAGTGGACGTGGCCTGGACTCCTGTCCACCCTTCTCAAAGCACACAGTGGGTGGGCAGGGGGTCCCCCACTGGGAGAGCACACTACCTTGTGCCCTCCATCCCAGGGGCAGGGCCCCAGGGGGTCACTATGCCCCCTTTGCAGATGAGGACTCTGGGATCCAGAGGGGGCAGAAGCTCCCCCAGGGACCCCCAGTGGGCTAGTGGCCAGGTTGAGCCTGGCCCCAGGCTTGCCGATGCTTATAGCCTGATGATTTGCAGACCTTTCAGGCCCCACTTGGCCCACCCACCCTTTACTGGGTGGGGTTTGGCTGGGTTGGGGGCAAAGCTGGACCACGGCGGCACATCGCATCTCACTGAGGGAATTCCCTGGTTGGCACTCCGTGCTTTCACTGTGGGGGGCTGGGTTTGATCCCTGGTTAGGGAAGGGCTGGGCTCCCAGAAGGGGGCCTGTGGACAAGGGGCTTCCCAGGCCCGCTGGGCCCTGCTGCAGGCAGGGCCCTGATCGGTGCTCTGGTCTATCTCAGGCCCCCGATTTCTACGTGGAGATGAAGTGGGAGTTCACCAGCTGGGGTGAGTGGGGACCTCTTGGCTCTCAGGGGCCTGGGCTGGGGCCGTAGGG
>NW_006776536.1:836472-848117 GCF_000442215.2 Lipotes vexillifer | reverse complement strand
GGAAAGAACCTTGGTGACCTCTGTGCCTCCTGCAGTGCCCCTCGTGTCCAAGATGTGCCCAAGTGACGTGTATCGCGTGTGGAAGCGGGGTGAGAACCTGCGGGTGGACACCAGCCTCCTGGGCTTTGAGCACATGACCTGGCAACGCGGCCGGAGGAGCTTCATCTTCAAGGGCCAGGGTGAGCTCTGGGGGACTCCCCGCAGGCACGCAGCAGACCAGGGCCCCCAGCTTCTCCCGTGGCTTGTGAGGACAGTGCTGTCCTCTGTCTCTATCTCCAGATGTGTAAATGGAGGTGGGGGTGGAGGGCATCCAGAGGCTGAGGCCACACCCTGTAGCAGGAGGTGGCTGAGGGCACCACGATAGCCCTCTGGCCACTGTCTGGTCCTGGCACTTATTTGTCCCCCTCACACCCCCACGCCGGCTGGCAGAGGCGGGAGCCTTGGTGATGGAAGTTGACCACGACCGGCAGTTGGTGCACACGGAGACACTGGGGCTCACGCTGCACGATCCTGAAGCGCTGCTGGCCACCTTGCGGCCCAGTGAGGAGCATGTGGCCAGTCGCCTCACCTCTCCCATCGTCTCCACCCACCTGGACACTCGCAATGTGGCCTTCGAGAGGTTAGTTGGGCCCTGGCCACACCGTGGGTAGTGCCCTCGAGCCTCTAGTTCAGGCTTCTGGGAGGCTGAGCCCCTCGCGGAGGCTGCTCGGGAGGGGGAGGGGGGTCCCTGCAGACCCAGTGTCTCTTCTGGACCACCTGCTGGTCCTGGGTCCTGTGGCACCTTCCAGCTCCTGCACGCCTGTCTATACTGGCAGCTGTCTCCCTGGGAGGAGGCTGGGTCAGGGAGTCCCCAGTTTCCTGACTTCTGACCTCACGTGTTTTCCCATAAAAACAAGGATTGAGGCTGCCGTGCAGGGCAGCTGTTTGCAGCAAGGTCGGCTTCTCAGCGGTGCAGCTGTGTCTGGGCCAGAGTCCTTTGTGGGTAGCCTAGGAGCCCACCCTTCCGGCAGGGTGTTATTTCTCTGACAACATGTGCCCCAGTTCCAATAACAGACTTCAGAAACACTTTTTTTCAAAAAACAGCTTTCTTGAGATATAATTTTGTATACTGTACCATTCACCTATTTAAAGTATGCAATTCAGTAGTTTTTAGTATCTTCACAGACACGTAACCGGTACCACCGTCCGATTTTAGAACATTTTCGTCACCTCAGAAAGAAACCCTGTACCCTTTAACAATCAACTCCCGATCAACTGCCTTTAACAATCAACAATCCCCTCCCCCCCAGCTAATCTACTTTTTGTCTCTATAGGTTTTCCTGTTCTGGATTTTTATATGAATAGAATAATACAATATGTGTGGTCTTTTGTGACTGGCCTCTTTTGCTTAGCGTAATGTTTTCAAGGTTCAGCCAAGTTGTAGCATGTAACTGCTGCATTCCTTTTTATGGCCAGGCCCGCTGCACGAATATCCCACATTTTGTTTATTCATTCGTCCATAGACGGACATAAGGATTATTTCCACTTTTTGAATGTTGACTATTTGACTATGAAGAGTGCTGCTCTGAACGTTAGTGTACAGGTTTTAGTGTAGACATACATTTTCTTTCTCTTGGGTATTTACTTGTGAGTGGAATTGCTAGGTCCTGTGGTGACATGTGGTAATTAAACACAGATGTTTAATTGTTTGAAGAGCTGCCAGACTATTTACCAAAGGGGCTGCAGCATTTTACATTCCCATCAGCGGTATATAAGGGTTCTAATTTCTCCACATCTTCACCAACACTTACCGCTCATTTATGTATTGATTTTGGTGTTACAACCGTTCTAGCAGGTGTGAAGTGGTATTCATTGTGGTTTTGATTTACATTTCCTTAACGACTAATGATGTTGAGCATCTTTTCATATGCTTATTGGCCGTTTGTATATCTTCTTTGGAGAAGTGTCTATTCAGATCCTTTGCCCATTTTATCTTTTTCAAAAATTAATTAATTAATTTGGCTGCCTTGGGTCTTTGTTGCCGCGCGCGGGCCCCCACCAGCCGTGGCAGGCGGGGGCCACTCTTCACCGCGGCGCATGGGCTTCTCATTGCTGTGGCTTCTCTTGTTGCGGAGCACGGGCTCTAGGTGCACGCTGAGGGCCGTGGCCCGCAGGCCCAGTAGTCGCAGCTCGCCGGCTCCAGAGCACAGGCTCAGTAGTTGTGGCACACGGGATAAGCTGCTCCGTGGCACGTGGGATCCTCCCGGACCAGGGATTGAACCCGTGTCCCCGACATTGGCAGGTGGATTCCCAACCACTGCGCCACCAGGGAAGTCTCCCTTTGCCCATTTTAAAAATTGGGTTATCTTTTTATTATTGAGTTACAAGAGTTCTTTGTATGTGCTAGGTAGAAATCCCTTATCAGCTACATGATTTGAAAATATTTCCTCCCATTCTGTGGGTTGTCTTTTCACTTTCTTGATAGTGTTCTTTGAAGCACAAAAGTTTTTAATTTTCATGAAGTCCAATTTATCTATTTTTCCTTTTGTTGCTCATGCTTTTAGTGTCATATCTAACGATACTTTGCCAAATCCAAAATCATGAAGATTTTCCCCTATGTTTTGTTCTGAAAGTTTTTTGTTTGTTTGTTTGTTTGTTTGTTTTTGTGGTACGCGGGCCTCTCACTGTTGTGGCCTCTCCCGTTGCGGAGCACAGGCTCCGGACGCGCAGGCTCAGCGGCCATGGCTCACGGGCCCAGCCGCCCCGCAGCATGTGGGATCTTCCCGGACTGGGGCATGAACCCATGTCCCCTGCATCGGCAGGCGGACTCTCAACCACTGCGCCACCAGGGAAGCCCCTGTTCTGAAAGTTTTGTAGTTTTAGTTCTTACACTTAGCTCTTTGATTTATTTTGAGTTAATATTTGTATATGGTGGGAGGTAAGGATTCAACTTCATTCTTTTGCATGTGACTGTCCACTTGTTCCAGCACCGTTTGTTAAAAAGACTGTTAATTCCCATTGAATTGTCTTGGCACCCTTGTGGAAAAATCAGTTGACCAGAGATGTATGGGTTTATTTCTAGACTCTCAGTTCTATTCCAATGGTCTGTATGACACTCTTTGTGCACTGTCTTAATCACATGTTGCTTTGTAGTAAGTTTTTGAAATTGGAAAGTATAAGTCTTCCGACTTTGTTCTTCTTTCTCAGGATTGTTTTACGTATTCTGGGTGGGTCCCTTGAAATTGCATATGAATTCCAGATTCAGCTTGTCAATTTCTACAAAGAATTCAGGTGGGATTCTGATAGCGTTTGTGTTGAATCTGTGAAACAGTTTGGGGAGTATTGCCATTTTAATAATGTTAAGTCTTCTGCCACGAACGTTGGATATTTTTCCGTTTTAGATCTTTAATTTTTTTTCAATGATGTTTTGTAGTTTTCAGAGTATAAGTTTTACACTTACAGTAAATAAATTTATTCTAAGTATTTTATTCTTTTCGATGCTCTTATAAATTGAATTGTTTTCTTGATTACATTTTTGAACTGTTCATTGCAAATCTATAAAAATACAATTGATTTTTATATATTGATCTTACATCCTGCAGTCTTGTCAAACTCATTTTTTAGTTCTAATGGGTTTTTAGTGGATTCCTCGTATTTTTTATATGTAAGATCGTGTCGTCTGTTAATAGTTTCACTTCTTCCTTTCTAATCCGAATGCCTTTTCTTTTTTTTTGTCTAAATGCTTTGTCTGGAACCTCCAGTAGAATGTTGAATAGGAGTGGCAAGAACAGACATCTTTATCTTGTTTCTGATAAAGAAACAAGGGGGAAAGCGTTCAGTCTTTCATGATTAAGTGTGACATTAGTTGTGGGTATGCTTTTATCAGGCCGAGGAAGTTGCCTTCTGTTCCTAGTTTGTTGAGTGTGAAAGGGTTTGGGTTTTGTCAAATGCTTTTTCTGTGTCTGTCGATATCATCATGTGACTTTTATTTTTATTCTATTGATACGTGTTGCTATCAGTTAATTTTCAGATGTTGAACCAACCCCGTATCCCTGGGATAAATTTCACTTTGTTGTGGTGTATAATTCTTTTCATATGTTGCTAGATTTGGTCGGCTACTATTTTGTGTCCATATTCCTAAGAGGTAATGGTTTATCGTTTTCTTGAAATGTCTTTGCCTGGTTTTACTATCTGGGCAATGCCTCATTGAATGAGTTAGGCAGTGTCACCTCCTTGTCTATTTTTTGCAAGAGTTTGTGAATAACTGGTATTAATTCTTCTTTAAAAGTTCGGTGGGATTCTTTGGTGAAGCCGTCTGGGCCTGGGCTTTTCTCTGTGGGTACTTTTTGGTTTGTTTTTGTTTTCACTTCTTCAGTCCCATGACTTGTTACAAGTCTGTTAGATTATCTACCTCTCGAGTTAGTATTGGTAGTTTATGTCTCTCTAGGATTTGTTTACTTCATCTAAATTATCTGATTTGTTGGGGTACAATTGTTCATCGTATTCTTTTATTTATAATCCTTTTTATTTCTGTAATGTCAGTAGTAATGCCCCCTCTTTCATTTCTTCCTTTTTTTAAAAAAAATTAATTAATTTATTTATTTTTGGCTGTGTTGGGTCTTCGTTTCTGTGCTGAGGGCTTTCTCCAGTTGCGGCGAGCGACGGCCACTCTTCATCGCGGTGCGCGGGCCTCTAACTATCGCGGCCTCTCTTGTTGCGGAGCACAGGCCCCAGACGCGCATGCTCCGTAGTTGTGGCTCACGGGCCTATTGCTCTGCGGCATGTGGGATCTTCCCAGACCAGGGCTCGAACCCGTGTCCCCTGCATTGGCAGGCAGATTCTCAACCACTGCGCCACCAGGGAAGCCCCACCCCTCTTTCATTTCTGATTCTGGTAGTTTGAGTCTTTCCTCTTTGTCAATTCCATTGATCTTTTGAAAGAACCAGCTTTTGGCTGAATTGATTTTCTCTATTGTTTTTCTATTCTCCATTTCATTAATTTTCACTCTAATATTTATCGTTGCCTTCCTTACGCTTGCTGTGGGTTTAGTTTGCTCTTTTCCCAGTGTCTTAATATGGAAGGTTAGCTTATTGATACAAGATCTTTCTTCTTTCTTAATATAGTTATTTACAGCTATAAGTTTCCCTCTAAGCATTGCTTTAGTTGTGTCCCATAAGTTTTGGTATGTTGTATCTTCGTTTCCATTCATCTCAAAGTATTTTCTGATTTTGCTTTTGATTTATTCTTTGATCCATTGGTTATTTAGGAGTATGTTGTTTACTCTTCCCATATTCATGAATTTCCCAACTCATCTTTTTTCTGTTACTGATTCTGATTTCATTGTTTTTCTTTTGTTGTTGTCTTTTTAAAAATTTTTTTGCAGTACGCGGGCCTCTCACTGTTGTGGCCTCTCCCGTTGTGGAGCACAGGCTCCGGACGTGCAGGCTCAGCGGCCATGGCTCACGGGCCCAGCCGCTCCGTGGCATGTGGGATCTTCCCGGACCGGGGCACGAACCCGTGTCCCCTGCATCGGCAGGCGGACTCTCAACCACTGCGCCACCAGGGAAGCCCAGTTTTTTTCTTTTTTAAATTAAGGTTGCTTTCTTGTTGTTGTTGTTATTTATTTATTTTATTTATTTATTTTTAGCCACGTTGCCTCTTTGCTGCTGTGCTCGGGCCCTCTCTAGTTGCGGTCAGCAGGGGCCGCTCCTCACTGCAGTGAGCGGGCTTCTCATTGAGGTGGCTTCTCTTGTTGCTGAGCACAGGCTCCAGGCGCACAGCCCTCAGTAGTTGTGGCACGTGGGCTAAGTAGTTGTGGCTCACGGGTCCAGATGGCTCTGCGGCACGTGGGATCCTCCCGGACCAGGGCTTGAACCCGTGTCCCCTGCAGTGGCAGGCGGATTCCCAACCACTGCGCCACCAGGGAAGCCCTCATTCAGTTGTGATTGGAGAACATTCTGTGTATGATTTCTGTCCTTTCAGTTGCATTGAGGTCTCTTTTATGGCCGAGCCTACAGTCTATCCTGAAGAATGTTTCACGTGCCCTTGAGCAGAATATGTATTCTGTTGTTGTTGGGTGGAGTGATCTAAGGATGTCTATCAAGTCTAGTTCGTAGTGTGTTCAAGTCTTCTGTTTCCTTGTTGATCTTCTGTCTGCTTGTTCTATCCATTATTGAAAGTGGGGTACTGAAGTCTCCAACTATTATTGTTGAATCAGATACCTTTATTTTTAAATTTTTATTATGGAAAATTTCAAGCACATATGAAAGAAGAGAGACTAGTATAATGTTCTCATCACCCAACTTCAGCATTTATCAACATTTTGCCAGTCTTTTTTTAAAATTTTTTTTGGCCACACCGCACGGCTTGTGGGATCTTAGTTCCCCAACCAGGGATCGAACCCAGGCCCTCAGCAGTGAAACCGCCGAATCCTAACCACTTGACCGCCAGGGAGTTCCCAACATTTTGCCCATCTTGTTGAATCTACCCTTCCTCACTTTTTTTGTTTTCTTTTTCCCCCAACTATTTTAAAGCATGTCCCAGATGTCGTATCATTTCAACAGTAAATGCTTCTGCGTATGACTCTAACAGATAAGGATGTTTTTAAACCAAGCCCCAACGCCATTATCACACCTAGCAGAAATTAATAATTCCCCAGTACTTTCTAGTCCTCAGTCCTCTGTTCATTTGTCCCCAGCTGTCCAGGCAGCCTCCTCAAGGCCCCTGTGTGTTTCACAGCAGGAAGGCAAATTGGAGGGGGTCTTTGGAAGGGACGACTTTGGCCAGAGTTGGGGGGTGTGGGTCCTCATGAGCTCCTGTTTGGTCTGTTTCAGGAACAAATGTGGTATCTGGGGCTGGCGGTCTGAGAAGATGGAAACCGTTAGCGGCTACGAGGCCAAGGCAGGAGAGGCTAGTGGTGGGAGCTGGGGTAGGAGACGAGGCCCAGGAAATCAGCCCCTTCTCCACATCCACCCTGTGTGGAGGGAGAGACCCAGCAGCCCGTGGGCTCCGGATGCCCTGTGTGGCCATGGGAACTCAGTGGGGCCCGAGTGCCCAGCCCCTGCTGAGCACGCAGGGGTTACCCATAGCACGGGCCCCTACCGGGATCACTGAGATGAAGCCAGGAGCATTTTACCCTCATTAGTGACTTCCCGGGGTTCAGACCCCACCCGCTCCACTGTGGGGAGCGAGATCCTATCTGTCCCTGGGGACAGGAGGACTTGGGTCCTGTGCTGGTGAGGCTGAGTGTGGGCAGCAGGCTCTGAGCCCCCAGCTCCCCCTGTGTCCCCCCTGCTCCCCAGGTGTACAGCGCCACCAATGTGGAGCTGGTGACACGCACACGCACGGAGCACCTCTCCGATCAGGACAAGTCGAGGAGCAAAGGTAAACCCAGGTGCGCCTGCCTGCTGCCCAGTCACACGGTACGGGGTGGTCACCCTGATCTGGGGTCAGGGCCAGAGTATCTGGGACCAGCTGGAAGCCTTCCCCGTTCCCGTCTGCTCCGCCTTCCACCACAGGGGAGGCTCCCGGGGTGGAGGCTAGGTGTGGGCAGTCTGGGGGCAGTGGCCCCAGGTCCCCTCATGGGCTCCACCCCTTCTCCTTAGGGGGGAAGACTCCATTCCAGTCCTTCCTTGGGATGGCCCAGCAGCACTCCTCCCACAATGGGGTGAGCCGGGGCTGGGGGGCGGGGACTGGGGGCCGACTGGCAGGGTCCACTGGGCGGGGCCGGGCCGGCGCCTCCCCAGCACTAAGCCTGGTCCCGGGGCCACCCAGGCTCCTGTGCAGCAGGCAGCCAGCCCCACAAACCCCACCGCCATTTCCCCCGACGAGTACTTTGACCCCAACTTCAGCCTGGAGTCGAGGAACATCGGCCGCCCCATTGAGATGTCCAGCAAAGTACAGAGGTGAGGTCTGGGGGCTGGCGGGGGGCTTCCCTCTGGGACAGGGGACCCTGCCTGGTGCCCCCGAGCCCTTGCAGACCCTGTCACACACAGGGCCCCCTGGAGTGGGGGACTCACTCACCCAGCTGGCTGCCTTCTCGACTTCACTCCCTGGGGGCCGGGGCCAGGTCTGCTTTAGCCATGGTCCTTGGCACCCAGCTCGGGGCTTGACTCAGAGGACTGGTCGCTCTTCTTGGTGAACGAATGAACGGGCAGCACCACCCATGTATGGTTTTCTGTTCAACTGAACGAGCACCTGCTGGGGGCCAGCTTGTGGCAGACAGGAAGGGCACGCAGCTCTAACACCTCCTGGCTTTGTGGCCCAAGGAATCACCTTCCCCTCTGAGAGTCTATTCTCCCCCTCAGTAAAACGAGAACAGTTGCCTTTGGCCACCTGCTCACAAGGGTGCTGTGAGGCACGTCTGGTGGGCCCAGCACTGTGCCAGGAACCTCACGTGGACTCCCTCAGCCACGCAGCAGCAGGGCTGGGATGCGACCCCAGCAGTGCGGCCCTGAACTGTCGGGCTGTGCGGGACCCCAGAGTACGGTGAAGTGCGACGTGCTGGCTGGCTGTGGGCCGAGGAGGAGGGCAGGGCTGTGGACGAGGCGGGACTGAAGCCAGGAGGTCAGCCCTGCCCTCCTCGTCCAGGAGAGCTGAGCTGGCACAGAGCGCCCGGGGCCCAGCCTGAGCCCAGGGCTGGGGGGGCAGCTCAGGCTGTAGGGCCAGAAGGACATAAGCTCCTGGGGGAGGCAGGCAGGAGCAGCTGAGCAGAGAAGAGGGTCCCCCAGGCCAGGTGGAGAGCAGTAGAGGCAGATGTCCAGAGTAGGTGCACCTTAGCATCCTTGACCCACGTCCTGTGGTTGGCCGGGCAGGTTCAAGGCAACACTGTGGCTGAGCGAGGAGCACCCGCTCTCCCTGTGTGACCAGGTGATGCCCATCATCGACCTGATGGCCATCAGCAACGCTCACTTTGCCAAGCTGCGCGACTTCATCACCCTGCGCCTCCCGCCCGGCTTCCCGGTCAAGATTGGTGAGAGGGTGGGCTGGGCAGCAGGAGGGCCCCCGGAGTGGGGTGGGCACGGGCTGCAGGGCTGGCTCAGGCTCGACATCTCCTCACAGAGATCCCCCTTTTCCACGTGCTCAACGCCCGCATCACCTTCAGCAACCTGTGTGGCTGTGACGAGCCCCTGAGCTCGGTGTGGGTGCCAGTGCCCGGCTCTGCCATCGCAGCTTCAGGTACCGCCATGGGCGGGCGCGGGGCCGTGAGGTTCGCTGGTCTCTGCGCACCAGGGGCTGAGCACGACCCCTCTGCCGCACCCAGCGAGCCCCTTCCCCTGTGAGGTGGACCCCACCGTGTTTGAGGTGCCCGACGGGTACAGCGTGCTGGGCGCAGAGCGCAGCGAGCCCCTTCGCGACGAGGACGACGACCTGCTGCAGTTTGCCATCCAGCAGAGCCTGCTGGAGGCGGGCACGGAGGCGGAGCAGGTGGGGTGCGGGCAGGAGCTGGGCCCTGGGCCCAGGCAGGTGTGGCAGAGGTGACAGCTCTGGGCTCTGGCTGCTGCAGGTGACTGTCTGGGAAGCCCTGACCAACACCCGGCCTGGTGCCCACCTTCCCCAGGCCACGGCTTACGAGGAGCAGCTTCAGCTGGAGCGGTGAGGCCCTCCGGGACCTGCCAGGTCCATGTCTCAGCCCCGCCCTGCCTCGAGGACCCTGCCGGCCTGGGGGGTTCTTGGCTGGCGGGGTCAAGTAGCAGGGAGGTGCTGGCCCCAGGACCCCACACCCTCTCTGAGGCCACCCTCCATCTTCCGTGCTGCCCACCAGCGAGGGCGGCACGAGGGTTGGGGAGACGGGGCCCGGCCTTGTCTCTTGTCTCCGGTCCTCGGGTCCCAGCCTCCCTATGCTTATCTTTGGCCTCTGCAGCCATGTCCCAGCCCTCGGCCTCCTCCCCAGCCTTAGCGCTCACGGGTCTGCTCTCCCCTCTCATGCCTCGCCTGGAAGGGCCCTCCAGGAAAGCCTGCAGATGTCCACAGAGCCTGAGGGTCCGGGGGCCCCTCGCAGGGCGCCCCCGAGCTTTGAGGAGCAGCTTCGCCTGGCCCTGGAGCTGTCTGCGCGGGAGCAGGCGGAGTGGGAGCGGCGGGGGCGGCGGGAGGAGGAGGACCTACAGCGGACCCTACAGCGCTCGCTCACGGAGCTCTGAGCCCCGCCCTCAGGAGGGCTGCGCCGCCACCCACTTTTGTAACTTATTTATTTATAGACACTCTGCTGCTGCTGGGCTTGGGGCCTGGAGCCCTGCGGGTGGGCTTGCATTGGAGACTGAGATGGAAATAAAGAGACCCTCAGCAGCAGGCTTGCTCCGCTCATTGCGGGGGCTGGGGGGGGCAGTGCTGGGGGGCACCGAGGGGAGACACTGTGGGCAATGGCCTTAGACTTGGGTTTGAATCCTGACCGTGGTCCCCTTAGCCCCTCTGAGCCTCAGTGTCCTCAGCTGTGAATGAGACCGCCTCCCACCGCCAGGGCTTCTGGGAGGGTAGAATGAGCCGACAGGTGTCAGGTGCCCTAGTAGGTGCTCCGTGAACGTGAGTTCCCCCGAGCCCTATCCCACCTACTGGAGACTCCGCTTCTTCCAGCCACACAGTCTGGCTTTCCGGGAGCCCCCCCCTGCTCGTGTCAGGGACGGGGAGAGGCTGGTTCTCCGGACTCTGCCGGGTCAGAGGAGGCCCTGCGCCCCAGGCCTGAGTTCCTGACCTGACTCCAGCAGGTTCTACTGCAGTGACATTAGACAAGTCACTTCCCTCTGCCGCCGCCGTGAACCTGCTCAGCCCTGCCCTGCTCACCTCCGAGGCGGTCCTGAGGACCTGCTGTGAGCCTCAGGGGTTAGTTCTAAACCCACCCTGATATCCCCTGAAGCTTCGAGTGTCTCTCAGTGATTCATGCTGAGTGGGAGCGCCAGGGCCAACCGGCAAGGAGAAAGAAGTTTGGGGTGCTTCCCACTTAAGACCCACGGGTTCTGGTCCTCTCCAAGACCCGGGTCCTCAGTCCTTCCTCCCTAGGTCCCATCTCTGCTGCTAGCAGAACGGTTGAGGCCCAGAGCACAGCTCAGGTGACCTAACTGGGCGGAGCAGGGAGGACAGGGGCAGGGGCGCCTCCCGTGAGAAGGGACCGAACCCTGAACCCAACGTAGGCTGCCCCTTCCCGCCGCCGTTGCCGGGCTCCGCACCTGCGCTCCGCACCTGCGCCCCGCCCCCAACGTGTTTCGGGGGGCGGGGACGAGGCGGACCAAACCTGTGGAGACGCGAAGGGAGGGGCGGTGGCCACTGCTTGAGGGCTCCTCAGGCCGGGCTGGACGGGTGTCTGGCCCTTTAAGGGCCGCCCTCGAGGAGGTGCCAGGCCCTGGTGGCTCCGGACTCTCCTTCCTGGTCCTGCGGGGCAGGGACTGTCCGTGGGGCTGGGGGAGGGTGCTGTGCCCCTGCCGGCCCAGGTGCCCCCGGTCTGGTCCCATGGCCCTGGTCACAGTAAACCGCTCGCCCCCGGCCGGCGGCCACTCCACGCCTGTGGGGCCCACGGTGAGTCTGGCTTTGCTGTGGTCCTGCCCACGCAGCTGGCTGCCAGTTGGGCCTGGGGGAGTGTTTGCTGTCCACGGGCAGCCTCCCCTGAAGCCTGGGGGTGTGCGGAGGGGGCTTCAAGTCTCAGGCTGTGGGGGGGGGGGGTGGGGGGGGAATCTTGA
>NW_006776536.1:828396-836347 GCF_000442215.2 Lipotes vexillifer | reverse complement strand
CACCCGCCCCCTTACCTCCGGCCGCTGGACCTGAACCTGGGCCCGGGCTCCCCCAGTGCCTCCACGTGGAGAGTGGACTGGAGCGCCAAGGGGACCTGACCCCCTTTCTGGTGCCATTCCCCACCGCGGGGGTGGGCGGTGTGCACGGAGGGGGCGCGATCCCTCCACCATCCACCACAGCAGCCCTGAGACAGGGGAGAGGAGAATCCTTCCCTGCCACTTCACTCTGCCCTGGGGGCTGCTTTCTCAGCAGGACCAGGTGTCCCAGCGCAGAAGCCGGCTCCAGCGAAGGTGAGCACCTCTTCCCAACACACGCACCTCCGTCCAGCCGCCAGCCTTGGCCACAGCCATCCTGGAGGACTTGCAGCCAAAGCCCACTACGTACTATGTGGGGCAGTGTTGCCAGTTGGCACAGCTGGCTGCCTTTGCTTTCATCTTCCCCCTGGTCAGTTGGAGCTCCTTCACCCACTGTCCTGGACCTGGCTCTGGCCAGCGGTCACGAGCCAGTGGGCAGCATGGGACGGCAGGGCCTGAGGACTCCTGAGTCCCCACCAGGTTCACAGTATCTACTGAGTTAGGCAGGTGGGAAGGAAAAGGAAGCAACCTCCATCCCTCCTCAGACAAGAATAGATGGGCTGGAGGCTTGAGAGCCTCCAAGGCAGTGCTTCCCGAAGTGTTGGGGCAGCATTACCCGGGAACTGGTTAGAAATGCACGTTCTCAGGCATCCACTCCAGGCCTACTGAGTCTCTGGGGATGGGGTCCAACACCTGTTTTAACAAGCCCTCCAGGTGATTCTGACACACCCCTGTCCTAAGGGCTACGATGGGCCATAATGGTTTCCCTGCTCCCCTGCCAGGCAGAGCTTTGCAGTACTCGGCGGGGCTGTCCTGGGACTGCAGGATGGAGGCGATGATGGAGATGCAGCCAAGGCCAGCTCTGAGCCAGTGGAGGAACCCCCCGGGGAGGAGCAGCCCCACGGGGACCAGACAGACGACGGGCATGGGCCCCAGAGTCTCAGGAAGCAGGAACAGAGTCAGCACCTGCGCCTCATGGTGGGGCTGCTAAGGCCACAAGACGACATCCGCCTGGTGAGGGCCCCGTCCAGAGCCCTCTGGCCCTCTGAAAGGGGAGAGAGCCACTCCCCAGGTGGGAGGAGAGGGTGGAATGGGGCCAGTGTGTGTGTGTTTGGGGAGCAGTGGTGTGAGAGCAGGGGGCCCCCTGGGGAGCGTAGCGGTTACCCAAACCCCGATGACTCTGCTGTTCAGCTAGAGTTGTCTTAACAGGGCGATCCGGCCATGTCTTCGGGTCTCTGGAGAGCTGGGAAAGGATGGGGAGGTTTGTCCGATGTGAGCCTGTAGGGTCAGATTAGGTCCAAGAGCTGGAAGTTACCCAGAGGCGGGTTTCTGTTCAACCAACACAAGACCTTCCTGACTATGTGAGTTGCCCACAAATGAACTGGTGCTCAGGGGGGCCTGCTGAGCACCCACCGTGGGCTCGTGTGCTGGAGGGGCCCATGCGGGAATGGGACACAGGCGGGAAAATGAGGACCAGTTCCCAGATGCCTGTGGAACAATCTCACTGTCTGCAGCAAAATGGGAAAAACAAGATGCAGTCAGTTTTTTGTAAGGCAGAATTAATTCCACAGAAGCACCATCCTTTATTGTGAAACTGTGTCCTTAATATTTCTTTGGTGAAAAACATTCCTTGAATCAAATTATGGTAATGGCGAGTGGAAAAGTGTTTCTTAAACCTCCTTCCTAGGCAGAAAAAAAAAGGGGGGGAATCTGTCATGCCCATTCTCCCCTTTATTTCACACACACCCTCTCTGAGAAGAATCTTTCTAAACATTTTATTGGACCATGAGATCCCAAAGTTGGGAACCACTAGATTGTAACCACTGATCTGGTATCTGGGAAGAGAGGGATGGGTGCAGAGGGAGCAGGTGGCAGCTGTGTGTCAGGTGGGGGTTGGGGAGCGGGTCCTCTGGGCCACTGTGACCCTGGGCTTTTCCCTTCCCATCTTCCCCAGGCAGCCCAGCTGGAGGCGGCCCGGCCCGCCAGGCTCCGATACCTGCTGGTAGTTTCCACAAGAGAACATCTGAGCCAGGATGAGACAGTCCTTCTGGGCGTGGATTTCCCTGATAGCAGGTGGGAGCAGGGAGAGGAAGGGAGGAGGACAAGGAAGTGAGGTGCTGGGCGACAACAGCTTTCCCTCTGTCCCTGCCAGCTCCCCCAGCTCCCCCAGCTGCACCCTAGGCCTGGTCTTGCCTCTCTGGAGTGACACCCAGGTGTACTTAGATGGAGACGGGTAAGAGGTGGCAACTGGAGGGAAGGGAAAGGAGAGGGGCCAGAGAGTGGAATAACTAAGTGTGATGTATGGGGGGGCAGGGGTGCAGGGGTGTGGTGGGTACTGGGGAGCAACTGCAGAACTCTAGGTTGGGCCTACTCTCAGCTCCACTTGAGATGCACTGTGTGATCCTGGGCAAGTCACCTAACTGCTCTGGGCCTCAGCTGCCCCATATCTGGCAAACAGGGCTTATTTTGAAGTTTAGATGATGTGTATATATTTTGAGGACCAGCCTTAGGTGGCTAGTGGGTAGGCCTCTCAGGTGGCCCTGTCCCAGAGCCAGGGGCTGGGTTCCACCCCCACCTGATCTCCCACAGGGGCTTCAGTGTGACATCTGGTGGGCAGAGTCGAATCTTCAAGCCAGTCTGCATCCAGACCATGTGGTAAGGGGCTGGGTCTTGAAGATGGCTCAGGGTCTGGGTAGGGGCAGCAGGGAGGACAGCGTGACCCAGCCTCTCCTCTGTCCCAGGGCCACGCTCCAGGTGTTGCACCAGGCATGTGAGGCGGCTCTAGGCAGTGGTCTTGTGCCAGGGGGCAGTGCCCTCGCCTGGGCCGGCCACTACCAGGACAGACTGAGCTCTGACCAGAGCTGCCTCAACGAGTGGATGGCCATGGCTGACCTGGAGTCTCTGCGGCCTCCCAGCATCGAGCCCGGCCGGTCAGTACAGGGAGGGCAGGAGAGGGGGCTGTGCCATGGCAGAGCGGGGAAGGGCCCTGGACTGATGGGCTCGGTTCCCAGGCCCTCGGGACCGGAGCAGATGGAGCAGGCCATCCGGGCTGAGCTGTGGGAGGTGTTGGACTCCAGTGACCTGGAGAGCATCACTTCCAAAGAGGTGGGCAGGGTGCCGGGGACCAGGGCGGGAGCAGGGCCCTGGTTGCGGGGGCCTCCGGCTGGGCCCCAGAGTGGTCCTCTCCTTGGAGCCTCCCACTTTAGCTTTCCTCCTGTCTGAGCTGTTCCCACGTGCCTGGCCTCAGCTTCTCTGCCTTGATGGGACAGAGTATTGTCCTCAGAGGCCCTTCCCCCCCGCCCCAGGGAAGGCGCCCCCAGCCTCTTCTCACCCTCCTGCCTGCAGATCCGCCAGGCCCTGGAGCTGCGCCTGGGATGCCCTCTCCAACAATACCGCGACTTCATCGACAACCAGATGCTGCTCCTCATGGCCCAGCAAGACCGGGCGTCCCGCATCTTCCCCCACCTCTACCTGGTGAGCTGCAGGCTGAGGGCTGGGAGATGGGGCCTGCTGCAGCTGGGGGAGAGGGCCAATGACGCTCTCTCCGTGTTCACAGGGCTCAGAGTGGAACGCAGCGAACCTGGAGGAGCTGCAGAGAAACAGGTAGGGTTTCGAGCCCTCCCAGGACTGCCCGCCCTCTGTCCTCCCCCGTGGGGAAACCTGGCCAGAAACCCCCAGAACCCTCTCAGCAGCAGCTAGCTCTGCTTCCAGCTCTGCCCCTGGGGCCGTTCCCCTCGTATGGGCTCAGGCGGGGACAGGGGGAAAAGCTACCCTGCTGGTCTGCTGGCAGCTCCCTGGCCCCCTCTTAACCTCCCCCAGCTGTAAAGCGGAAAAGCCCCTCTGCGCCTGACCACGTCTCTGGGAGAAGGGAGGGCCCCTCTCCCGTAGGAGACCTGGCTGCCCGCTCCCAACAGCTCCTGTCACTTGTCCACCATGGGCTTTCGGGAAACCTGCTGTGACCCTTGTCATCCAGCTGCTGCAGATCCACCCCATCTCAGCTGAACTCCGAAGCCCTTCTCTTACTGACTTCTGACGATAACAGAAGGGCGTGTGTTGCAGGCCGCCCAGCAGCTACCTGGAAGCGGGGTGGGGACGGGCCAGGGGGACAATACTCAGGCCCAGCCGGGTGAACCGATTTGCTCAAGGTCACCGTCACCTCCTCCTCCCACCGCAACTGTGCCGCCCCCACCGGACCCTCAGCACCAAGAAAACTAACACCCAGGGTCCGCCGGCTCCGCTGGCCCACGGGCCTGGCGCCCGTGGCCACGTCAGCCTGGCCTGTGCCCCGTGCCGCAGGGTGAGCCACGTCTTGAACATGGCCCGCGAGATCGACAACTTCTACCCCGAGCGCTTCACCTACCACAACGTGCGCCTCTGGGATGAGGAGTCGGCCCAGCTGCTGCCCCACTGGAAGGAGACGCACCGCTTCGTGGAGGCTGCAAGGTCGGGCCGTCCCACCCCTCCGCCCGCCCCGTCCCAGCTTCCTGCCGTCCGCGGCCCATGCCCTCCTCCCGCCTGCTCTGCCCTCAGCTTTTCTGGCCCTCAGGGTCCTTACCTCCTTTCCCCTCTGCTCTGGGAGGTGAGCCCACCACCTACCTACCTGCCTTGTCCCGACACTGACGGCACAGCAAGGGGGCGGGGGCGAGGGGGAAGCTGACCCGGTCCGGCCTCCCCAGAGCGCAGGGCACCCGGGTGCTGGTCCACTGCAAGATGGGCGTCAGCCGCTCGGCCGCCACAGTGGTCGCCTACGCCATGAAGCAGTACGGCTGGAGCCTGGAGCAGGCTCTGCGCCACGTGCAGGAGCTGCGGCCCGTCGCCCGCCCCAACCCCGGCTTCCTGCGCCAGCTGCAGACCTACCAGGGCATCCTGACTGCTAGGTACGGAGTGGGGGCCGAGGGGAGGGGGTGGGTGGGGGTGGGTGCTGGGGGTTGTGGCTGGGTCACTGGAAGCTGACTCAGGGCCACCCCCTCGCAGCCGGCAGAGCCATGTCTGGGAGCAGAAAGTGGGTGGGGCCTCCCCAGAGGAGCCCCTGGCCCCCGAGGTCTCTACACCGTTCCCACCTCTTCAGCCAGAACCCGGGGGCAGTGGGGAGCTGAATGTGGTGGGGTTGGAGGAGAGCCAGGCAGCCCCAAGAGAAGAGCCTGGGTCACGGCCCCGTATCAACCTCCGCGGGGTTATGAGGTCCATCAGCCTCCTGGAGCCATCCTCAGAGCTGGAAAGCACCTCAGGGGACGGTGACCTGCCAGAGGTGAGGCTGGGGCTAAGGAAGCAGCCCAGGTTGAGGCAGAGTGGGGGCCAAAAGGAGGAGGCGGCAGGTGGCTGGAGGATGGAGAAAGTCCAGGACTGGGGCTCGGCTTGGCCCTGAGTGGGGGGCACCTGAGCAGGGGGACCACACCCTGGGCAGCTCCTGTTCATCCCCTCAGAGTAGCTGAGGAGAACCGATGAGGACAGGCGAGCGCTGCCTTCCACGGGAGCTGGAGAGCAGTCACGGGACAGGGCCATCTGGTGGGCTCCACGGCCAAACCAGCCCTAGGCTGGCGGCTGCAGGCAGCTCTCAGCCTGACGAAAGGACTTGCTACCTAAGCGGCAGGGCTGCCCAGCCTTGGAAGGAGCATCCTCCCCAGGCCAGGAGCTGCACAACCAACTGTTGACCCCAGATGGGTGTAGATATGATGATCTCAGCACCCCCTCCCAAATCGGAAGGGCAACCCATCGAAGGATGGCACGCAGAGGGGTCCTAGCACTCACACAGCCAAAGTGCTGGCTGAGTAGCTAAGCAGCCTCTCTGTGCTAAGCGCTGTAGGGCACAAGTGTAAGACCTGGCCCTTGCCTTAGGAAGTCAGGCCCCCCGTGTGACTTGAGGCCAAGGTAGCTGACCCGGAGGAAGGAGAGCTCACCTCACAGAGGACGGGAACATTTGGGAAAGGCTTCCGGGAGGAGGTGGCACTGGGTGTGGAAGGCTGGAGGGAGGAGCAGATGGTTGATGGGTGGGTGTGTGTGTTCCTAAGGGCAGGGTGTCCTCACTCGGCACCCAGCCCAGGGCCCGGCACCC
The DNA here is from genome assembly GCF_000442215.2 of Lipotes vexillifer. Taxonomy (NCBI): domain Eukaryota; kingdom Metazoa; phylum Chordata; class Mammalia; order Artiodactyla; family Lipotidae; genus Lipotes; species Lipotes vexillifer. Next base: position 830,220 of record NW_006776536.1, on the reverse strand, counting down.
AGAAGATGTTTCCCTTGTGGCTCGTGGGACTGACTGTACAAAGCAGTGGGGGGCAAGAGGAGGAGGAGAGGACCCCAAGGACGCGGCGGGCGCAGGGGAGCTAAGGAGCGCTTCTGGGGGCCAGACAGGTGAGGGCTGAGGAGCAGTGGCAGTAGGGCCGGGGTGCTGCCTTCCCTTCTAGGGAAACCTGACCTGTGAGTACCTGCAGTAGCTTTTTCTGCATTCACTCAACAGATGCTCTGCATCTACCCTTCTCTAGGCTCTGTGCTCCGTGCCCCTGCCTTGGAACGACTTCCCTGTGACTCTTCTTTATACTCTCATCCTTCCAGGTCTTCTCTCCAAAGGAGTTTTCAGATGAAGACCCTCCACAGCCCTTCCCTCATTTCTCAAGCGCCAAGGGAGGCCAGCAGGCCCGCAAGGGGCCTCGGCCTGCCCTGAAGTCCCGCCAGTCTGTGGTTGCCCTCAACAGCGCCGCCCTGGTGGCCAGCCGGACCCGGGCCTTCCAGGAGCAGCGGAAGGCTGGCTGTCCGTCCACACCCAGGCACCAGAAGGTGGTGAGGCAGCCCAGCGTGGATGACAGTGGCGAGGAGGGCGAGGTGTGAGCCCACACACATTCCCATGACCCCCTAGACACAAACAGAGGCGCCAGGACACAGCTCCTGGGATGAGCACCCCTCACTCCTGTCGGCCTGTCCACGTTCCTCTTAGCTCCTCCCCAGGAGGCCCCAGACTCCTGACACTACAGCCTCAGCACCTACAGCCTTAAGTCTCAGACCCATGTCCACCTGTCCAAGGGCTCAAGATTTCCTCCACATTTGGGGATGTCGTAGAGAGACTGAAGGTGCCTTTGGGGGCAACCTTCATTCTCACCTGCTGCCTGAAACACACACTTGCAGCTATGGAATAAAAAACAGAGTTTCTCAGTGCAGAAAGGCTAATGCTCCCTCCCTCCCCTACTCCTGTCTGCCTCATCCCCCCGACCCCATTTCACTCCTGGGGCTCTGCAGAGAACCAGTGGCCCCCAAAGGCCGAGAGTAACCTCAGTCCCCAAACCTGGGAGTTTCTGAGGAGTGGGGAGCCAGAGCCCTCTGACGGGGCTGGCCAGTCAGCCTCGCTCACACCCCCATAAGCAGCCTGAGTCTTGTGCTGCTGCCCCCAGCACCCTCCACCCGCACTGCACGGGAGCACAGGGCACTAAGCCAAAGAGTCTTCTTTCTGAGCTTCATGGGCCTCTGGCCAGTTTTTCATAGTCTTAATAGTGTCCGGCTTTGTACTTAGAAAGAAAAAACATTTTCATATTGTTTTCAATTTTATGATAAAGCTTGTCGGTCCACTCTTTCTCTGGTTGCACAAGGAGTGTGGCCTCTCCTTACCCCTTCCAGTCTCTTCATAGTTCCCCGGTATCTTGCGACAGGCCCGTTTGGGGAGTGGTGTGTTTGGGGTGGGGTGGGGTGGAAGAATGGGGAAGAGAAGAGGGGAGGTGGGCGCTATCTCCCTCATCCCCCCGGGCCAGGGCCTGGGTAAATGCTAGCTGCCCCGCCCCCCTCAGGCAGGTCGGCAGGGGAACAAGTCTACACTGGACAGCAGGTGCTGGGCCCTGTCGGGGCAGCGGAAGGGAGTTACCCATGAGGAAATGGAAGCTGTCGATGCCTATGTGGACAGGACCAAGCCCGTCCCGGAAGCTAAGCCTCCTTCTGGGCACTTGATGCTAGTTCTTGAGCGCACGCTGGGCCCCAAGAATCTTCTTCTTGCTACAATGCACGAGAGCCTGACTTTCCAGGCCAGCCTATCACTGCCAGGGAAGAAGGGCCCCCCCCCCCCCCC
>NW_006776536.1:786535-828213 GCF_000442215.2 Lipotes vexillifer | reverse complement strand
GGGAAGAAGGCCCCCCCCCCCCCCGCCTGGGGGTTCCTTCTGCTCCGTCACAATGTTCAAGAAGAGTAAGTGGGTCCATCTTTGTCACTTCTCTCCCCTCTTCCCGAGATCATATGCTCTGCCCTGCAACACTAGTTTGGTTGGGGGTTGGGAGTGGGTGGGTGCAGCTCCTTCCCTCAAAGCAGGCCTCAGATAGGAGCTGGCAGCAAATGTTCTTGTTGATTGAGACCTCACGCCCAGTTTTAGGAATGAATCTCTCACCCAGACCCTGGTGGGACCCCCAGCACTGCTCTAACCCTAGTGGACGGTGGAGCAGGACACTTGGGTTCTCGCCCCAGCTGTATCACTTACAAGTTACTTCATCTTAAGTCTCTGTTTCTTTCTGTAAGACAAAAGGATTAAACCAGGAAATCCCTAGACCCCACCTCCTGCTTTGCTATTTTAACAATACGCGTCCTCTGTACACTGACAGAATTCAGCATCAACACGCTCTCTAGAAGAGGAATCATTTGTACCTGTCTGTGGGTAGCAGGCCCAGGGTCACAAGGTGGGGTACAGAGAAGCCAGATGTGATTCCTGATCCATTTGGCTGGTCCACCCTGCTGAGCAGGGAGAGGGCTGCCTGCCATCTACAGCCGCCCATGAGTCCCACCCAGACTGCCCTTTCAGCAGTTCTGGGCCGGGGCTCGGGGACAGTGGGGGTGACTGTCAGGAGGGAAGCCAAGGTCGGGCCCTGCCCTCCTGCAGTCCGTGCAGCTGTGAAGGCAGGATCCAATCATGAACTCAGAGCTGTGGGGCCCACTAGAATCTATGGAGGATTCGAGAAGAATTCAGCACGAGGAAAAACAGAAATTGGAGGGGAAATTATCTGCATCAAAAATACAGACAAATGATTAAGAACTATTATGTACACTGGGAGTTCCCTGGTGGCCTAGTGGTTAGGATTCCGGGCTTTCACTGCTGTGGCCGAGGGTTCAATCCCTGGTTGGGGAACTGAGGTCCCTCAAGGTGTGGCATGGCCAAAAAAGAAAAGAAAAGAAAAAGAACTGTATGTATAGACAAAGCTCATACAAATTGCTAAAGGGGCAAAAAACACAGTTTAAAAAAAAAAGATATAAAATGAAAAGAGTGTCTCCCTCCGATCTTGTCCTCCAATCCTTCACAGGCAACCATTGTTACCAGCTTCTTCTAAGGCCCTCCAAAGACATTCCATGCTTAAGTCATCAAATACATTTGTGTATTCTATTTTTAAGTATAAATTAAAGCATATTAACATACTATTCTGCATTTTGAAAATTTTTTTCATATCACAGAAGAGCTGTACATCAGTACAGAAAGCGCTGCCTAATTTTTAAAATAAGCACACATATTCTCTTTTATGGAATCCATCATGATTTAAGTGGTCATCTACTGATGGACATTTATATTGTTCTGGGGTTTTTTTTTTCCATTTCAAGTAATGCTTAAATACCCTTGTATATACTTTCTTGTGCACACATGGCCACTAATTCCGTAGGACATATTTCTAGAATTGCCGAAGCAAATTCATTCGTCGTTTTTAATTCTGAAGGGCGCTGCCTAATTTCCTTGTAAGAAGTTGCACTAATTTACAACGAATGGGAATGCCTGTTTATGTTCTTAAAGGACTGTCCAACCTGCACATCAGTCACCTCATGTGAACCTTGCAACACTCTCAGAGGAGAAAGGGGAGCCATTACAATTACCACCGTTTTAGAAATAAGGAAACTGAGGCTCAGAGAAGTAACTGGGTCTCCGACAGAGCCTGAATTAGATTTCTAGATCTCAGTCCTGAGGCCTAACTCGGGAATGGAGAAGGTGGTTCCAGGGCAGTCAACGCACTGGGCAGGGAAGCCAGAGGGATGGTCAGGACAGGCCCTGCTCACGGGGTCCCAATTTAACTCCCACCCAATATAGGAGCCTCTTAGGGGCCGGAGTGGTCGCCCGGCCCGACTAGAACACTTGTGCGACGAGGAGCTCGGGTCCCTCGGGCAGCCGGTCCCTCCTGGGCCAGCTCCCCCCTCCACAACGTTCTCCCTCCGTCGGGGCCGGCTCGACCCGGCCTGGGACGAGTCACGAGCCAGGGCGTCCCCTCAAGAGAAACTACCTTTCAGGCCCCGGCGGCCTCTCCTACGCCGGCAGCGCCCAGAAAGGGCCCGGGGCGGCCGGGGAACCCTGCGTCTCTGAACGGACCACGACGCTGGAGCGCCATCTTGCGTCCGTTCCTCTGGCCACCAGATGACGGCCCGGAAACCACATTTCCCATTGTGCCTAGCGCGTCCGCGCAGGCGCAAAGAGCCTTTTCTTTTTTCGTTTCCAGGGCAACCTAGCCCTCCTCGGTCCAGGTGGTTAGACCCTGCGGAGGGTCGAGCCTTTGGTCCCCGTCAGGTTCCCCGGCGCCAGGACCGGGTCTGCAGACTGTTGAGGGGGCAAAGTAGGAGCCTGAGGAGAGGGGGCCAGGCGACCCTGCCTCCCTCCGGGGCCAGCGCTTCCGAATTCTGCTCGGCGTCCGGGCGTCCGCGCCCTCCTAGGGCCTCGGCCTTCTGAGGCGAAGGGGCCAGGGGAGGCCCGGGTTAGCGAGGCCATGTCTGGCTCTGGCCTGCGCGGCCCCGCTTGTTCCACGTCAGCGCTTTGTCACTCCCGGCCGAGGGCCTGCGCGCCGCCGACAAGTACTCCCGAGGCGCTGGCCGGTGAGTTGATGGTTGGCGCCCCAGGTGAAGGTGCTGGTAGCGCCGGGCAGGATAACGAGCCCTCCCAGGGTTGGATACGGCTCTGCCTGTGGTGGACCCGGGACCTGCGCTCAGCGCTCTGGGCTTCACTTCCCCCTCTGTAAAATGGAGTTTGGACTGGTACTCTTGTGCACCTTGCGAGTCCGTTGCAGAAAAGCCCCTGGCTCTGTGTGACCTAAGGGACATGTCCCTTTATCTCTCTGAGCCCACGTTTCCTGTCTGTAAAGTAAGGAGGTTGAAGCAGATGATCCCTAAGGTCTCTTCTAGGGGATATGGGGTCGTTGCCCCTCATTGCACACGAAGTGCCAAAAGAAAAAAAGGGACCTGGATGGTTTGAGCAAGAATCTCAGCTCAAGATCTAGAGTCAGAGACACTTGGGTATGTGACTTTGGGCAAAGTGATTACATCTCTTGAGCCTCATTTGCAAAGCTGGGGGTAATGATAGAACCACCTCAGGTTTTTGATGGTTAAATGGAGTAAGTTTTTAGCCTGCCCGTAATAAGCGCTATCCCAGTCCCAGCCATCAGTTCTGATGTTTTCAAAAACATCCCTTAGCCACTGTGAGAACTTCTCTTAACTTTTGGAGTCATGTCCTCTATTTAATTTATTTATTTAGGCTGCACCATGTCTTAATGGTGGCATGCAGCGTCTTTAGTTGTGGCATGCAGACTTCTTAGTTGTGACATGCAGGCAGGATCTAGTTCACCGACCAGGGATAGAACTGGGGCCCCTTGCATTGGGAGCGCGGAGTCTTACCCACTGGACCACCAGGGAAGTCCCCACTTCCTCTGTTGATGGGCAAATCTGTCCTCCTAGGAAGGATGGTGTTATAGGCTGATTCTGATGGGGAAACCTGAGCCTGCTTACCCAAGGCTGGGTGCTCATGGCCAGGGTATCTCTTCCGTTCAGCTGTAGTCTGGGTTATATCATTACCACACAGCATTAGCAAGAGTGAAAAGCTGGACACCACGTAGTGCAGAAGATACTTTCCCTTGCATAAGATACACACAGGATGTGAGCACTTACATGTTATAGTGCAGAAACAGCTGACGATTGAATTATAATATTTACATAATATACCATTTACATAAGACTGGATATATATACAGTTATAAGGGATACGTAAGAATCCTATGTTACCCACATTGAGTTCAAGCTTTGTATTAATTGGGAAAATTCTAATAAGGAGTTTTTAATTAGTGATGAAAATGTATTATTTTTAAATCTGAGAACTCCCAATAGCTTCACAAACAAGACTTCACTCATCCAGCCGGCATCTTTATGTGGAAGCCGTATTCCATGAGTATTATTTGAGCACCTGTTATGCACGTGGTATTTTGGGGGGGACTCCAAAGGATACAAAGATGATATTTGTAAGATGATATTTGCCTTCAAGAAACATGGAGTCTAGTAGAGAAGATCAACTATGCATACAAAACACATATAAGTAGAAAGTGACATGTCTTGAGAGAGGTGCAGGTAACTGTGCTGTGAACATTCATTCAGAGGCAGGAGACACCACTGTGAAGTGGCTATATGATGAGAGCCAAGGAGCAGACAGCATTTGTGCTGGGCTGTGAAGGATGTGGAGAATGTGGGTATGCTAAGAAGTAGGGAAAAGATATTCTGGGCACCCTCCCCACAGCCCTGAGACATGGGGGAGAAATGTCTGTAGATACTGAGCTCTTAGAAGACAGGGACTGGGTTTTGGTCAGTGCTTTTATTCCCAGCTTGGCACATGGATGGCACACAGTAAATAATAGTGAATGAACGGGAGCTGTGAGTTTCCTGCAGAGGGGAAGCGAGATGTGGTCTCTCTATTACCCTGAGGCCCTTTTATTAGGCTCACATGCTTCTTACAGCCACTCTTCCAGGGGAAGATTGTGAAGAGGCAGATGATTATGGGGCAAGGGCCATATCGTTGGCATATTTGGTGCAGGACCAGCCAACAGCCAGGGAGCAGAGTGAACAGGGTCTCGTGAATGGGTAGGAGGGTTTTGTGGGTCTCCTTCTCTGGAACTGAGCTGAACAGCTGCAAGGGGAGCAAAGTACAGCACAGGATCATGAAGCAATCTTGAGGACCAATGATGGACACTCCTTTGGCTGTTGTGGCATTTGTGTCTGTTCTTGGCTCTTCTTTTTCAGTGGCCCACTCTTCCCCCGAGACAGTTCTCTCCCAGCTGTGACCCACCTAGGAGTGGGAAACTGTGGGCACCACAGCAACAGACTGCTGAGGCCTGCAGCTGCTGCAAGGGAATGAAGCTGGCTCGCAGCACCATCTTCAGGCTGACTTGAGGCCCTGCCTTTCCACAGGCCTGCCTAGGTCTGAACTTGCACCAGGAGCTAGCGCTGAAGCAGACCACTCAGAGCACTTGTCCCATGACCTGGGGAGTGTTAGGAGCTGGGACGGAGCTGTTACTTGAGGAAGGCAGAGCAGAGAAGATTGAAGGGAGAATGGCTTGAGGACAGGGCAGAGCCTCCCAAGTCCTGTTTAGACGTCCCCTCGGACCCTCTGTTGCTCCCAGAGGGCGCAGTCATCCTCAGAACAAGGAAGCTGGGGAGAGGTTAAGTGAGTACACCGAAGGAAGGGATGGGACACAACTGACTGTCTGTTTTGTCCCTAGATGTGGGATGGTGCAGGACTTCTGGGGGCCACAAATGCTCCTTTTCCTGGAGATGTGACCCAAGGTGAGCTGTTACACCCTCTTCCTGGCAGCCTGTGCTCCCACCCCGGAATCCTGCGCTGCTTCTCTGTCCTGCCTCTCCAGTTTGCTTCTACTCCACTGGCTGCAGGTAAGTGCCTGCCGGGTGTGTCAGGATTCCTGTGTAGCGAAGTGCCCCGGGAAGCCTTAATTACTCCAGACCTGGTGCAGCTCAGGGCCTGTGGCGGAGGCCTACGTCAGCCTGCTTCAGGGGCGTGGTGATCCATTGCAATTTACAACAGCTGGAAAGTCTTATGTTGACTTTTAACTTTCCCTTCTGAGAGATATGAGTTTTTAGGTTTAGGTCAAAGAGCCAGTGGTGGCACTTAGACCAGTAATCTTTCCACTGCCTTGGCTGTCACTAAAGGTGTGCCATCTGCCTCCCGGTAAGGCTAAGCTGCAGTTAAACCAGGACTTTCCTTCCTTCCCATTTCAGCCAGATTTCACTCAGTTTTCCAGCCCAGCTTTTCTGTCGCTGGACATATTTGACCAGAGCCTCTCGCTCTCACGCCCTTGCTAGTCACTGACTTGTGTCCCTGGCAGCAGAGGTCACACCAGAGCGGGTACTTCTCCCCTCACTCTGCCAGGTGTGCTCGTTCCCAGGCAGACGCCCTGGAAAGCTGGCACACTTTAGGGGATTCTGTATCTGGGCTTGAGGACCAAGAATATAAAAGCTGTTTTCCCAGTGGGTAGGGAGGCAAGTTGGCAAAGGCTGCCCAGTGGGATTCCCTGGCCTGGGTCGTGACACCATCCCCCAGCCCCCGGCACCCCTGATGGCAGGTCAGTGAGCCTGGGAGGTAGAGCTCACCTGGGAGGCAGGTGTGGCAGGGAGGGTCACCCAGAGCAAGCCCGGGCTAGAACAAGACCCCACGTGCCAGCCTAACTCAGGCCAGACATAACTGTGGTGGCAGGCGACAGGTTGGGTGAAGGAGGCTGCCCCTCCCTGGAGGCTGGGGCAAGGAGAAGGAGCTGATTATATGCACCCCACATAATTCATCTTCATGCAGCCTGAGAAGGCGTGGAGCTGGGCAGCTGTGCCCAGGACAGCAGCCACCTGCCTCTGCAGGCCGCGCTCTGCCGTGCAGCTCTCCTCTTGGTTTGGTGGACTGACTCCAAGGCCTCTGACTTTCTCCACAGCTTCCACCCTCACTGGTGGCTCAGCTAGATGCCTCCTCCAGCCCTGTCCCCAGTCTGATTGTCTCCGTGTCCTAAATGTTCCTGTGCTAGGCTGAGCTCTGCCTCATCAGAATGTCCACACTCCTGCCGACCTCGAGCTTTTATTTTCTACACAGAAATGGGAAACTGGGAGAGGAGGGCTGAGTGCCATGGGGATAGAGTAAGTGGTTTAGGGGCAACAAATGGAATTATCTTAGGATTGGTGAGATGACTGAGCTGGTAAGCAGAGACCCCCTCCGCCAACCCCAGTACTGCTGGGTGTCCTGTATGGCAGCTGGGGCTGGATGGAGCAAGGCCTACTGGGTCTCCCTGCAGCCAGATGTGCCGCAGGCGGTCCCTGCTGCCCCCACCACCACCCTGTGCTGGCCTCTCCCTCAGCCCCGCTCTGTCATCTCTTCCCTCTCTCCCTCCACCCCTGGCCCACCCACACCTGAGCTGCTTAGGAGTGCCGGTCTTGGCCTGCATGCTGCAGGACTGGTGCAGATGCTTGATTCCTCTCCTCTTACTGAGAAGAAAGGACTCTGAAAAGAGGGGAAGTAGGTCAAGAAGACCGAACTACGGGCGGGCTAAGTGGAAAGGAACCAGGGGAGATGCTGAAGAGACACTACCAGAGAAGGACTCAGGGTACCAGTCAGCCCTAAGGGCCTGCTGGTCCCGGGCATGGGTTGTGGGGCCAGGTGAGGTGGGTCCAGTGGAGAATTCTGGTTCTGATTGGACCCTGTCTGACAGCCTGAGGGCCTGAGAAGGATCCATTTGACAGGAAGGCAGGGATAAAACCAAACTTACTCCTTTTTCTTATAGTTCATGTCTTTGAGCCTTGAGCTGCAAACTAGCCTCTCCTGCTGACTTCCCAATTTCATGTGTTCTCCGACACCCAGGTGTAAACCTCAGTGTGATAACCCGCACTTTCCACGTTTACTCAGTTATCAAATTCTGAAGGTCCTTCATAAAACAGTTGCCTTTTATTCCCACTTCCTCCACCTAGCCCAAGTCCCTGCTCCCATGCCTAGACTACTGTAATAGCCTCCTAGCTGTGACACCCTTTGGTCTGTCCAGGGCATCATGACTAGATTAATCCTGCAGAAGAATTGTTACTGCCATGTTTATTGCCTTCCGTGGTGCTCTCTGTTGCTAGCCAGGAACAGTACAGCCTCTCTGTTCTTTAGCTCAGGACCTTTCCCAGTTTGGCACACAGCCTACCTACCTTTCTGGCTTTATCTCCCAGAACGTCCTAGCATGCACCTTTGACTCAAATCAAACTAGATTACTCAGTGTTTCTTGAAAGCACTTTTTCTTCCTCTTAACCTTTGCTCCTGCTTTTCTCTCTGTCTGGAAAGGTCCTCTCCCACATTCATTCACTCATTTTAAAATATTTATTGAGCACCTTCTTTGTATTTTGAACATCTTCAGACTTACAGAAAAGTTGAAAGAGTAGTACAATGAACTTGTATCTAGATTCACCAGTTGTTAACCTTTTGCCACATTTCTTTCTCTTTTCTCTTTTTCCCCAGATCCACTAAAAATAAGTTGCAGGCATTAAGACACTTCACCCCTAAATATTTTGGCCCATATCTCCTAAAAATGAGGACATTTTCTCACATAACCACAATATCCTTTTTAAAAATTTGTGGTAAAATATACATAACGTGAAATTTACTATTTTAACCATTTTAAGTATACAGTTGCGTTGCATATAGCTGATTCACTTTGTTATACAGCAGAAACTTAACACAACATTGTAAAGCAATTATACTCCAATAAAGATGTTAAAAAAAAAACATGTATACAACTGTGGTATTAAGTACATTCACAGTGTTATGCAACCATCACCACTATCCACTTCCAGAACTTTTTCATCATCCTGAAAAGAAACTGTACCCAGTAAATATCCCATCCTCCCCTGGTAACCTCTGTTCTACTTTCTGTCTCTATGAAGTTGCCTGTTCTAGGTAGTTCATGTAAGTGGAATCATGCAATATTTGTCCTTTTGTGTCTGGCTTATTTCACTTAGCATAATGTCTTCAAGGTTCATCCATGTTGTAGCACTGTCAGAATTTCATTCCTTTTAAAGGTGGAATAATATTCTGTTGTATGTATATATCACATTTTGTTTAGCTACTCATCTGTTGATGGACACTTGGGTTGTTTCCACCTTTTGGCTGTTGTGAACAATGCTGCTAGGAGCACGGGTGTGCAAGTATCTGTTTGAGTCCCTGCTTTCAATTCTTTCAGGTATATACCTAGAAGTGGAATTGCTTGGTCATATGCTAAGTCTATGTTTAACTTTATGAGGAACTGGCAAACTATTTTCCATGGCGAGCAAGAAATTTCACAGTGCAGTATTATTATCTAGACTAATTAGGCCATAATTACATTTCTCCACATATCCCTAAAATCTAGACTAGTCCTCTTGCCTTTTTGTTTTTCATGACATTGATATTTTTGAAGAATCCAAGCTAGTTTTCTGGTAAAATATCTCAGTTGGAATTTCTTTGAATGTTTCCTCACGATTAGATTCAGGTTAAAACTTTTTGCAAGAATACTACATAAGGGACATGCTCTCTCTTGCGTTGTTCCAATCATCTAATATTGCTTTATCTCATTAGTGTTGATGCTGAACCACTAAGACACCTTACATATAGGGGCACAATGATAGGAAGAAAAGGGGGATAGAAGGCAATGGAATCACACCTTCAAATTGCTGACAAAGGGAGAGTTTCAGTCTAGAATTCTATAGCCAATGAAAATATCCTTCAAAATGAAAGAGAAATAAAGACTATTTCAGAAAAATGAAAGATAAGAGAATTTATTGCCAGCAGACTTGCACTGTGAGAAATGCTAAATGAAGTTATTTAGGCTGAAAGGAAATTTGGAAACTTGGATCTATAGGAAGGAATGAAGAGCCACACAGTTGATAATTCTGGGTAATTATAAAAGCATGGCTTTTTTCTTCTCTTAATTTCCATAAAAGACAAATGACTGTTTACAGCAAAAGTAATATAATTGTAAGATGCAGTTTATGACATACGTAGGAATAAAGTATATGATAATAGTATAAAATATGGGAGAGTAGATTATATTATAGTTTATTCTTTTGTGAAATGTGGAGTTCAATTACACTGTGAGAAATTAGTGATACATATTTATAATTTCTAGAACAATCATTAAAAATAATAAAAAGGTATAGCTAAAATGCAAAGAGATGAAACAAAGTATAATATTAATTATATTAAATATTGAATTATAATGTGTGACAATTATATCTATATTAATAATTAATACTATTACATTTATAATATTAATATAAATATATTCAGTTCCTCAAAAGAAGTCAGGAAAAGAACTGAGGAACAAAAGAACATATGGGGCAGACCTTCCCTGGTGGCACAGTGGTTAAGAATCCACCTGCCAATGCAGGGCACATGGATTCGATCCCTGGTCCGGGAAGATCCCACATGCCGCAGAGCAACTAAGCCCGTGCTCCACAACTACTGAGCCTATGCTCTACAGCCCACGAGCCACAACTACTGAGCCCGCGTGCCACAACTACTGAAGCCCACGCGCCTAGAGCCCGTGCTCTGCAACGAGAGAAGCCACCGCAATGAGAAGCCCGCGCACCACAACAAAGAGTAGCCCCCACTCGCGGCAACTAGAGAAAGACCGCGTGCAGGAACGAAGAACCAACGCAGCCAAAAATTAATTAATTAATTAATTTAAAAAATATAATAATAAAGAACATATGGGGCAAATAGAAAACAAATAGCAAGATGATAGACTTTGTTATGGGTTGAATTGTGTCCCCCACCAAAGCATATATTGAAATGCTGCACCTCCGAATGTGACTTATTTGGAGACAGGTCTTGTTTTTTTTGTCTTTAAAATTTTATTTTATTTTATTTTTTCGGAGATAGAATCGTTGTTGTTGTTGTTGTTTTTAGCTTCATTAAAGATAAGCTCCTTTATTTCATACAGATATACAGATACATATACATATAGATAGATATATAATCTTTTTTCTGATTTTATTTTCTTTTTATTGAAGTATAGTTGATTTACAATGTTGTGCCAATCTCTGCTGTTATAACAATTTTTTAATACTAATTACAGCTTTATTTTAATAAACCCTGTCCTTGGTTATTATATCCTACTTTGCCAAGGAGATAGAGTCTTTACAGAAGTATTATGTTAAAATGAGGTCATTAGGGTAGACCCTAATCCAATATGACTGGTGTCCTTATAAGAAGAGGAAATTGGGACACAGACGTGTACAGAGAGAAAATGATGTGAAGGCACAGGGAGAAGATGGTTGTCTGCAAGCCAAAGATTGAGGCCTGGAATAGATCCTTTCCTCAGAAGGAACCAACCCTGCCAACACCATAATCTCAGACTTCTTGCTTCCAGAACTATGAGTAAATAAATTTCTGTTGTTTAAGCCACTCAGTCCGTGGTACTTTGTTATGGCAGCCCTTGCAAACTAACACAGACTTAAACCCAACTGTATTAATAATTCTGTTAAATAGAAATGGTCCAATTAAAAAACAGAGCTGGTCAGAATAAAAAGTCAAAACCCAACTATAGTTGACCCTTGGACAATGCAGGGGTAAGGGGCACCAACCCTCCCTGCAGTGGAAAATGTGAGTATAACTTTACAGCTGGCCCTCCCTATCCGCAGTTCTGCATCAACGGATTCAACCAACCAATGATCGTTTAGTACTGTAGTACATATTTATTGAAAAAAAAAATCCGTGTATAAATGGACCCTGCAGTTCAAACCTGTGTTGTTCAACCTGTATATATCTAAAAGAGGTATAATTTTAACATACAGACACAATGTAAAAGGATGAAAAAAGATATTCTACGCACATAGAAGACTGTATGGCTATATTAATATTGGACAAAGAAATGTCACGACAAGGAGAATTAGCAGAGAAAAAGAGAGACATTTCATACTCAAAAAAGGGTCAATTGAGGAAGGAAGATATAATCCTAAATGTATACGCACCCAATAACAGAGCTACAAAAAATGAAATAAAAGCTGACAGAACTGACAAACCTCTTAGATAGCCTCATCCACCAGAGGGCAGACAACAGAAGCAAGAAGAACTACAATTCTGCAGCCTGTGGAAGGAAAACCACATTCACAGAAAGACAGACAAAATGAAAAGGCAGAGGACTTTGTACCAGATGAAGGAACAAGATAAAACCCCAGAAAAACAACTAAATGAAGTGGAGATAGGCAACCTTCCAGAAAAAGAATTCAGAATAATGATAGTGAAGATGATCCAGGACCTCGGAAAAAGAATGGAGGCAAAGACTGAGAAGATGCAAGAAATGTTTAACAAAGACCTAGAAGAATGAAAGAACAAATACCTAGAAGAATCGAAGAACAAACAAACAGAGATGAACAATACAATAACTGAAATGAAAAATACACTAGAAGGAATCAATAGCAGAATAACTGAGGCAGAAGAACGGATAAGTGACCTGGAAGACAGAATGGTGGAATTCACTGCTGTGGAACAGAGTAAAGAAAAAAGAATGAAAAAAAATGAAGATAGCCTAAGAGACCTCTGGGACAACATTAAATGCAACAACGTTCACATTATAGGGGTCCCAGAAGGAGAAGAGAGACAGAAAGGGCCCGAGACAATATTTGAAGAGATTATAGTCAAAAATTTCCCTAACGTGGGAAAGGAAATAGCCACCCAAGTCCAGGAAGCGCAGAGAGACCCAGGCAGGATAAACCCAAGGAGAAACATGCTGAGACACATAGTAATCAAACTGACAAAAAATTAAAGAAAAATTATTGAAAGCAACAAGGGAAAAATGACAAATAACATACAAGGGAACTCCCATAAGGTTAACAGCTGATTTCTCAGCAGAAACTCTACAAGCCAGAAGCGAGTGGCATGATATAATTAAAGTGATGAAAGGGAAGAACCTACAACCAAGATTACTCTACCCAGCAAGGATCTCATTCAGATTCAATGGAGAAATCAAAAGCTTTACAGACAATCAGGGCTTCCCTGGTGGTGCAGTGGTTGAGAGTCCACCTGCCGATGCAGGGGACGTGGGTTCGTGCTCCGGTCCGGGAAGATCCCACACGCCGCGGAGCGGCTGGGCCCGTGAGCCATGGCCGCTGAGCCTGTGCGTCCGGAGCCTGTGCTCCGCAATGGGAGAGGCCACAACAGTGAGAGGCCCGCGTACCGCAAAAAAAAAAAAAAAAAAAAAAAAAGAAGAAGAAGAAAAAAAAGACCTACAAAAACAAACCCATAACAATTAAGATAAAGGTAATAGGAACATATATATCGATAATTTCCTTAAATGTGAATGGATTAAATACTCCAACCAAAAGACACAGTCTTGCTGAATGGATACAAAAACAATACCCATATATATGCTGTCTACAAGAAACCCACTTCAGACCTAAGGATACATACAGTCTGAAAGTGAGGGGATGGAAAAAGATATTCTGTGCAAAAGGAAATCAAAAGAAAGCTGGAGTAACAATACTCATATCAGATAAAATAGACCTTAAAATAAAGAACGTTACAAGAGACAAGGAAGGACACTACATAATGAACAAGGGATCAATCCAAGAAGAAGATATAACATTATAAATATATATGCACCCAACATAGGAGCACCTCAGTACATAAGGCAACTGCTAACAGCTATAAAAGAGGAAATTGACAGTAACACAATAATACTGGGGGACTTCAACACCTCACTTACACCAATGGACAGATCATCCAGGCAGAAAATTAATAAGGAAACACAAGCTTTAAATGATACAATGGACCAGATAGATTTAATTGCTATTTATAAGACATTGCATCCAAAAACAGAAGATTACACTTTCTTCTCAAGTGCACACAGAACATTCTCCAGGATAGATCACATCCTGGGTCACAAATCAACCCTCGGTAAATTTAAGAAAATTGAAATCATATCAAGCATCTTTTCTGACCACAACACCATGAGATTAGAAATCAATTACAGGGGCAAAAAAAACGTAAAAAACACAAACACATGGAGGCTAAACAATACGTTACTAAATAAGCAAGCGATCACTGAGGAAATCAAAGAGGAAATCAAAAAATACCTAGAGACAAATGACAACAAAAACATGATGATCCAAAACCTATGGGATGCAGCAAAAGCAGTTCTAAGAGGGAAGTTTATAGCAATACAAGCCTACCTCAAGAAACAAGAAAAATCTCAAACAATCTAACCTTACACCCAAAAGAACTAGAGAAAGAAGAACAAAAAACCCCCCAAAGTTAGTAGAAGGAAAGAAATCATAAAGATCAGAGCAGAAATAAATGAAATAGAAACATAGAAAATGATACCAAAGGTCAATGAAACTAAAAGCTGGTTCTTTGAGAAGATAAACAAAATTGATAAACCTTTAGCCAGACTCATCAAGAAGAAGAGGGAGAGGACTCAAATCAATAAAATTAGAAATGAAAAAGGAGAAGTTACAACAGACACCGCAGAAATACAAAGCATCCTAAGAGACTACTACAAGCAACTCTATGCCAATAAAATGGACAACCTGGAAGAAATGGACAAATTCTTAGAAAGGTATAACCTTCCAAGACTGAACCAGGAAGAAATAGAAAATATGAACAGACCAATCACAAGGAATGAAATTGAAACTGTGATTCAAAATCTTCCAACAAACAAAAGTCCAGGACCAGATGGCTTCACAGGTGAATTCTATCAAGCATTTAGAGAAGAGCTAACACCCATCCTTCTCAAACTCTTCCAAAAAATTGCAGAGGAAGGAACACTCCAAACACATTCTATGAAGCCACCATCACCCTGATACCAAAACCAGACAAAGATACTACAAAAAAAGAAAATTACAGACCAATATCACTGATGAATATAGATGCACAAATCCTCAACAAAATACTAGCAAACAGAATCCAACAACACATTAAAAGGATCATACACCATGATCAAGTGGGATTTATCCCAGGGATGCAAGGATTCTTCAATATTTGCAAATCAATCAATGTGATACACCATATTAACAAATTGAAGAATAAAAACCATACCATCATCTCCATAGATGCAGAGAAAGCTTTTGAGAAAATTCAACACCCATTTGTGATAAAAATCTCTCCAGAGAGTGAGCATAGAGGGAACCTACCTCAACGTAATAAAGGCCATATGTGACAAACCCACAGCAAACATCATTCTCAGTGGTGAAAAACTGAAAGCATTTCCTCTAAGATCAGGAGCAAGGCAAGGATGTCCACTCTCGCCACTATTATTCAACTTGGTTTTGGAAGTCCTAGCCACTGCAATCAGAAAAGAAAAAGAAATAAAAGGAATACAAATTGGAAAAGAAGAAGTAAAACCATTTGCAGATGACATGATACTGTAACTAGAGAATCCTAAAGATGCCACCAGAAAACTACTAGAGCTAATCAATGAATTTGGTAAAGTTGCAGGATACAAAATTAATGCATAGAAATCTCTTGCATTCCTATACACTAACAACAAAAGATCGGAAAGAGAAATTAAGGAAACAATCCCATTCATCCTTGCAACAAAAAGAATAAAATACCTAGGAATAAACCTACCTAAGGAGGCAAAAGACCTGTACTCAGAAAACTATAAGACACTGATGAAAGAAATCAAAGATGACACAAACAGATGGAGAGATATACCATGTTCTTGGATTGGAAGAATCAATATTGTGAAAATGACTATACTACCCAAAGCAATCTATAGATTCAGTGCAACCCCTATCAAATTACCACTGGCATTTTTTACAGAACTAGAACAAAAAATCTTAAAATTTGTATGGAGACACAAAAGACCCCAAATAGCCAAAGCAGTCTTGAGGGAAAAAAAAGAGCTGAAGGAATCAGACTCCCTGACTTCAGACTATACTACAAAGTACAGTAATCAAGACAATATGGTACTGGCACAGAAACAGAAATATAGATCAATGGAACAGGATAGAAAGCCCAGAGATAAACCCATGCACCTATGGTCAACTAATCTATGACAGAGGAGGCAAGGCTATACAATGGAGAAAAGACAGTCTCTTCAATAAGTGATGCTGGGAAACCTGGGCAGCTACATGTAAAAGAATGAAATTAGAACACTCCCTAACACCAAACACAAAAAAAAACTCAAAATGGATTAGAGACCTAAATGTAAAACCAGACACTATAAAACGCTTAGAGGAAAACATAGGAAGAACACTCTTTGACATAAATCACAGCAAGATCTTTTTAGATCCACCTCCTAGAGTAATGGAAATAAAAACAAAAATAAACAAATGGGACCAAATGAAACTTCAAAGTGTTTGCAAAGCAAAGGAAACCACAAACAAGACGAATAGACAATGGTCAGAATGGGAGAAAATATTTGCAAACGGATCAACGGACAAAGGATTAATCTCCAAAATATATAAACAGCTCATGCAGCTCAATATTAAAAAAGTAAACAATCCAATCAAAAAATGGGCAGAAGGGCTTCCCAGGTGGCGCAGTGGTTAGGAATCCACCTGCCAGTGCAGGGGACACGGGTTCAAGCCCTGGTCCAGGCAGATCCCACATGCTGTGGAGCAACTAAGCCCGTGCGCCACAGCTACCGAGCCTGCATGCCACAACTACTGAAGCCCGCATGCCTAGAGCCTGTGCTCCACAACAAGAGAAGCCACTGCAATGAGAAGCCTGTGCACCGCAACAAAGAGTAGCCCCCGCTCACCGCAACTAGAGAAAGCCCTCACGCAGCAACGAAGACCCAACACAGCCAAATGTAATAAATAAATAAAATAAATTTACTAAAAAAAAAAATGGGCAGAAGATCTAAATAGACATTTCTCCAAAGAAGACATACAGATGGCCAAGAAGCACATGAAAAGCTGCTCAACATCACTAATTATTAGAGAAATGCAAATCAAAACTACAATGAGGTATCACCTCACACAGGTTAGAATGGGCATCATCAGAAAATCTACAAACAACAAATGCTGGAGAGGGTGTGGAGAAAAGGGAACCCTCTTGCACTGTTGGTGGGAATGTAAATTGATACAGCCACTATGGAGAACAGTATGGAGGTTCCTTAAAAAACTAAAAATAGAATTACCATATGACCCAGCAATCCCACTACTGGGCGTATACCCAAAGAAAACCATAATTCAAAAAGACACATATGCCCCAATGTTCATTGCAGCACTGTTTACAATAGCCAGGTCATGGAAGCAACCTAAATGCCCATCGACAGACGAATGGATAAAGAAGATGTGGTACATATATACAATGGAGTATTACTCAGCCATAAAAAGGAACGAAATTGGGTCATTTGTAGAGACGTGGGTAGATCTAGAGACTGTCATACAGAGTGAAGTAAGTCAGAAAGAGAAAAACAAATATCGTATATTAACGCATATATGTGGAACCTAGAAAATGGTACAGATGAACCGGTTTGCAGGGCAGAAGTTGAGACACAGATGTAGAGAACAAACGTATGGACACCAAGGGGGGAAAGTGGCAGCGGGTGGGGGATGGTGGGATGAATTTGGAGATTGGGATTGACATGTATACACTGATGTGTATAAAATGGATGACTAATAAGAACCTGCTGTATAAAAAATAAATAAAAAGCTGACAGAACTAAAGGGAAAAAACAGACAAATGCACACTTACAGTCAGAGATTTGAAAACTCCTCTACTGATAATTGGTAGAACATCTAGGAAAAAAAGTGATAGGATTTAGAAAATCAGAACAATACAGTCAACCAACTTGATATAATTGTCATTAAAAAACTCCACCCCATAATTGCAGAACTTTTTGTTTTCAAGTACACATGTAATATTCACTAAGCTAGATTATATCCTGGGCCATAAGATAAATCTCAATAAATTTCAAAAGATTAAAATCTCATAGAATATGCTCTCTAATCACGATGGAATTAAATTAGAAAAAATATATCTCTGGAAAATCCACAGATGTTTAGAAATTAAAGAATGTATTTCTATATAACTAATGAGTCAAAGAAGAAAACAAATGAAATTAGAAAATATATTTTAAGCTGAACAACAATGAAAGCACAGAATATCAAAATTTGTGTAGTGCAGCTAAAGAGGTACTTAGAGAGGGACTTCCCTGGTGGCATAGAGGTTAAGAATCTGCCTGCCGGGCTTCCCTGGTGGCGCAGTGGTTGAGAGTCCGCCCGCCGATGCAGGGGACATGGGTTTGGGCCCCGGTCCGGGAAGATCCCACATGCCGTGGAGCGGCTGGGCCCATGAGCCATGGCCGCTGAGCCTGTGCGTCCGGAGCCTGTGCTCCGCAACGGAAGAGGCCACAACAGTGAGAGGCCCGCATACCGCAAAAAAAAAAAAAAAAAAAAAAAACCCCCTGCCAAAGCAGGGGACATGGGTTCGAACCCTGGTCTGGGAAGATCCCACATGCCACGGAGCAGCTAAGCCCGTGTGCCACAACTACTGAGCCTGTGCTCTAGAGCCCCTGTGCCACAACTACTGAAGCCCGCGTGCCTAGAGCCCATGCTCCGCAACAAGAGAAGGTAACACAATGAGAAGCCCGCACACAGCAACGAAGAGTAGCCCCTGCTCTCTGCAGCTAGATAAAGCCCACGCACAGCAACAAAGACCCAACACAGCCAAAAATAAATAAGTAATTTTTTAAAAAAGTACTTAGAGGAAAATGTATAACTTTAAATGCCTATATCAGAAAAAAAAAGACAAAGGTTTAAAATCAATATTCTACATTTCTACCTTAAGAAGCCAGAAAAAGGGACTTCCCTGGTGGTACAGCGGTTAAGAATTCACCTACTAAAGCATGGGACATGGGTTCGAGCCCTGGTCCGGGAAGTTCCCACATGCTGCGGAGCAGCTAAGCCCGTGTGCCACAACTACTGAGCCTGCGCTCTACAGCCTGGGAGCCACAACTACTGAGCCTGCGTGCCACAACTACTGAAGTCTGCGCGCCTAGAGCCCGTGCTCCACAACAAGAGCAGCCACTGCAATGAGAAGCCAGCGCACTGCAATGAAGAGTAGCCCCTGCTTGCCACAACTAGAGAAAGTTCGCATGCAACAACGAAGACCCAACGCAGCCAAAATAGATAAATTAAAAAAAAAAAAAGCGCCAGAAAAAGTTTGGTGGTGTCTCAAAAAGTTAAACAGAATTACCATATGATCCATCAATCCTACTCCTAAATATATACCCCCCATATGTTCATATAAAAAGTTGTACATGGACGTTCATAGCAACATTAGTCATATAGCCGAAAAGTAGAAACAACTCAAATGTCCACCAACTAATGAATGGATAAACAAGATATGATATATCCACACAATGGAATACTATTCAGCCATAAAAAGGAATGAAGTAATTACAACATGTATGATTCTTGAAAACCTTATGCTAAATGAAAGAAGCCAGACACAAAAGTCCACATATTGTGTGATTCCATTTACATGAAATATTCAGAATAGGCAAATCCATGGAGACGGAAAATAGACTAGTGGTTGGCGGGGAGAACTGGGACTGACTGATAATAGAGTAATGGGAAAGTTCTGGAATTAGATGGTGGCAGTGACTGCACAACATAGTGAATATACTAAAAACCATTGAACTGTACACTTTTAAGTGGTGGATTTTATGTTATGTGAATACTATCTCAAAAATAAAATAAATTAGTAAAAGACCAAGTTAAACCCAAAGGAAGGAAGAGATAGTGAAGAGCAGAAATTAATGCTCTTCACTAATGCTTTTGCATAGAAAATATACAAAGAACAGAGAAAGTTAGCAAAGCCAAAAGTTGGTTCTTTGAAAATATTAATAAATTGATAAACCCCTAGTAAGACTGATTAAGGAAAAAATGAAGGAAGATACAAATTACCAATTATCAGGGACAAAAGGGTGAAAATTAATTCAAAATAGATCTTAGACCTAAAGTAAAAACTAAAACAATAAAACATCTAGAAAAAAGCATAGGAGAAGATATTTATTACTTTGGGGTAAGTAAATATTTCTTAGGATATAAAAAGTACTAACCATAAAAGAAAAAACTGATAAATCAAATTTCATCAAATTAAAAACTTTGGTTCTTCAAAAGACGCTATTAAGAAAATGAAAAAGCAAGCTACAAACTGGGAGAAAATATTCACAATACCTATATTTAACAAAAGTCATGTATCCAGAATATATAAACAACTTTTACCACTCAATAATAAGAAGCCAAATAACCTGATGTTAAAATGGACAAAATATTTGAAAAGACACTTCACCAAAGGAAATATACAAATGGCAAATAAATCCATGAAAGATGCTCAACATTAGGAAAATGCAAATTAAAACCACAATGGATGGCTAGTGGGAAGCTGCTGCATAGCACCAGGGAGATCAGCTCGGTGCTTTGTGATGACCTAGAGGGATGGGATTGGGAGGGTGGGAGGGAGGCTCAAGAGGGAGGGGATATAGGGATATATGTATACATATAGCTGATTCACTTTGTTGTACAGCAGAAACTAACACAACATTGTAAAGCATTTATACTCCAATAAAGATGAGGAAAAAAAAAACCCACAATGATGTACCACTTTACACTCATTAAATGGTTAGAATTCAAAAGACTAACAATAACAAGTGCTGGTAGGATATGGGGCAACAAAAACTTTCATGCATTGCTGATGGGAATGTAAAAGGGTAGAACCACTTTGATGATAGCATAGTTGTCAATCCTCAATAAAAAATCTTTAAATAATCAAAAAAAAAAGAAAAAATAGAACCACTTTGGAAAACAGATTAGCAGTTTCTTGTAAAATTGAATGTATATTATGTTACACCTTCCAGCAATTTGACTCCCTGGCATCTACACAAGAGAAATGAAACTAAATGCCTACACAAAGACTTGTACCTAAATATTCATAACAGCTTGATTCATTAGAGTCCAAAACTAGAAATAACCCAAATGTTCATCAATTGATAAATGGATAACTACATTTTAGTGTATTCATACAATGGAATATTACTCAGCAACAAAGATGAGTGAAGTGCTGATATACAACAACATGAATGGATCTCATAGACACTATACTGAGTGAAATAAGTCAGATATGCTGAATGGTGGCATTTATATGAGTTCTAGAACAGGCAAAACAAATCTTTGATTATAGGGATCAAATTGCCTAGGATGGGAGAGGAGGGAGAGATTGGATGCAAAGGAGAGTGAGGGAACTTTCTGGGCTGATGGAAATGTTCTAGATCTTAATTGGGTTGTTAGTTACACTGATCTGTAGTTTTATTGTAGATAAATGATACTTCAAAAAGTTAATTTAAAAAGAAATCAGCATACTGATACCTCTAATTCAAATCCAGCACTTCAGGACTCTTCCCCCCCTTCCCCCGTTCCTTTTTTTTTTTTTTTTTTGGCCCTTCCTCGCGGTTTGTGGGATCTTAATTCCCCGACCAGGGATCAAACCCGTGTCCCCTGCAGTGGAAGCGTGGGGTCCTAACCACTGGACCGCCAGGGAAGTCCCCCCCCCATTCCATATTTTATCTCCCTTTTTTCACAGTGCAATCTCTCGTTCCCAACATTTATATGTTTATTCATTATTTTCTATTTTTAATACAAAAACAGCAAAACAGTTTTAGAATTAGTACACCGATACCATTATCAACAACAAACCTACTAAGTAAAGTTCAGGTTTTTTTGTGTGTGTGGTTCTTTTGTTCTTACGAAGTCCATGAACTGTGTTCAAAATTTACTTGAATCCTTATATTCTTTTTCTGTGAGGTTATATTATTAATCTGACATACAGTTGGATTGATTTGTTACTGTTTATATTCAATTTTAGGATTTTTGAAAATCTCTTTCGATATATTTTTGAATATGTAAAATGTTTATGTGGTTCAAGAGCTGAAACTATATAAGAAAATATACTTAGAGAAATATCCTTCCTATCCTGTCTCATCCACTCCGTTCTTACCTACCCCCAACAGTAACCATTTTATTCGTTTCTAGCTTACTCTTCCCAGTGTTCCCTTTTTCAAATATATATCTCGTTTCCCCTTCTTTCTTACACAAAGGTAGTATACTACATCCTTAACCATGTGTCCTGGTAATCACTCCATATCAGCTAATGGAAATCTTCCTCATTTTTAAAAATGGCTACACAGTATTCCCTTGGGCGGGTTTATTTAATCCGTGGACAAGAATTTAGGGTGTTTCCAATATTCTGCTTTTACAAATAATGCCACAGTGAATACACTTATGCATATGTTGTTTTATGTTTGTGGAAGTGAATTTTCAGGGTAAATTCCTAGCAGTGGGATTGCTGGGTCAAAAGTAAATGCTGTCATCTTATCAGTGCCACCAATTCCCCTCCATAGAGGCTGTGCCATTCTGTACTCCTGCATGTTTCCCCCAAGCCTTGCCAACAGAGTGTACTGTCCAAATGTTTTAGCATTTGCCAGTCTTACTTGGAGTGAAGTTGTGCATCTTTTCATGTATTTAAGGGTAGACTGGAAACTCTTTGAGGTTTGGGACCCAAGCCATATATTCCACATACTACTCACAGTAACAGATGCCCCATCTGCATTTGTTAGATGAATAAATGAATGAACTGGTTGGACTTATACTGGACTCGTCATGTTTGCACTCTTGTGAAACCTGTCCCTGTGACAAGTTGACTCTTGTCCCAGTGTAGGGCAGTGCCAGGTGCCTGGCAGAGGTCTAGTAAAAGAGGAGATGGGCCTTCTAGAGGGAGTGAGTCCTGGACCTTCCCACTGCCAGGACTCCACCATACAGACAGGTAGAAGACCCTTTTCTCCCAGAGGAATATAGTAAAAAGAGTGCAGCATAATGAGTGCAGGGATATGCACAAAGCCATCGCAGTGCATTATACAATAATCCTTTTACCCTACTGGTATTGTTTCTATTATTTTTAATACTTGTTAAATAAGTGCATCAACATGGATACGGTGAGAGTTTTTTTCTTATTGATTGATTAAATAGGTAATATAGTCACATAGTTCAAAGTTCAAAAGTCTTATTCAATGAAAAATTTCCCCTCATTCCTATTTCCAAGCCACCAAGTTACCTTCCTCTCAAAGGCAACTGGTGGTATCAAGTTCTTGGGTGTCCTTTCAGAGATATTGTATGCATGAAACAAGTGAATACACACCTTTTAACCTAAGTTATAGCAGAGTGTGCACAGTGTTCTGTAAATCCTCTTTTACACTTAACTGTATTTCACAGGTCATCCCATTCTGCACCAATACAAAGAGAGCTTCCTCAAACTTTTTCACAGCACAGCATCCATCATTTACTACAACTTACATTCTGGTTGCCTTACTGAGAGACATTTAGGCTATTTATAGTCTTTGCTATTACAAACAGTGCTATAATGTTATTTTATACATACAAGAGTATCTGTAGGATACATTTCTACATAGGAACTGAAAGGGATATGTGCATTTGTAATTTTGATAAATAATGCCAAATTGGTGTCTTTGGGATTGTACCAGTTTACACGCCAGTACTGTGGGAGGTAATGTAGGATCCTGGGCGGCCATGCTCTTGAGAGCATGTAGAAAAGTTGGCTGGATTCTGCTCCACACTCTGGATAGGATGACTGTCTCCACTCTCACGGGAGAGGACCTCAGATAAACGCTCAGCAGGCTGGCCCAGTGGCGGCACAGGCTTCAAAATAGGAATGGAACAGGATCCTGCTTCTGAGGTTGACAGACAGCCTTGATGCCGTCCTTGACGAGAAGGCTCTAGGAGAAGATGGCTCCTGCCGTCAAGGCCACACAACCCCCAGAAGTGACTTAGATGGAGATCAGATTTCACTGGAGTTTAGGACTGACCTTCATAACTGGTACATAAATGATTCTCACAGGCTGGACAGGACCAACCAATCAAACAGTAGGTGTGAGTGAAGTGGGAAGGTTCTTTCAGCTTTGAGTGCTTACTATGTAGCAATCCCTGTGCTAGTTACACTGGTGACAAGGATAAAATACTCTCCAGCAGTGGAGACAATGAAATGTATTGTTGCAGCAATGTGACATGCCATAATAAAATATAACCAGGCTACCACAGGATGCAGAGGAGGAGTCCTTAGCTTTTCTTAGGGAAAGCTTCAAGGAGAGAACAGCATGCAATCCAGGTGGGCCTCGCAGGACAGGAGCCATTGGAACCTCTTGGTGAAGTGAGGGAGGTTTCCACCCCATAGGAGGTCTCTAGGAAATGCGTTTTCCTTCAAGAGACAAAGGACTGAAGTAGGACTCAAGAATTACCAAGGATCTTGTCCACCTTGTGGAAGCCGCTACTCATCCTTAAATGCTGAGCTAAAGGGCCGTTTTCAGGAAGTCTGAGTTCCCAGAGTCCATTTTACACCCGTCTTGCGGCAGTGTTTAAAATTCTCTTATACATTTTTTCTGTCTCTCTCTCGCACTGCAGTAAGCTCTTGAAGCTTAGGGACCAGGGTTCTGATTTGCCTGTGCTGTGACTGGCACAAAGTTATTTTCTAGATTAGGACTCAGGTGGATGAACTGGAGACCTACCTGCCGAGAAAACTAGCAATCATGTTGAGGATCCCCTAAGTCCTGGAGGTGGTGTTAACCCAAATTCGCTCAAGCTGGCACTGCTGTGGCTTCCATCTACTTCTAGACTAATTCAGAAATGTCTTCCTTTCCCTGTTTACTCGAGTTTCTTGGTAAATTAGCTCCTTAAGCCCTCATGCTATTAGTGAGTTTGTCAGAGTTTGAGGGTGGATAAATGCTGCCACACCTGAGTCAATAAAGAATGAATCAGTGTGCCCCTCTTTGATGGGTGTGGCATGGTAGATACTATGACAGGTGAGATGCCAGCGAGAATTACAAAACAAGGACAGAGGGAAGCAGGAAATGTGGGGACCGAATTAGGGTGAGCCATCCTGTACCTTTCCACCTCCTCCTAATGAGATCTTCCTTGACGTCTCGGCACCATCACACCAGCCACTACCACTTGTGGAGCTCTCGGGAACCTCCCGGACACTACGTCAACTCTCCTGCCACTCTGACACTCTCCCCTCTTCTTTGCTGGCCTTCTTCCACCTTCTTCTAGAGAGAATTTTCCCAAGTGCCATCTTTGGTCCTATCTTTGCACCCTCTCCCTGTCTCCCTTTCCTCTCTCAGAGAACTCGTCCATGGTCATGGGCTCAAACGTCAGCTCCTGGCAGGTGATTCCCCTCTGTCCCCTGGATTCCACACCCTTCTCTGACCTTGCTGCTGGACTTGACCTCTGGGTTTCCATTGCCTACTAGATGTTTCCATTTGGATGTCCTGTCCTCATCTCAAACTAAACATGCATGAAATCAAGCCTGTCTTCCCCTCCCAGTTTCCATTTTGTTCTGCCCATGGCACCAGCATTCTCTCACCCACCCGAGCTCAAAACCTGAGTCATAGTGGCTGGCTCCTCCCCATAGCCTTCCTTCCCAAACAGCAGGTCTTGCCAGCTTCCTTTGCAACCTCTCCTATAGCTAGCTCTTTGTCCTTTGCATTGTCTGCTAATCGAGGTCTCAGCACCCATGTTTTGAATATTTTATAGCTTCCTACTTGGCCCTCCTGCCTGCAGTTTCTTCCCCGTCTAGTCTGGTCAGACAGATTCTCCAGAATGATTATTTTTATCCTGTCTCTCTCCTGCTCAAAAACCTTCAGGCACTCTCATCACCATCGATAAGTCCAAACTCCTTTGTCTCAGGCTCAAGAGCCTGTGTTTGTTCCGGCCACCTCACTAGTGTTATGCCACACGATATGAGTGCAGGCTCTGGAGCGGGACTCTGGGATCAAATCCTATTTATTCTCCTCAGTCACATGCTATGTGATCCTGGGCAAGTACTTAACCTCTCTGTGCCTGAATTTCCTCTCTAAATTGCTTTACAAAATGTTTATAATCGTTTCTAGGATTGCTGTGAGGATAAAAGGCACTTAGGACAGTGCTGGATACATAGCAAGCACCGAAACGCTAGCTTTGGGTTGCGCTGATTTTTGTAGAGCAAGTGCTGCAGTCTGCACACATCTCCCCTGGGCACACACACCCACCTCTCCTCACCGCCTTTGCTCAACCCAGTCCCTCAGTCTAGAATGTTTTTCTCTGTCTGCTGACTCTTACTCACCCTTCAAGGGCCACTGACCTCCCATTTCCTCCCAACACACACTTGTTTGGTGCTTTCTGCAGTGCAGCTCAGCCTCGGCTGGGTGGTAGTGGGCGTGTCGCGGTATATGAAACCAGCCATAGGCCACACAGGACCACACCTTCCTGGGGTTCATTTTACTTGGTAAGTAAGTTCAGCCATTTTTACGTTACAGCAACTACCCCACACACATCATGGAGTAGAATGCAAAACTGGCCAAAGAGAAAACACACAACTACTAAGAATATTCAGAGTGGCCCTGGTGGCGAGTGTGCATTCATTCTGCAGTGGAAAGGTCTGAGAAGCAGGGGCCTGGTGGGTTGAGGGGCCAGGCATGATGAGGTAAGGTGGGGGCCATGCCGACGTGGCAGTCCTGTGCTCAGGGCCCTTGCAGTGAGGGTCTCTTTAACACTCTCTCCTTCCTGAGAACTCCGTGTCTATACCTTCCTACTTGCCCCAAGGTAGCACTTATAGTACATTTTTTTTTTTTTTTTTTTTTTTTAAAGTTCCTGGGACTTCCCTGGTGGCACAATGGTTAAGAACCCCCCTGCCAATGCAGGGGACACGGGTTCAAGCCCTGGTCCAGGAAGATCCCTCTTGCCCCAAGGTACCCCTTTTTGTACTTTTTTTTTTTTTTTTTTTTTTTTGCGGTACGCGGGCCTCTCACCGCGGTGGCCCCTCCCGTTGCAGAGCACAGGTTCTGGACGCGCAGGCTCAGCGGCCATGGCTCACGGGCCCAGCCACTCTGCGGCATGTGGCATCTTCCCAGACCAGGGCACGAACCCGTGTCCCCTGCATCGGCAGGCGGACTCTCAACCACTGCACCACCAGGGAAGCCCCTGTAGTACATTGTTTTTTAACTTCCACATGGGTGGGTCTTATCTCTTCGATGCCACCCTAAACACCTGGAGCGCAGGTGCGGATGGGAATGCAGGTGTGGGGTAACACAGTGGGAAGACAGACCCGGGTGGGACTTGAGCCCTGGTGCTCACGGATGAAGCAGGGCACTTTCCCTCTCAGCCTCAGTTTCCTTATCTGTGAGAGTGGATAATACCTAATGAGATTGTTCTGAGCAGTCAACTAGACAGCGTGAAGTGCAGCAGATGGTGTGGGTTGGCGCTCACTAAACATCAGATCCCTCCCAGCATACCAGGCTGTCAGCAAGCATCTGATTCTTGAATGTTCCCACCCCCAACCGTGTGCTCCTACCTGCATCTACTCGCATATCCTCTGCCTCCCTTCCTGTCACAGTGGATGCTCCGATCTAAGTCCACACTCTTCCCTGTGCCCTAGTCCTGGCCCTTCTCAACTTCACAAAGACTCCCTGTCAGGTCAGTCTCCTCACCGGGTCATTATGCTGTACTGTCACTCTAGCTAAAGCAAAAGACGAGACAGAGCAACAAATCAAAACGGTTCCTTGATCCCACACCCTCTCTAGTGGCCACTCGTTTCTCTGCTCCCTTTACAGTAAAAGGTCTCTGAAAGGATCAGCATGCTCCCCGTTTCCACGTCCCCTGCCCTTCCCCCTGAGCCCACTCCAGGCCCGGTCCCATCCCCATCACCCTGTGGGAGCTGCTTGTCTCCTGTGGCCGCCACGGTGCCGAGTCCGGTGTGCTCTTCTCGGGCTTCATTTTACCAGCCTCGCAGAAGCATCTGAGACTTTGACCCTCTGCCCAGGCTTCCCAGGCTCTGCCCTCTCCTGACTTCTCTCCAGTCTGGCCCCTCCTCCGTCTCCTTGCTCAGGCCTTCTCCTCCCTTGCCTCTAAGCATAGAAGCCTCAGGGCTGTCCTTGGACCACTTCTAGCCTCTAACTA
The DNA here is from genome assembly GCF_000442215.2 of Lipotes vexillifer. Taxonomy (NCBI): domain Eukaryota; kingdom Metazoa; phylum Chordata; class Mammalia; order Artiodactyla; family Lipotidae; genus Lipotes; species Lipotes vexillifer. The sequence continues at coordinate 800,605 of NW_006776536.1, read as the reverse complement.
TACTCACTCAGGTAATCTCATTTCCACACACGTCTTTAAATGCCACCTAAAAGATGCCCCAATTTATACCTCAAACCCAGAGCTCTCCCTAGAATTCCGGACGTGCATGTCCACTGCCTACTCCCCAGCTTGCATGTGTCACAGACCTCAAATCTGGACTCTTAATTCCCCGCCCCACCCTCCCCTTCCCGCAATCTTTCCCATCTTAGGAACGGGAACTCTGTTATTCCAGTTGCTCAGGCCAAAACCTTTGGAGTTATCCTTGGCTCCTCTCTCTCTTAAACCCCACAGCCAACCGATCAGCAAGTCCTGTCAGTCAGTTCTCCCTTCAAAATACTGAAGGAAAAGAAGCTGGCTGCTTCTTACCACCTCCATCTCCCACGCGGGGCTAAATCACCATCACCTCTCACGAGGCGGACTCCAGCAGCCTCCTGAGTGGTCTTGTTGCCTCTTCTTCCCCCAAACCCACAGTCTGTTTTCTACCAACAGCCAGAGTAATGCTTTCAAGATTGATTGTCATTTATTGGCTTAAGACCCACCCCACCAGTGTCTTCCTCTCTCACTCAGGATAAAATCCAGGTTCCTCGTCCCGGTCCGCAAGGCCCTGTGGGACCAACCTGCTACCTCTCTGGCCTCATTTGCCCCCCCCCACTTCCTCGCTTCCTCTGCCCGGCCCCTGGCCTCCGTGCTGCCCCTGGACCAGTCTGGAAACACGCCTGCCTTGGGGAGGGTGTGCTTGTTGTCCCTTCGGCCTGCCCGATGCCACCCTGTCAGAGAGCTTCCCCTGACCAACCTCCTCAGCACCCTTGGCATTCCCTGACCTCTCACCCTAATTTTGCCCAGCACTGACCACCGCCTGACATCATATTTACGTGTTTGTTGTTGTCCATCTCCTCACCACTAACAGCCCAGAGGAGCTCTAGAGCCCAGCACACAGCAGGTGCTCAGCAGCCGGGCAGGGGCCACGGCGGAGACGGAAGAGCCTAGTGCACACGGCCCCAGTCCCTGCGCCACCACATACCTGCTGCTGGCGCTTCTGGGCAACTTTGGACAACCGTCTAGGCTTCAGTTTCCCTCTCTGTAAAATCCACCATGAAGGACTTTTAGGAAATTTAGGGCTAATACATTTAAAAAGTACTTGAGGCATGGTCAGTGCTCAATAAAATGGGGACTAAAAAGGCCACTTGATTGCCCTCTAGGCCTGTTCCCAAGGAGTTAACAGTTCTGTCTCTGTCTGCCCCAGGATGGAGGGCTGAGGCATCAAATGAAGTAACACCATTAAAAGGAGTACTGATTCCGTTCTCCACGTCGTATGTCCCCGGGCCCCCTAAGCACTGTTTCTGAATGCGGCCAGTTCTCCTCCATCCCCAGGACCTTCCAGTTCCCTGACAAAGCTCCTCAGATGATGGCCATCTTTGAGCAGGTCCTGCAGGTTGAAACACTCCCCCAACCCTGCTTTGGATCCAGGTGGCCCCCATGTGGGAAGTGCAGGTGCTTGCTGGGAATGTGTATGTCTGTCTGGACCTTGTGAGTCATGGGCCCCATGGATCCTGCTCTGACAAAGAACCCATTCTTGTGAGGTGGGCAGCCCTGGGCAGGCTAGGTGGTGGCTCCAGTGGGGTTTTCCTGGCTGGTAAGGGAAGGTGGCTAGAATAGTGTGCGCCACCAGGGGGCGCCAGAGGTTGCTCAGCGCTTGTGAGGACTGACTTTTTTTTTTTTTTTTTAAGGTGTCTCTCTTTCCTTCCTCTCAGGTCTAGGGTTAGGCAGTGGAAGAGGCACACGCACCTTGCAGGAAAGCATGGTGCTAGTTCTCTCCCACCTGTCAACCTGCTGGCTGCTGCCCGTCCAAGCAGGGCCACATTAAGAGACTGGATGGAGGTCAGGCTTCCAGGCTCAGAGTTCTTTATTGATAAGCACTAGTGAACCCCTTGCCCCGTAAGCTCAGCCAGTTCTGCCCTCAGATTCCCAGCCTGAGGTGCGGAGTGCATCTTTGCCTCTTCGGTCTCCTGCCTTCTGCCCGAGTCTGGTTCTTCCCAAAGCTGTGCCTAATTTGCCACGTCATCCCAAGGACCACAGTGTTCAGGTCAGGCATGTGGCAGGCTTCAGAAGGGTCATGGCCAGGTCCTCGTCCTCAGAAACCACTCTCCACGTAGGAGGTGCTTGGCTTCGGCTGTGTCGGATCTCAGAGGGGGCACTGGGAGCCTGCTGGTCGGACCTTCACATTCAGCCTCTTCCCTTCACTGTGAACCTCTTTCCTGCCAAATGTTCTCCACAGCAGAGCTGAGCCGAGGGGCAGCAACTGGTTCTAGCTTGTGTCTGGAGGTTCTCAGGTAGCAGGCGGGAGGTCTAAGGTGGTGCTTCAGAGGGGATAGAGATGCCAGAGGCTGTGCGAGGGGGTGTGGGATGGAGGGGAAAACCCGCGTCAGTTAAGTCTCTTGATCAGCTCTCACCAGCCCCAGCTCTTGGCCACGGCCTCTGGTCCCTGGCCAACCTCTCAGTATTAAATAGTCCCTTGGGCCCTAGTGTACCCTTCCTCCACCATTGGCTCAGAGATAAGTATTAAGGCAAGCTTCTGCCTCCTGAGCCCAGCACCTTGTAGAACCTTCTTGCCTGCTCAGCGAGGACCCCCCCAAGGCTGTACCTATTTCTTCCTCAGGTCAGGACGGCCCCCATCCAGGGCCTGGAGGCCCCCTTCTCCAGGTGCCTGGAGAAGTCCCTGGCTCCCCTGAGAGCCCCCCACCGGCCTCTGACCTGTACTGGAAGCGTGGATCACCGGGGTGGGTCTGCAGCACCTGCCGCACTTCTTGGGGAGGCTCCAAGCCCATCTGCTCTGCCCGATGCCAGCGTTGCAGCCGTGTGATCCCTGCGGGGGTGGAAAGAAGACAGTGGGGCCTCATGGGGGGCAGGGAAGCATCCAGGCTAGAGTATGGGTGGAGGGGTGTGTCAGGACCTTCACACCCCTGGTCTCCAGAGACAGTGCTGAGAGGGTCAGGCAGGGGCTGGGGCTGCTTGGGCACCGAGTGGGTGGCAGGACCGGCTCCGGGATGTGCTCTCGGGGCCTGAGGGGGCTCTCACCTGTGCAGGGCCCATACTGCCAGGCCAGGTCAAACTGCCTCAGCAGCTCCATCTCCGCTTCATCCACGCTCAGGGGCTGGGGCTCTTCCCCTGCAATGACATGCTGCTTCTCAGGCCTGCCCAAGCCTGTGCCCTGCCGGGCTGGTCCCCTGCCCCTCGCCTCACAGCTGACCCACTGTTCCCCAGCCCTCACCGCCCCTTTGCCTCTGCTGTCCACTGCCAGGTCTGGTGTAGGAAGCAGAGGACATACTTCACTTCCCCTTCCATTGCCCACGTCCTCTCGTGTCCCTCACATCCACTCCTCCCGCCCTCCCACACCTCAGAGACCTAGCTCTGGTGCCAGCTCCCCCTTGCTGTGCCCAGCGGAGCCCTCCCTCCTCTTCACTACAGGGTAGGAGTCAGTGATGAGCCGTTTCCGGCCCATGGCGGCCACCCAGGCAGGCGGAGAAGGAGGCGACTGCCGGGAAGGAGAGACAGGCCAGCGGGCACGAGAGAGACAGCTGGAGAGAGAGAGAGAGAGAGAGAGAGAGAGAGAGAGAGAGAGAGCTGGGGCCAGAGAGCCTGGGGCCAGCGATGGGCAGACGGATGACCCAGACAAACAGAAAGGAAGTCTGAGGGTTCCAGGGAATGACGCCTCTCCCCCACCCCCACAAGCATGCAAACAGCAAAGACCTAAGCCAATGGGAGGCCGCCTCTGTGGGGCGGGGCTTAGCCCCAGCCAATGACAGGTGATGCAGAGGGGGTGGGGCATCTGATGCAGCTGCGTTCTGGGGGAGAAGGGGTGAGGCTGGGGTGGGGGACCTGTCATGATATCGCCAGACTGCACCACCTCCTCCTGCCCCCCACCACTGGTCTGCAGCGGGTCTCTGGGGACTTGCAGAGTGTTATCCTCAGCCTCTCACTTCCCGTTTTCCCTTCCTAGGCAAATGTTCTTTTCAGCCTCACTAATCCCCGTGGCCGGTGTGTAACTCCCCAGAGCCCAGCCGGAGACTTCCAGTCCCGCCCCTTGGCCCGCCGAGTGTTGTGTGGGCAGGTCTGGAGGTCCGGAGAGAGTTTGGGCTCCTCCCGACCCCTTCCCGGCTCCCACGCCACCCCCACCGGCCCCAGGAGACCTGCCCGGAGAAGCCCATGGGTTCTGAAAGCTGCGCCCAGAGACACTGCCCACTCGGAGTCCAGACGAGTGCTCGCCTCCTCGGCTCTCCTGGGGTCCTACAGCCTGCCCCTGCCCGTCCTCTAGTCAGGAAGATTCCACACCGCGCAGGAGGCCAGAGTGCCTTTGGATCCCCAGTCCTTCGTCAGTAAAATCCACCCCAATGTGAGAGTATGAGCAAAAAATACCAATAATAAACCTAACACATATATGGCACTTACAGCCGAGTACTGTTCTAAGCACTTTCCCACGTTTTCACTCTACTGAAATAGACAGAAATGGTTCTTGAAAGTAGGAAGTACTGGGGACTTCCCTGGCGGCCCAGTGGTTAGGACTCGGAGCTTCCACTGCAGGGGCGGGGGTTTGATCCCTGGTTCCGGAAATTAAGATCCCGCAAGCCATGCGGTACAAGATAAAATGAGGAAGTAGGAAGTACTGATAGTCACAGGCAATGGTGGGGCCCCAGAAAACCATTGCGCCTTCGTGCTCCCCAGGAGCTCACAGGCTAAAGGGCAAGCAGATGGACACACACATTGTCAGTGCAAGGATAAAATTCCTAACAAACAGGAAAAGGGGGAAGAGAGGGTCAGAGTGGGTTGGACCTTGAGGCTGGCTTAGCACTGGAAGACCTCCTGGAAGAGGTGGGCTGCTGTAAACAGCGTCTCTCAATTCTCCACCCATGACCTTTGTCCCTTGGGCTCCTGTCATCGCTGACTCACCCCTATACCCGCCTCCTCTTCACCAGCTTCCGGGCGGCAGGCGAAAGTGCCGGCCATCGGGAGTCTGGGAATCAGGGTGAGGCCCAGCCCAGCTCCGATCGCCCTCCAGAGATCCCATCCAGTTCTTCCTTCCCGGGGTGCAAGGGCCTGCTCAGAGGCTTCTGCCTTCCCGCTGTCGCACTGCTCTGGGGTCTGGGTGCTCTGCCTTAGGAGGATTGTGGGCACGTGGGAGGAGAAGGCTCTGGAGAGTAGACCACCAAAGAGGAGGAGCTGCAAGAGCCGGCCCTGTCTTCAGGGGCCTCCGCCCGCCTGGCCCTCCCTATCCCTTCCTGAAGGAGGGCGGAGTGGAGGAGGCAGAGCTCATGGGTGCACTGCACGGGGCTGGAGGGCCCTTCCCTGCTTTGCTGTTTGGGCTGGGCCTGGTCTAATCCCCCTTCTGCCTCCTGGACTAAGTGGGGCCCACGCTGAAGCAGACAGGGGCCCTGCTGCCTTGGGGAGGGAAGCAGGGAGGCCCGCTCCACCGGGCCTGGGAAGGGCTTCCGTGTGGGGTCCAGTCAGGCACAGAGCGCTCCAGGGAGGGATGGTGCCCAGGCTCTGTGGGACTGACCACCCCTCCTCAGAGGGCGTGTCTGGAGGTGTATGGCACCCAGCTCCTGGGCCCACAAAGCCCTGAGGGAGTACGGAACCATGGGTGGGGCAGACCCCTCCTCATTCCTGATCCCTCCTACCCCTGAAAGCTGATAGCCGTGGGGCCCTGCCACCGCCCAGGGAGCGTGAAATGGGGTATGCTGCTGGGCGGCCACAGCGGCTCCTACTGCCGCCTGAGCTAGTCCCTCTCCTCTCTGGCACCCTGGCTTGCTCTCTGGGCACTGTCTGGGCCATCCCGGCCAGCTGCCCACAGCCCTGCCTGGCCCAGGCCCCGCTAGCCTCCCCCACCCAGCCTGGAAGATGTGTCCCTTGGCCTTCAGCTTGTCCCAGTCCAGGTCATCCGCTCAAGTGCAGGCACCCTAGGACTGGCTTTCCGGCCTGGAGTTGAGGGAACTCCCCACAGGCAGCGTTGCCCCCCTCACCTAGTCGGGCAGCAGTGGGATCAAGCCCCAAGGCCCGAAGGAGTAGGCACCCAGGGGTTTGGGAGCCATCTCTGTCCAGTTGGTACCCTTCCCTGACATGGCATTCTGGAGTCCTAAGTTGTGCTGGCACAGCTAGGCCGGACCTTGGCCTGCCCACCCTCAGGGCTTTTCCCTCTTTACTCCCCCAACCCTGTCTGCCGCTTTTAACCTTCCTTCCTGGAACCCCTATCCCTATTCAGGCAATCTCCTGGCCTATCCCCAAAACTGCTGTCCTGGGTCCTGTCACACACAGTTCAGGCTTCAGGCTGGAAGCCCAGGCCAGAGGTCTGACCTGGGGGTTAAGTTCTCTCTCTTTCAGGAAATTTCCTGAGACCCAGGCGTAGGTTCCTTGTCAGCCCCGATCCCCAGAGGCTGGTGATGAGACTGGCAGGAGTGACCTTTGTACCTTGGCCTGGGAACACTCAAGGCCCTTGCCTCATGGCCAAGGCCAGAGTCTTGGGGGAACGCAAGAGAAAAGGAGAGAAAAGAACTGGAACAGGATCCCAGCACCTTCTTTAGGGCTGAGGCCCACCACTGACTGCGCCAAGGGGAAGGGGGATTAGACCTGGCTTAGCTCAGACAATGTGGCAGGATGGGGGGACCTCAGCACTGCGCATGTGCCCTAAGAGGCCCTTCCCCTCCCCCAGTCACAGTGGGGCCTGCGGGGAGAGCCAGCTAGAGCTAGGAAGATGGGGGCAGGTGGAGGGAGGGAAGCAGCTGCCTGGGGCCCAGCGGGCTGCGGGGCAAAGGCCGCTCTCCTTCCCTCTCCCTGCATCCCTCTCCCTCAGGCCCTCAGGCTCTGCCACCCACCCTGAGCTGGAGATTCTGGGCACCAGACTCCCACCCTTGGCCCCGTTCTCCACCCTGTGGGGCAAATTCTTTCAGGCAGCTCCTCCTGGTCCCTCCTGACCCTCCCAGACACCCTCCTTCCTCCTGCTCCAGGTTCTCTGGCCCCGTGGGCTTAAGGGGCGGAAGGCAAAAGTTCCCCTAGGTCTGGGTGTTTTGGCGCTGGACGTCTCTTCTGCTCTGTCCCAAACACCCCACCCAAACCTCCTCCCATCACCTCCCCTTTCACCTTGGCCTTCCTGGCTCTAGGGCAATCCTAGGGAGATTTGAAAAGGGGCCCTTCTGGCCATTCCTCACCTTGGCCACCAGGTGTCAGACTTTGTCCAGCTGGGAGGAAGGTCCTACTTAGTTTCCACCCCATCAGCCTAGCCTTGGCGATCTGGACAAACTGGAGAGGGGCCTAGAGGTGACCTCTGAACTAGGAAGGCTGAGGGATGCTGAAGGTTGGGGAAAGGGCCAGAGCTCTGGTTCTAAAGCTCACAGTTACTCTCTCAATGCCCCTACCCCCAGCCTACTGACAACGGCTTTGTCCACTGCTGGGAAATTGGGGAACGAGGCTGAGTCAGGGAGCTCAAGAATTGAAGGAACAAAGGCAGGGACAGTTGTGGCTCCAGAGAATAAGGGGGAGCTAAGGGGGAGCCACCCATGAGAGCGCTCAGCCAGGCCTGGATCACTAGCCCTTGCCCTGTAGGTTAAGGGGAACAAGGGCCTCCCTTGGCCCTTCCACACTTGGGATGGCTATGGCAAGTGGGGAATGTGTGCGTGTGCGTGTGTGTGTGTGTGTGTGTGTGTGTGTGTGTGTGTGTGGTGCATGCTTCAATGAGTCTCCCCACATACCAAGGGGGACCTAAGTCCTGGATATGGGTCAGTCTTTGCAAAAGCAGGAAGCTGGCAAGGCATGACTACCCTCTTGCCACCCCCCAGCAGAGCCTCTACTCTATCCACTCCCCCACCCCAAAAGTTGCCTCGCCCAAGTGACAGTTCTGCATCTTGTATGCATCCTCTCAAACACAGGTGTGTTTTCAGGCACCCAAGATGAGGATGAGATTTCTCCTCCACAGCATGCTATCTGGAGGTGACAGGGAGGAGGGCCTTCTCTCCTTCTCTCCCACTCTCCCTAACCTTCCTGGGAGCAGAAGGCGTTGGTTCTAGAGATAATGCCCTTCCCCCCGGGTGACTCTGCAGGGCCCTAGGTGTCCCAGGTTCTTAAATTGACCTCTGTGTACGTGGTCGCCTGACTATAAGACCGTACTTAAGAGGTGGAACCTAAGATAACCAATGAAAACTCATTACCTCTCCTGAAGCAGCTGTGGATGGAGAACAAATGACAAACCCATTCACAGAAAAACTGATGGCGGAGCTACCCGCCGCCTCGTGGTCCACAGCACCCAAACCCAAACGAAGGACTCACACCCCTGACCTCATCAGTAGGGAACTGTTGGGGGAGAGTTCAAGAACTCAAACTCTGAAATGCCCTTTCTGGCCGGGCTCCCCTCTGCGTCCACCCCCTGCCCCCCACCCCTGCCACCGGTTCCCTCTACTCTCTGCCCTGTAGGCATATGCAGCGCTCGGCTGGCAGCCACTCAGAGTGCAATCTCTAGCCCTTTGATTCACTGCCACCCCTGCTTGCCTGTCCTCAGCCTTGGGCAATAGCCCCTCTTCACTCTGTCCCCACCTCTGGCTTGCTAGGAAATGTCAGGGAATGTCACAGTCATGCCGATGAGTCCATGACAGAGATGTGTTTGCTGCTATCACTGGTGCCACATGGCTACCCAGCAACCCTTTTGATTCTCTTCTGTTTGTCCCTGATTCCATTCCCCAAACCTCCCCAGTCCTTCTCCAGCCACCACCCCTCACACAGCAGCACCATGTTCTGATCTCTTCCATTTAAAAACAACAACAGGGGGCTTCCCTGGTGGCACAGTGGTTGAGAGTCCGTCTGCCGATGCAGGGGACACGGGTTTGTGCCCCGGCCCGGGAAGATCCCACATGCTGTGGAGCGGCTGGGCCCGTGAGCCGTGGCCACAGAGCCTGTGCATCCGGAGCCTGTGCTCCGCAACGGGGGAGGCCACAACAGTGAGAGGCCCACGTACCGCAGCAAACAAATAAACAAACAAAAATAAAAAATAAAAAATAAAAACAACAACAGGGGACTTCCCTGGTGGTGCAGTGGTTAAGAGTCTGCCTGCCAACACGGGGGACACGGGTTCGAGCCCTGGTCTGGGAAGATCCCACATGCCACGGAGCAACTAAGCCCATGCGCCACAACTACTGAGCCCACGTGCCACAACTGCTGAAGCCCGCATGCCTAGTGCCCATACTCCGCAACAAGAGAAGCCACTGCAATGAGAAGCCGGTGCACCGCAATGAAGAGTAGCCCCCACTCGCTACAACTAGAGGAAGCCCGCACATAGCAACAAAGACCCAACGCAGCCATAAATAAATGAATAAATATAAATTTATAAAAACAGCAACAGCAAAAACCAAACAAACAACCTTCCGTGATCCTGCTGCTCCCTCTAGATGTTGACTCTGCCACCAAACTCCGGAGGGAATAGATTTACCCTTCTGACTTTCTTCTCACCATCTCCATCTTTAATCTCACAATTCGGTGTCTCTCAACTGCTCTTGCCAAAGTGGCCTGTGACTCCCTGATTACCAGAGAGGTGGTCATCAGGGACCCCCCCCCCCCGCCGTCTCCCCTCCGCTCTCCCGGGACTTCTGACACTGCGGATCAGCTGCCTCCTTGAGACTCTCTTCTCTTGGCTTTTCACACACTATTGTCTTGACACTCTTTAAATCTGTTTAAATCAAATTATCGAGTACATTATCCTGTGCCCAGCATTGTGCTAAAATGCTGCAGGGATGCAAAGATGAATACATGGTGGAGGCTGCCCTCACGATGCTACCTGCTTAAAAGAGAGGCAGACACAACAGCCCTTGTCCTGCCCATCCTCCAAGAACGGCGTCAGGTCCCACGCGGAAGCACTTACAGTGTCCTAGGCGCTGGGAGTACAGCGTGGACTTCAGACGCCACTTCCTGCCCTGTGGGGCCCACGGCCCAGCAGACCAGCAGGGCCCTCGCCCAACTGGATGCGATCACTCCCTCCTTCTTGACTTAAATAGTATTTTGCCTGCGTCTTTCTGCACTTAATCAAATTCTGCTTTGGATTCTAGCACTTGGCAGGGGGTGAAGATGGGGGGATGGGGGGCTGGTCCCTCTTCCCAGATTTCGTTCAACACACTCATTGAACGCCTTCTTTGGACTTGAGCTTGAGCCTGAGCTGGGTGCTGGACAGAGAGAAGGGGAAGACTTAGAATCTGCCCCCAGGAAGCTCACAGTACGTAACGTGGGACGTACCTTCCTTCTCCCTGTATCCCGTTTAGCCCCTTGCTAGGTGCCTCACAGTACAGCCTCTGGATGGAGACAGCCCAGAGGCCCTCTCCTTTCTATCCAGTTAGGCTGGTGGTGGGGCCTGCAGCTGCCCCTGGCAACACCTGGGCAGCCATGTCTGCCAGAAGAGCCTGTACTCCTCTGGGTGGATGTGTTCCCCCCAACTTGGGTCAGGTGACTCAGGGACTTTTGGCAGAGCCTGGCTCGCCCCGCCCACAATCAGGTCCTGTCCCTCCTGCACCTACACTCCCAGCTCCCCCTCTTCTGGTGGCTCTGCACTTGTCACTATCTCCCAGTGCACATCACGTGAGCGTGCTTTTGTTTCTTATCGGCTCAGGTAAGCTCGCTCTCTTCCCAGAGAGATTGCAGGCTCTGTAAGGGCAGGAGCCAAGTCAGGCCTTGGACTTCTTTAGGTTCTCCAACACCAGTTAGCACGGTGATGGGCAGGTAATTAGGTCTTTAAAATATTTGTCAACTGGGGCTTCCCTGGTGGCGCAGTGGTTGAGAGTCCGCCTGCCGATGCAGGGGACACGGGTTCGTGCCCCGGTCCGGGAAGATCCCACGTGCCATGGAGTGGCTGGGCCCATGAGCCATGGCCACTGAGCCTGCACGTCCGGCCGGAGCCTGTGCTCTGCAACGGGAGAGGCCACAACAGTGAGAGGCCCGCGTACCGCAAAAACAAAACAAAACAAAAAATTTGTCAACTGATTGACATCACCGTCGTTTGTTACTTCCTTCGCTTAGGACACTGTCTCCAGGAGGCCCTGGTAAAATATCCCCGTATTACCTGGGAGCAATTAGCCCATTGATCTACCCAGTGGCTCTTCACTAGAGCGTCCTGTGATTACTGTGATTACTGATCGCCGCTGCCTCAGCCAAGCATCTTACCTTCATTGTTTCTCTTATTCTTTCCAACGTTCTTATAAAGGTACTGATTGTTCCCATTTTACAGATGGGGAAACTGGAGAATAGAGAACTTTAAATCACTTGTTCAAGGTCACTCAACTGGTAGGTTATGGACCTGGGATTTGATCTTAGGTCATCCCTCCAACAGCATCTGTCCTGTTTGCTTGCAGTCCAATATGAGTTTCTCTCTCTCCCCCTAATCGGCTGTTTTATGTTGGAGAGAAAAGTGTAGAGTCACAGCTGAGATTTGATACTTGGCCTCAGTCTGTCACCCTCCCTGGGAGATGAAGGGTATTGAGAAGGTGAGGGTCACTGCTGAGGGACTCTGGCAGCCGGCCACAGGTGGGTGTCCTGGGGAAGCTAAGGGCTAAATGCGCGGGGCTCGGAGAGAGCACCCGAGGGCAGACCCATAAGACCACTAAAGTAAGCCGGAGGAGTGAGGTAGACGGATGAGCAAAGGCTGGGAGAAGGAAGGTAAGCGACAGACAGATATTTGGGAGGACTAGAGGAGGGGGTAGGTGGAGGGGCAGCAGCGGAGTCTGCTGTGTTCATGTCTTCCCGGTGGACACAGGGGAGAGAGCCTCTTCCCCAGCTCTTGGCATCTCCTGAGCTAACCCTTGGGCTTCCGGCCCTCCACCAGCAGGTGTGGGGGGTGGGCGGAGGCGGGAAGGCCCGGAGAACAAGGAGGAGAGCCAGGGGGCGGGGCAAGGCCAAGCAAAGAGATGAAGCTCTGGGGCAAGCATTTTATTTGTTAATACAAGAATAGAAATTCTGCAATAAATATCATCTAATAAATAACATCTCCAAATAAATAAATATTAATACAACAAACTTAGAGTCATGAGTGGGTGGGGCTGGGGTGCAGGGCCTGGGGGAGCTGCCCCCCGCACCCCGAAATGCTACTGCAATGTAAACTTTCAGGGAGTTCTGTGGCTGTGGCTATGGCTGCCCTCCCCAGCCTGGGCAACCCACAGATACCCTGGGAAAGGGGGCGGAGAGGAGGCACCCTGGGGCTGGCAAGAAAATTCAAGGCAATGTCCTTTTGGTTGCCACCCCGTGCCACGGACTGCCTTGGGGACCCCTGGGTCCAGTCTGTCCCTGCCCCTCTGCTTTCAGTATTACCTCCAATGCAGATCCCACCTCTTCCATTTTTGATCCCATCTCTTCCTGTTTGGACTTGCCACTGTGTTTGTTTCCTGAATCGGATGTATTGAGTTATTTGGGGGTAGGGGAGCAACACCCATCTAAGGAGAGCAGGGCAGCCAAAGGGCTTCACCCCAGAAAGGCACATGCGATGGTGGCCCCCTCCCTGCCCTACAGGCATGCTTCCTGGCAGTGCCAGGGTGGGCACTGGCAAGTGGTAGGTAGGGAGCAGGAAGCTGTGAGAGCCTTGCACCAACTTGAACCATTGTGGGCTCCCTTGAGCATCACGTCCTGTGGAAATGGGATGGGGCCTATTGCACCTCTTCCCCAGACCCGTAGGACTTAGGGAAGCGGGGAGGGGATGGGCCTTATTGCATCACACCCTCCTCCCAGTCCAGGGAGGGCTAGAGGCCCATGGCTTCTGTCTCCTGGCTCAACAAGTGTTGGTGTACGCCTTTCTCCCTCCCAGAGTGGGAGCAGGGCTTGAAGGGGGAGGGGAAAGAGACGGTGGTAAAGGTCAGGGATCAGAAGCCATGGGCCTCCAGGTGCAGGGTGACCGCGGCTGCCGGAGGCTGCATCTTCTTCTTGAGCCGGTTGAAGTCCTTGGCCGAGCGCCACAGCCAGGTCTGCAGTTCCTTCAGCAGCCAGAAGTCATCCATCTTCTGGAGGAAGTCACTGTGGGCAGGGCCAGGCGTCCAGGTGGGCTCAGTCCCGGGCAGAGGCTGGGGCAGCGGGTAACCCAGAGCTGCCATGACGCCCGCGATGCTGCCCAGCAGGCCCTGGAGGCTGGTGCAGAAGTGGGCCAGGCTGCGGCGCAGCTCGGCCGTGGCGGCCTGGCGGTTGAGGCCACGCAAGTAGCACAGGAGGTGGCTGTAGGCCTCGTAGTTCTGGGTCAGCCGCAGTCTGTCGTTGAGGCTTCGCCACACCTCCAGGTTGACAGTGGCCCTGGGCAGAGACTCCGCCCCGAGCCGAGGTGGGTTGAAGTCAGGCTCGTTGAAAGGGGGGCCCAGGTAGTTCAGCTGTGAAAAGGAGAGGGCGATGGGGAGGGAGGGGGGCGGAGAAGCCAGCTCGCCTGCCTGCCGGGAGATACCTGCCCCCAAAGCTGCTATTTCCTGTGTCCCCTGACACGGCCCCACCTCCACGCTAGGCCTCTCTGTTCTCGGGCCTCCCCTAAGTTTCTCCGGGGATGTCATTTGCATGGAGGTGACAGTTGAAGCAATGGGGGTGATGAACTCTCCTATGGAGAAGTGCAGACAGAATAACGCGCAGGAGAAACTCAGGAAGGACGTGCTGATTGGCTGAGAGTACCAGCCTTGGGAGAGCGCCCACCGTGGGGGTTGGGACAGAGAGGAAGAGGAGCCACGAGGACCCAGGAGGCCAGGCTGCAGAGGTGAAGGTGGACCAGGAGAGTCAGAGCCAAGGAGAGGAGTTCAAGAAGGCAGCAACGCTCAGCAGTGGGGCTGCAAAACAGAGAGCGACGAGAATGAACCTTAGAAATGCCATTGGGTTTGGCAAGAAGGAGGTGCCTGACGACCTTGGAGAGAACAGTTCCAGTGGCCTGGAAGCCAGATTGCAGGGGGTTAAGGAGTGAGTGGGTGGAGAGGAAGTGGAGGCAGAGGCTGCAGACCACTCCTTCGAGAGATTTGGCAGCCCGGGGAGAAAAAGGGTCGGGAGCTAGGGGGGTAGCAGTCAAGCAAAGGTTTTCTGGACGGGAAACCAGAGAGGGAA
>NW_006776536.1:781619-785507 GCF_000442215.2 Lipotes vexillifer | reverse complement strand
AAGAGCGGGTGGAAAGGCAGAGGGGCCCGTGAGCATCTGAGCTGCCTTGGGTGGAAAGGCAGAGGGGCTCATGACCATCTGATCTGCCTTTGCCCCTTGGCACGCATGGTCCACCAGCTGAAGGGCAGGGGACAAGGTACTCACTAAGCCCCCAAAGAAGCGCTCATAGGCGCGAGGCTGCAGAAGGAAGAAAGTGAGGCCATCTCAAGAGTTGGGCAGGAGGAAGGGTATCGAGGACAGTCTGGGGAAGAGGAGAGAGCCTTGCCAAGCCTCCGGGGAGAGGCCTGGGGCCCCGGGAAAGGGCAAGGGAGAGGGTTCAGCTGGGAGAGAAAGGGAGAAGCGAGGGGCGAGGCCTGGGATAGGCAAGGGCCCGGGGGAGGTTCCCACGCTGACAAGCACAGAGACAAACTCATTTCCTCGGTGTATCCTGGGGCCGGAGCCAGCTCCCCCCGCCACCCTCCTCCCCTTTCTTTCCCTGGCTCCAAAGTAGGGTCTGGGATGTGGAAGAGGAACACGGGAAGAGGGGCCAGTTCCCCACGGTCCTCGGAACCCTGACCCTCCTGCCTTCCCTCCTGGGCTCTCTGAGCACCTCTGGACCGCCCCCAGATCCTTATGGCACAGGTTCCAACTGCACCCTGAACCCCACTCCTGGCCTGGGTTCCCTGCAGCCCCCTCCCCCCAAGTCCCCCCTAGGAGGCCCAGCTAGGATGGGAGAGGCAGACAGAAGGGAGGCCCATGGGTCCAGAGCAGCAGGGCCCCAGGTCTGGGGCAGAGACGAGCTGGAACACAGGCACGGGAGGTGGGGCCCCTCCATCCCCACCCAGCCCCACCCATGCGCGAAAGACAACACAACATGGCGTAAACAGAGGAGACTTCCCCGGCCCCCAGGGGGAGGCAGGCGGCTGGGCCGGCAGCCAGCGGGGCGATGGGCCAAGGCGGGTGCGAGGCCTGCCCACATGCCTAGTCCTGGGGCCAGGGATGGGGAGGAGGGGCGCCCTCCCCAAGAGGGAAGGGCGGGGACAGGCCCTCCCCATCACCCCATCATTCACCAGGACCCCCACCGGTGGGCCTCTCTTCCCCCACTCCCATTCTTCACCCAACTCCCAGCCTCTGAGCTGCCCTTGATACTCACGTAGGTCCCAGCCAAGCTGCGGAGCTGGTGCTCCAGGTAGCGGGTGAGGTCATAGGTTTTCTGGATGGAGGGGCCAGGCCCCGGGTCCCCTGTGCGGTTGAGGGCTGGCACTGCAGGGAGGTGCCAGAGCACGGTGCACAGGCACGCGAGCATCCCCCACGAGTCCCCTGTGGACAAGACGGCAAGAAGCGTGAGGGTGGCCCGGCCCGGTCAAGGAAGTTAGCTGGCAGCCCCTCAGGTGTCTGTCCCCACCATAGGCTGGGAGGGGGTGAGGGTGGACCACCAGATGAGAAGTGCAGGGAGTGGAAGAGGGGAGTGTTCCTGGCCTGAGAAAGTGTGTGCACGGAGGCATGTTTGTGTCTGAGGAAGAGGACTTGGCCTGTGTGTCTACCAGGAGGTACTGGAGAGTATTTGTGCGTCAGCTAAGTGACTATGTGTGCCGACATGCGTATGTGTGTGTGTGCACGTGCGTGCGCGTGTGTGTGTGTACATGGGGGGGCCAGGCCAAGGGACTGCGGGTCAGAATCGGTATTCCCAGGTTCCAGGTGTACTTCGGCCTCCTCTCCCACCCTCCGGGTCCCACTGCAGCTTAGGGGGAGCCAAGGGGTTGGGAAACAGCACGTGTCAGAGCTTCAAACTGAGAGAAGTCAGCCCTGAGAGGGGTGCCCCAGAGGCGGCCAGGAGTGGGAGTTGAGCCAGAGGCAGGACATAGGGTCAAACCACCGGGGTCAGAGGCAAGGTGGAGCTGTGGACCACCAAGGGCGGGCTGAAGGACACGGGACTGGCTCGGGCAGGCTGTGGTGGGTACATTCTGGGATTTGATTCCCGGGTGTGGAAAGTGTAGGATCAACTTAGATTGAAGGAGATTTAGTGTCACTCTGAGAGGCTGGCTGCAGCGTGGAGATCTGCCCCATTCTCCTCTAGGTTATTGGATGGGGAAAAGTGTGACCTGAATGAGACCCGGTGGTCAGCCTGCAGCGCAGGGGGAGGGAGAGGGGGAGGGGAGAGAGAGAGAGAGAGAGAGAGAGAGAGAGAGAGAGAGAGAGAGAGAGAGAGAGAGAGAGAATATGATGTATCTGCCGAGTAGGGCTTATCTGCTGATGGTGCTGGAGGGTTTGGGCCCCCCGCAGGATACCAGAGGCCAGGGGGTCAATGCTGTGAGGACAGCCTAGGCAGTTGGGAAACATGATTTTCCCAGCTTTTAGGTGAGGTCCAACGTCAAGGGCACTAGGCCAGGAGTCAGTGGGCATTGGGACTGGCAGTGGCAATGAGGGTGAGGGTAGAGTAAGGCTATAATTGGCATTGAGCTAGGTTAGGTTTAAGGACTGGGTTCCTTTCAAAGTTTCAGGTTAGTATATTGGGATTTGGCTGACTGAGTGTGGTTGAGGTTTGAGTCCAGCTGGGGGATGTGGTTAGGTTTGGGCAGGCAGAGGGTTGGCTGGGGCTAAGGTTTGTGAATTTGTTGATTTAGCTGCCAGATGGGGTGATGCATGGCCTGTCAGCAAGAGTAGGGCTAGTTTGGGCTTTGAGCTTGGGTAGGTGTGAGATCACGAGCGGTTTCTTTTTTCTAGTTTACATTATAGGGCTTCCCTGGTGGCGCAGTGGTTGAGAGTCTGCCTGCCGATGCGGGGGACGCAGGTTTGTGCCCTGGTCCGGGAAGATCCCACGTGCCGTGCCGCAGAGCGGCTGGGCCCGTGAGCCATGGCCGCTGAGGCTGCGCATCCAGAGCCTGTGCTCCGCAACGGGAGAGGCCACAACAGTGAGAGACCCGCGTACCGCAAAAAAACCAAAACAAACAAACAAAAAACGTATAGTTTACATTATATACTGTCAAATTTTCTACAATGACATACGTTGCTTTGATAGAAATAAGTTGGATGGGGGTTTAACAATTTGATTGTACTTAAGATAAGTGTGGAGTTAAAGGATTAAGACTAGGTAGGTTTAGACTTAGTCATAACACTAGGTCAGGGCTTTAGAGAGGGTTACAAACGAGGAGGGGTTTAGGATTCCCACTCTATGGAATGTCTCTCACAGAGTGCAGGGCTCAGGTGGGAACTTCTGCAGTGGCGCAGCTGGTCAGTCCTGACTCTTTCAGATGCTTTACTGGCTGGCTTCACTGACAGAATGCAGTAGCAGGGCTGCCACTAGTCTCAGGAACCCTGCCCTCTCGGGTGGAGGGCTCTTGGTTCTAGGGTGTGTGTGTGTGTGTGTGTGTGTGTGTGTGTGTGTGTGTGAGTGTGTGCGCCCCACCCATGTGTGTTTTAGGACAGAAAGCAGGATCAGGCTCATAACTGCCCCCTGGGGAGACAGGCTCCCCTTCTCCTCTTCCCCATCTGCAGCCTGTGGCTTCCCTCCCAAACGGTCCCTTCCTCATTCTTCCTTTCCACCCCTAGCTCTTGCTGACTCTCTGAGTCCCTTCCTATTCTCTGTTCTTCACATCCCAACACAATTCCAGGCCCTTCTCCTCTGCTGCCTTCGGCCTGGCTATCTGGCTGAGTCACCTCCAGGATCCTTTGGGTACAATGTGGGGTTAGTTTCAGAGGCTGGAGACCTGCTGAGGTGGGCAGCGGTCCTTGCAGCCTTGAGGTAGCTTTCAGGATCGAGCCTGGTCTCTCCTCGCAGTTAGTGGCAAGGCCGAGGGTCCCAGCTGAAGCAGCAGTTGAGCACTAGGCTCGCCGCTGTACCCTACACCCTGCTCCGGACAGCCCTGTTAGCCAGAGTTCTGGGACTGGGCTCTGCCTGGCCCACGGTGG
>NW_006776536.1:778746-781609 GCF_000442215.2 Lipotes vexillifer | reverse complement strand
GGGGGCAGGGTAGGGGTGGGGGTCAGGAACCCAGCTCTGGGCCTTGTTTGCCCCCTCCCCTTCTGGGCCCTGCGGGACATCCCTGGGGAGGATTGGCTCCCTATACAGGGACAGCAGGGGGAGAAGCCTTTGCAAAAACAAGAGCGAAGTCATCTGGGCAGAAAAACGGCTCGTGAAATTAACCAGACAAGGCCGGTGTTTCCAGGAATATTTCAGTTCTGAGGTAACTGTGTCACTGAAGGCTGGGGTGGGGGGGGGGTGGGGAAGCTGAAGGAGCTTCGGGATTGACCCACGGAGAGAACCAGAAAGAGGGAAGGAGCCTCAGAAATCCGGAGGGAGAAGAGGCCAGGAGAGGAGTAAGGTGACAGGGCTCTGCCCTCTATCAGGACAGCCTCCACTCTGGGCAAGATGTCCCATACCTTAGGCAGCAAAACTGAAAGCCGTCTGGGGCAGGGAACACCTGTGGTTTAGTCGTGAGCACTGGAACTGAGCACAGCTCGCCGCTTGCCTATGTTCCTAGGAGGGCAAGCCCAGTGGGCATCCTGGAGCCCTCACATCCATCCTCCTTTCCAGGCTCATGGTGTGCAGGTGGACCGGCCACCAGGGGCTGTGTCCTGGGCCCCCTCCCGGAGTCCTGGCCCCCTGCCCAGCCCCCGCCCCAGCTCTGCCTCTGGCTGCTGCCCACTGATTGTTTACATCCCGTCTTCCCCTGTGTTTATAAATCCAGCTGAGCACGTGAGGAGCTAATGAGAGCAGCTCACATTTCCTGCTGCGTCCCCCCCACCCCCCATCCTGGCCCCCACCCGGGCCAGCCCCTAATTCCATCCAGATCCCTGGGCCCTGGGAACCGAGGCCCCCCCTCATGAACACACACACACACACACACACACACACACACACACACACACACCACACACACACACAGCCCACGCAAGCGCATGGCCACCCTGACACCGCTACACAGGCAGGTATACCCGTATACGTGTGTTTAGGCAGCTGCCCCCTCAGCCTGTCTCCCCCAGTCTGACCTCACGCAGTGAAGGTAGGGTGCTCAGCAGTGCAAATACGCCAGGGTAGTCAGGTGGATAGGACAGGTCAGCCAGGAGACCATGCACCTGGGATTGGTGGCTAAGAGCCATCAGCCTAACAGGTAGGAGCCGGGGAGGCATCGCAGAGCTCCAGAGGTGTTGGGCTGAATGTGGGAGCCAGAGGAAAGGCCCCACCCTCAGGCCAGACCAGGACTGGCATCCTGGTGACCTTGGAGGGGTCTGTTGAGGTGCACTAAGGGGACGAGCGGTTTAGGGGGTGGTGGGTCCACTGTGGTGTGAGATCCAGGAAACGGCCCTGGGGGTCACCTCCCAGCCCCCCTTCTCAGGGAAGGGCCCAAAGACACAGCCCATCTTTCCTTGTCCTCTAGGCTGGCTGCCCTCCCCTCTGTTCCTTCCCTCCCTTCCATCCTCTCCTTGGTTCCCTATCCCCCAGGCAACTGAGAATCGGCTTAGTGAGTGGGTACACATGGGCCCAAAAGTGAGGAGACCTCACTTTGTCACCAGTCCATCAGGTGACTGGGCTTGTATGAAGGGGTTGCACTGTGCGTGTGAAATTCCAAACCACGTGATGCTCCACCTCTGCTGTGCTCATCAGCAGCCCCCTCCCTGCCCTTCTCATCCAGCCTAAATGACAGAAGAAGAAACTGAGGCCCAGGGAAAGAAACAGATGGGCGGGCCAGCCTTCCAGCCTTGTGGAGCCCATTCCCACCCAGGAGTTGGGCTTTTGTAGGAGCAAGAGGGTCCGGATGGTGCTGCAAGAGGACCCTGGGTGGAGCCGGGGAGCTGGGCAGCCAGCAGAAGGCGGGCACAGGGGCAACATGAAGGAAATAGTCCGGCAATTGTGTGGGTATGCTGGAAAAGGTGTTGTTATCCAGCTGGTATGGCGTGCAGGAGCCAGGGTGTGAATAGGCAGGTGGGATTGTGAGGAGGAATGTGAAGTGTCACTAATGGAGTAGCTGGTGCAGACGGGTGGTGTGCAGAAGTGTGAACGGGCCCAGAGCAGGGCTCTGCCAGGGGGAGAGGGAGCCATTACATCAGTTGGGAGAAGAGACTTCTGGGGCGGCTGGGTGACAGTTGCTGCCACCTCTGCCTGATGCCCGTTTCCTCCCCTGGTTGAGTGCCTGGCTCCAGGGCATCGAGGGTGTCTGAGCCAGTGGGCGGAATAGGTCTGATCTGTCAGGGGGATGTATCCCTGTGTCCTACGGGGTGGGGGGAACAGTTGTGCGATCCTGGAGCCGGGAGGGGGTCCGTGGGGACAGTGAAAGCTCAGAGGTGTCGGCCTGTATGGGTCAGGGTCAGAGAGCGCCTGACAGAGGAGTGGGTCCAGTGCCTGCACCCACAGCCTCTCTCCGAGGCTCGGGCCGCTCCTGCCGAGCCATGCCTCCAGCCCCCTCCCCTCCTAGCAGCCCCCTCCTACCCCAGGGGGGAGGGCCAGGCCGGGCGCAGGAGGAAACGGGGACGCGTCCTCTGGGATTGGGAGTCTGGGGAGGGCTTCTGGAGCGCAGTGTGGAGTTGCTGGGAAGGAAGGTAGGGAGAGCAGGGATGAGGGCACTCTGGCGAGGTCCGGGGACTTGGGGTTTCCCTCGAGGGGCTCGGCCCGAGAACCCGGCCGGCCCTCACCCTCGGCGGTGACCTCTCGCTCCCGGCCCCCTCCCAGAAGCGGCGGCGCCTTCCCCCTGTGTGGCCCCCGCGCCCCCGGCCCCGCCCCCGGCCCGCTCCCGCCCGGTCTCTCCCTTCCCGGCGGCGGCGGCGGCGGCGGGGGCGGGGTCCAGGGCGCCGGGCTCCGGGCTCGGCCCGGCCGCTGCCCTTTCCCG
>NW_006776536.1:778307-778683 GCF_000442215.2 Lipotes vexillifer | reverse complement strand
CAGCCTTTCCGGCCCGGTCCGGCTGGGCTGCGCCCGCCCCCCGCACTAATCACTCCCAGGCCACGGCGGGCCGGCCCGTGGGGCTCGCTGCCGCCTCCCGCCCCGCCGCCCGGCCCCTACCTGCCACCGGCTCCCCCGCTGCGGGCAGCATGGTGGGCTCCGGCCGCGCGGCGCGCAGCGAGGAAGCCGCGACTCCCGCGGCCCGGCCCGGACCAGCCAGGCTCCGCTCTGCCCTCCGCCCTCCTCTCTACTCTCGCCCGCCCTCCTTCCCGCCCTCCCCTCCCGGCGGGCCGGGGAGGGAGAGCGGCGCGGCCCGAGGTGTCGGCCTCTCCTCGCCTCCCGCCGGCCCGGCCTCGGGCTCCCCGTGCCTCCCTCC
>NW_006776536.1:776223-777620 GCF_000442215.2 Lipotes vexillifer | reverse complement strand
GGGGGAGGAGGGAAGGGAGGGCTTCTGGGGCTCCCCCCCCTCCCACAACCCCGGGGGGGGGGTGAGGTGAGGCGAGGCTGCGGCGGTACCACCCTGGGCCTCCTGGGGGAGGGGGCGGGAGGGCATCAGTGCTTCTGCAAACTCCCCAAGAGCCAGGGGAGTGAGCCGGCCGCTCCTTTTCTTCTCCCTCGGTGTCGGCCCAGGGCGCCTGCCCCCTGCCCGGCCGGGTCCCAGCTCTCACCCTACCTCTGCCTCCACGTCTCTAACCTTCTCTCCCCTCCCCCTCCCCCTCCCCCTGAGTAAATGCAATGACACATCCTCCCAAATGCCAGCAAGCTGGCTTCGAAGCAAGTGATGGTGTTTTTCCTGCTGCCCTTTGTCTGGGCTGACCGCCCCCCTTGCCTATTGTCCCGCCGCCTGTCCCATTTCCAAAAGCTGAGGCTAAGCGAGGCTCCGGGGCTGGGGCAGGTGACTAACCGGCTCACAATGCCCCGTGGGGGGCAGGAAGAGGGCAACACAGGCCCACTGCCCAGCGTGGAGGAGAGAAGAGGGCACTTGGCTGAGGGTTTTTCCCTCAAGTTCACAGGGTTCTTCATTCTCCCCAGCCGCCAGGAGAGTGCTCCTGGGTGGGGGATTTGTAATTCATTAATCAGCACGAGGCACCGGACCAGTTTCAACACCAGAGGCTTCAGGGGTGACTCAGCGGGACCGCTCGAATTCGAGGCGATGGACAGACCAAGAGTCCCCACTTGTGAAATGCTTCCCCAAGAAGCCATTTGGCCATTTCCTGCCTTTGGGGTTTGGGTTGTAGGTTTTTTCCGGTGCTGGGGTGGGGGTGGTCTGAGTGTGGAGTGCTCTCCCTGCGTCCTTCCCTTAGGCCTGGGTTGGGACTTGCCGGGCGGGATCCCTAGGGCACCCGTAGCCCAGACCCTCCCTGGAGGGTCTCCTTTCCTCCCTGTATAGAGGGCTGCCAAGGAGCTTGCAAAGGAAACAGCTCTCATCTGGGGGCCTGCAGACGTCCCCACTCTGTGACTTTTCTTGGGGGACAGTCATTTGGTCTCCAAGGCTTGAGTGCTCTAGAACCGGACCGCCAATTAAATCACTTGGTAATACGTTGCTTTTGTTGTTGTTTATTTGCTGTTTCAAGGAGGGAGAGGTGGTGGGCCAGACCTGAGAGGTGATTCCTCTCTGGAATAGCATCAGAGCCTGCACTCACCACTCCTGCCCTGGGCCCCCCCTCCCCCCACCCCTAGAAGGAAGGGCACCCTGCCCCCCCTGCCATAGCCCCTCCAGCCCGTGGGTCAGAGCAGGCAGCGTGGGCATGGCCAGCGCTGGGTTCCCAGGGTGCTCTTCCCTTTTCTGCACTTCGAGAACTGGGATGGGGGGGGTGGGGGGGG
>NW_006776536.1:763858-775982 GCF_000442215.2 Lipotes vexillifer | reverse complement strand
GGGGGGGGCTCCCTCCCGCCCCTCCCCCAGCCAGAATGCTGTGGAGTTTCAATGACATTCTTGGCCAGTGAGCCCGAAGACCTTCTGATGCCCAGGCCAAGGTCAAGGAGGCAGATGCCCAGGGGGTGACTGGCACTGAGGCTGGCCAGCAGGTCCCCTAGCAGCCACCCTTTCAGAGGGAGGGAGCCACAGAAGGAAGGGGAGCGGGAGGGGGAGAAGGGAGCCCCTCAAGTTCTCCCCTGGTGTGCCGCCTGCTCCTTGTAGAGAGTGTCTGCACAGACAATGTGGTTTGGATTTGGCTGAGCCCCTCAGCACCTTATAAAGCACCTTGCTGAGTCAGGGAGAAAGCAGCCCCAACACGGGAGAGGAGGAGGGGCCGGGGGAGAAAGGGGAAAGAGGGAGAGGGGAGCCGAAGGAAGGCGGGGTGCTGAGGGAAGAGGAGGGAGAAAAGAAGGGACGGGGCGGGAGACACAAAGAGGAGCGGACTGCAGTGGAAGGGGAGGAAAGCTTCCCATGCCCTCACCCCCGCCAGCAAATGTTCACCTCGGGAGTCGAGAGAGAAAACCTCGGTCTGCAGGAACCGAGGGCTGCAGCTCTGAAGTGGGGACCCAGGCCAGCTGGGTGCAGGGACAACTGGCTTTCCACACAGCCCCGGGCTTGATGCCGTGACCCTACAAGCTGGGGAAGTCGTGTTCTCCCTCTGCCTCTTGTCTGGACTTGCAACCCTGCCCTCTCCCCTCACCTGGCGGGGGGACGGGGTGGGGGATGGGGGGCAAGCCTCTCCCCTCCCCCATCTTCCCCACTGCCAAAGGGAAAATCAACTCCGTCTCCAAGCTGCCAGTGCCCCTCTGCCATGTCTGGGCAAAGGCAGCAGGCTAGGAGCTGCCAGTTGGTTTGGGGTAGGGGCTAGAATAAAGACTGTGCCTTTATTCTGCCAAATCCCAAAGGGGGCTGGGCTGAGGGAGTTGCGGGGAGAAGGGGGAAGCAGAGCAGCGAGAGCCCCTCCAGGCTTTCTGTGGGGCGGTGGGCACGGGTGGTGGGCACGGGTGGCTGCCCTCTGATTTCCAGCTGGGGACCTTGGGGAAGTTCCTGCAGCCCTGTGGCTCTCAGAAAGGGATGTTTGTTTGGGGCCCTGCCAGCTCTCACGATCTGGGATTGCTGCTGGGGGCAGGGCAGAGGTTAGTGGAGACACTGGCCCCCTGAGCTCCAGATCCATCTGTCCCACGAAGCGTTGCACAGGTATTTCCTGAGCCCCTGCTGGGTGCCAGGTCCTGTAAAGGACAGAGAGACAAGGAAAACCCACCCCTGCCTTCAAGAATTTCACAGTCTTGTGACAAGGGACACTCACTAAACTGAGATCAGAGGATGATGAGGGAAGGAGAGCTCTGGGCGGAGGTGGAGCTTCTGGGTGGAAATGTGGCTGGATGGCAGGGGGGGCAGCGGCAGCCAACCACAGGCCGAAGGGCGTAGCTCACGGGGCTGCCTGCAGTGGGCAGAGGGCAGAGGGCAGGACAGGCTTCCAATTGGGCGGCGGGCCTTGGGACAAGCCCACCACCTCTTGGAGGAATGCGCTATGACCACCTCTGCCTCCCTTCCCACGGGATGGTGGGAGTATCAGTGAGCTGATAAGGAGGATGCTGTTTTGATGCTCTCTCTGGCCTTCCAGACTTCAGTCCTTACCATCCGCAGCGGGTAGCAGGTCAGGCCTCAAAGGGTGTGTCTGGGTAGGGGGCAGGGCTGGCACCCAGAGACGACTGAGCTGCCCTCCAAGGGGCTGGGGGTGAGTCAGTGTTGGCTCAGGGACAGGCTAGGGTTCCACCCCTCCCTCCTGCCTCCCCTCCTCCCCGCATAACTGGCATCCCCAGGGAAGGCTCTCTATATGCCCAAAAGGCCCCATGTCCCATGCAGATGCAGAACTGGCATTGAAGGGTCCCTGACCCCTGGGGTGTCCGGGGAAGCCTCTGGTCCAGTCCCCTCCTGGTGGGTGAGCAGCAGTGTGGTATTGGAGAAGCCCACAGAGATGAGTAAGGACATTCACTCATTCATTCATTTGTTCACCAAACATTCCTTGAGTTCCTACTCTGTGCCAGGTGCCAGGGACACAGAGAGGAGGCCTAAGGGGACCCGGGGTCGAGAGGCAGAGGCTGGCCTGTGCGCAGGCAGGAGAGGCAGCGGCCGGCCCCAGAGACTCCGCCAGCCTGCTGCAACGCCTGGCATTCCTTGGCGACACACCGCACCTTTGCGCCTCTCATGACAGGCGTTGAAACGTACTGAGCTCTCACCACGAGTCAGGTTCTGTGCTAAGGCTTTATGTGAATGATTTCATTCCATTCTTACAATAACCCTAGAAAATAAGAACTGCTGTTTCCCCATGTTACACACGAGGGGACTGAGGCTTGGTGACATGAAGTCGCTTGTCTAAGGTCACACCAGGAGGTAGAACCAGGGCTGGAACTGAGGACCATTCGCCTTCAGCACCTCGCCCTCTTAACTGCCCCCACGGCGCAGGCGCGCAGGGACTCTTGAAAGGAGAAGGGGCTGGATGCGGAGACAGCAGCGCGCGTGCGGAGCACCCCGGCTAGGAGACCTCTAACCTGGGCACACCTGGTCTCTCTCCTCAGGACACGAGCACGTTCTCTGGGACAGAGAGTCCCCGTGTGCCTGATGTGCCTGGAGCAGGAGACGTGGGCTCTCCTGCCCGCGAGCCGTCACACGCGACTAACTGGGCTAGCCATGCCATGTGGCCCTCCTGGGTCGGTGAGAGGTGCCAGCCTGGGAGCACTCAGTCCCCTCAGCTGGAATTGTAGATTCCGCGAGCAGAGAAGTGAGTTTGAATCATGGAATGAGCACTGAGCTGAAAGGCAGACGGCTGCCTGCGCACAGAGCCAGGACAAGGCTGTACCTCCTGAGGGCCCGACCGACCGTGTGGCCTGCAAAGCGAGCCGCAGGGGACGTGCACCCCCGGGGCGGGGGCGCCCCTCCGCCGCTACGCACGCGTGCTCCAGAGTGACTGTGCAGGCGCAGGGGCCACCGAGGGCAGCAGGGGGAGGAAAGGCGGCAGGGAGTGCACTTTCCCCTTTCTTCCAGGGTCAGGAGCCCAGAGGGCCTTGCCTCACCCTGAGCTGGCTGTGATGTCAGCAGAAACCCCAGGGCCAAAGGCCTCCTCCTACCTTAGCAATAGTCCTGCAACCCCCACCTACACCTGGCCCAGCTCAGGCCTCCCGAGAGAAAAACGGCGGCGCCCACAGCCCCTGCCTCCCAGCCGAGGAGAGGAACCAGGTCCTGCCGCCTGCCTCTCCCCTGCCCTACCTGGGCTCGCTCCCAGTCTGCAAGGATGTCAGGGTGATGGCTGTGTGAGGAGGACAGGGGCAGGAGGGGTACCCTCAGGGGCTCCACCACCATCCCAGTCCGCCAGCAGCTCCCCCGCCATTCTCTGGGATGTTCCATTGCCCTGGACACCCCATGCCTCGGGCTCTGGGACTCCGGCACCCCGGCAGAGGAGCGGGCTTACCTCTCCCTTATCCTGCAGGAAGATCCTTATCCTGCCCTGCTGAGTCACTGTCGCTCCTCCACTCTGCCCCCTCCTTCCCGCCAGCGTTCCTCCTTCAGCCTTCTCAGGCTTTCTCCAGACTGTCTGGGTTCCACAGGGGCCCCGAGGTTGGGGTGGGGGGGGGCGGTGTCAGAGGACAGACTGCACTTGGCACCTCTGGGGGGCTGTCCCAGCACTGCTGGGAGCTTGACAACACATGAGGGTGCCGCTCCGCCTTCACCAGCTGTGTGACCTTGGGCGAGCCACTTGACCCCTCTACACCTCAGTTTTCTCTTGCATAAGACAGGGGAGATGATAATGGTGCCTTCCTCAGTTAACACAAGTCAAATCTCTGGCACTTAACACGCGACAAGGTTAAATATTATTATCATCTGCCTTTCAGGCCCTATCCTCCCATCTCTGCTAATGATGTGCCCCGACCCCTGCAAGCCTCCATGTCTACAAGTCTGTCTGTCTGTACCTACTCTGTTCTTTCCATTCTGCCTTCTTCCTGAGGCCTGTCCCCAGCACCCCCATGCTGACTCCCCACACTGGGCTCTATAGAGAGTTCTAGAGTTGGGCCGCTGCTCAGCTGTCCTCCAACGATAAATGATCCTGAGCATCTGCTTCAGCATCCCAGACATCTTCCTCATAGGGGGTCAGTGTCTTGGAGGAGGGCCGGCCGGAGCGGGGA
Organism: Lipotes vexillifer; assembly: GCF_000442215.2. Taxonomy (NCBI): domain Eukaryota; kingdom Metazoa; phylum Chordata; class Mammalia; order Artiodactyla; family Lipotidae; genus Lipotes; species Lipotes vexillifer. The sequence continues at coordinate 771,759 of NW_006776536.1, read as the reverse complement.
GGATGGATACAGGGCACAGTGAGCTCTGAAGCGACCTGGGGAGACAGCCCACCCTGGGGGAGACAGCCCACCCTGGCTGTGCCGGGCGCCAGCCCCCATCTGTCTGTGAGGAGCTCGCCGGGCCCCAAAGGCTCCTTTCCGAGGTCCACCTCGTGATCCTCGGCAGAGCACCCTGAGTACTTGTCAATTTCAGCCGCTGACGGCTACAAAATGAAAATTTCATTGTTAAATAAAACAGGGACTCAAGAGCTCGGACAGGTGTGAGAACGGCTGTAGTGCTGAGAAGGGAGAGGTCAGAGGTCGGGGGGATGTCAAGGGAGACTTTGAGGGTGGCTGGGGAGAAACTGAGCAGCCAAAGTTGGGGAACCACACCTGGCCTGGAACCGGTTCCTGGGCCGGGAGGAGCTGGCACTCGGGCCTGTAGGGCTCAGTCACCCCCCTCAAGGCTTTCTGAAGCATCTCCTGTATGTGCCCGCGGAACAGCGTGGTCCTACGGAGACCACACCCTGCCCGCCAGGGGCTGGGGGTCTGCGGGGACAGAGGGAAGATGGCTGCAGAGCTGCCCTGCTCTTAGTTAGAGGCCTCATCCCCGCCCTGCCCCCAGTTCTCTGAAGTCTCTCCTTTCCCCCCACCCCCCCCACCCCCGGCACTGTAGGAAGCCCACCTTGGCCAGGGAGGATGCCTTCTGGGGCCCTCCCTCCTTGGGCGCCTAGCCCCGTGTTGGACACGGAGCTGGGACCCTCGGGTGCCTGCTTGCCCTCCCCAGGGTAGACCAGCCTGGTCTCTGCGCTAGAAGCTGGGACTGAACACGGTGTCTGTCTCCCTCTGCTGGTCCCTTAGGGGACAGCCAGGACAGTGCGCTTTCCCCAGAGCGGGTGGTCCCATGGCTCCCGAGAAACAGCGGATGGCGAGGGATGGGGGCACTGAGGAAAGGGTCTGGGGACTCAGGCTGGGCTCCAAGCTGTAGGAACACCAACACTGCCGCCCGGGTTCCCTCGGCCCAAAGCCGGCCTCCAACAGGGGCCCCGAGGGGTGGTCTCAGGGAGGCCAGGTCGCCTCCCTGATGCTTTCCCCGCGGGCCCGCAGGCCACAAACAGCTTCCTTCTCTTCTAACCCATGAATGGAGCTGTCAACCACAGATTTATCTAAACCTTTTGTGAAGCTATTTATACTTCCAGCCGAGACCACATCTTGGGGTAATGAGTTCCATCGGAGTCCTCCCCTGCTGGGTGAAGCTCGCTGCCTTTCATTTGTCCTAAACTTACCTCACTTGTGCTCCAAGGGGGCCCTGTAACTCCAGCATGCCAGGTTTTGGTGAACAAGCCTGAGCTTCCCCTTCCCATCTGCAGGTTTAAAAATTCCATCCCATCTCCCTCCACCTTCAGCCCTGCAGTCTGAAGGGACCTGGTCTCTGACCTGTGCCTGGAGCCTGGCAGTGCGGGCACAGCCATTACCTCACGCCAGCCTCCAGTTAGCTGGCGGGGCAGAGGGCACACCAGGGGCCCAGAATCAAGGGCCGTAGAATCAAGGGGCGGCACGCAGCCCCACCTACACCCACGCCTCTTTTGGGGGCTGACTTTTACCCCAACCCTAATTCTCTGAGTATTTTCCAGTTCCTGGCCTCCAGAACTTTCCTCTGTAATGTTTCTGTGGGGCGATTTCCCTCTCAGTTCCTAGTATGGATTCACCCTGGCTTCGTCCGTGCTGATGATGTATTTTGTCCCTGGCCCTGACCCCAGAATACCATGAGGGGGTCACTCCAGAGATGGGGGTGCTAGGACACAGCAATCACAGTAACAGCAACACTGACCATGTGAACTAAGGGCTTTATTTTTTTTTAATAATTTTTTTTTTTTTTTTGGCTGTGTTGGGTCTTCGTTGCTGCACGTAGGCTTTCTCTAGTTGCGGCGAGCAGGGGCTACTCCTGGTTTCGATGCGCGGGCTTCTCCTCGGGATGGCTTCTCTTGCTGCGGAGCACGGGCTCTAGGCGCGCGGGCTCTAGAGCGCAGGCTAAGTAGCTGTGGCGCACGGGCCTAGTTGCTCCGCGGCACGTGAAATCTTCCCAGACCAGGGCTCGAACCTGTGTCCCCTGCACTGGCAGGTGGATTCTTAACCACTGCGCCACCAGGGAAGTCCCTGGCTTCAAGTCTTGTAACCTCTCTGAACCCTATACTCTTGGGGCATCTGACCTGTGTTTATTAAACCACTGCTATGTGCCAGGCTTGTTCTGGTTGCTGGGAGAAATGCCAGTGAACAGGAAAGGCCCGGGCAGGGCTTGCCTCTGGGGGCTCGAGGCACCTGGTGTGCCACAAAGGCATGATAGGTGGGCAAGTAGAGCCCCGCCAGCTCAGTGCCCCCGCCAGCTCAGTGCCCCCAGCAGCTCAGAGCTCCCTTGCCCGCTCGGCAACCCCAGAGTCACCAGGCAAATCCCGTCTCCCGTGTGCGCAGCCCAGCAGGCTCTGCCAGAGGCTTTGGCACAGTCAGGCCCTCTGGTTTGTCTCTCTCCAGTCGAGTGGAAGCCCACAAGGGCAGGGAGTTTCGTCGTGTGCTTTCTTTCCTACACTTAGGAAAGTGTGTCTAACACGTGTTAAATGAATGAATTACTGAGCTCTGAGGATTCTGCGATTTCAAACGTAACCAGCTGAGTGAGAAGCGGTGGTTGAACGGAAGAAATTTCCAGACAGAAAATTAGTTTAAAAGTTTGAAATGGTAACCACCTTCATCCATTCCATATCCACCCCTGACATTCACACACACACACACACAATCACATACTTGTGTACTTGCAGGAGACCACCTCTACTGTGGGGTATGGCAAAGACTGTAAGAATGTGGGGTTTGAAAGGATCTTGAGAGAGCATCTCATCCAACCCCCTCATTTTATCAAGGAGGAAACAGGCTCAGAGAAGGGCCTCGACTTGCTTGAGGCTGTCTGTAGCAGGGCTAGAGTCGCAAGGTCCTCGTACCCTGTTGTGTGTTCTCCCTTCTGGACCTGAAAGGCCTTTTTGGCTATGCCAACTGCAAGCCTGGAGAGGCTGCTTGGCCTCCGATTGGAAAGCTCCCTTCCTGCCCCACAGCCTGGGGGAAGCAGGCCTGCCAATTCCAGCTCCTCTCCAGAGCTGTGGCTAGGTGAGGGGCTCAGGGAAGCCGAAGGGCCCCCTCGGGATCACAGCACGTCAAGGTGGGAAGGGACCTCAGTGAGTATCTCATGCCACCAACCACACTGTACAGCTGCAGAGACAGGAGGGACTCGCCCAAAGTCACACAGCAAGTCAGCGTTGAAGCACAGACCAGAGACCCAGGACTCCCGAGTCCTGGCTCTAGGCTCTTTTCTCGTGTCTGAACCCTTCAGAAGGGTCAGGTGATTCCCAACTTTTGGCAGGTGTGTGTGTGCAGCGGAAGAAAGACTCATCAAAAGTCCTAAAGCATTGGGAATTCCCTGGTGGTGCAGTGGACTAGACTCCGCGCTCCCAATGCAGGGGGCCCGGGTTCGATCCCTGGTCAGGGAACTAGATCCCACATGCACGCCGCAACTAAGAGTTCACGTGCCTCAACTAAGGAGCCCGCCCGCCGCAACTAAGACCTGGTGCAACCAAATAAATAAAGATTTTTAAAAAAGAAAGTCCTAAAGCGTTTATATCTCCCTCTCCCTTCCCCCGGGTCCTTGCTCCAAAGACCTACGACGCCACAGGACCCTACTGGTCCCATAGGTGTCAGGGGCAGAGACACGGGTGTGCGATTAGTCACACCTTCCCCTCCCTGCCTTCCAGGGAGCTTTGGCATCTATCTTCTGTTCCAGCTGGGCTGCTCTGGCAATGGCTGTGGGGAAGAGGTGGAGAAGCCATGAAGGCTCTGCTGATTTCCACTGGAATGAAAAGAGAGAGGGCGAGATCCAGAGAGAAGGAGGAAAGTAAGGAAGAGAATAACGAATGCTAGGTTCCTTGGGGGGCGGGGGTTTGCACAGAATGTGGGGGACAGCTATTGTCCACGGAAGGGTTGGACTGTGGGCAGAGGCTGGAAGTTTTGTTCCTTTCATCACAGCACCATGCTACGTGCTACGAGGGAACAAGAGGCAACTCGGCTACACTTGGGTCACACACCTATTCACTGAACGCATACTTACTGATCACCTGCTGAGGGCCAGGCCCTGTGGGAGGCAGAGGGATACAGTAACAAACAAAACAGACTAGGTCCCTGCCCTCATGGAGCTGACATAACTAGGGGCATTAAAGAAGCAGACACTATGAAATAATGTTGAGCTGGGATAAGTGCTGTGGATAACCCAGAGCAAGGGCTTAGCTAGACAGTGCGGCGTGCGGGGTGGCGGGTGGAGGGGGAAGCAGAAGAAGGCCTATCTGAGGATGGGCGACAGAAGCTGAGCCCTAGGAAGAGAAGGCGCCAGCGTATGAGAAGGGGAAAGAGGATTCCAAGTGGTGGGAACAGCTTTACAGAGATCCCAAGGTGGAAAAGGATGTGGTTCGTTCAGGGAACTGATGGGGCCAGTTCTGCTGCACAGGAAGGCCGCAGACAGGTGGAGAGATGGGTGGGGCCAGCTCCTTCCTGCAGGTTTGGGGTAAGGGGTTTAGAATTTTTTGAGGGGGGCGGCCAGGACTCACGGCTTGCTGGATCTTAGTTCCCCCACCAGGGATTGAACCCATGCCCTCAGCAGTGAAAGCGCGGTGTCCTAACCACTAACTGCCACGGAACCCCCAAGGGGTTTAGATTTGATGGCAAGTATAGTAGTTGGGAACCACTGCAGGGTCTACACCAGGGAGAGGCGTGACGCAATTTACATTTTAGGAAGGTCACATTGATGCTGCTTGGAGAGTGGACTGGAGGAGACAGGGAACCACCCAGGGAGCTCCCACAGTCATTCGGGTGAGAGATGATGGTGGCCTAAGCCAGGACGATGGCAGTGGACATGGGAGAGAAGGACGAAGTTGCCACGTGCTTGAGAGGCAGAGCAGTCAGGGCTTGCTGGAGGCTTGTAGTATGTAGGGTGCGGGAGAGCATGGGGTCAAGGATGACTCCGGGTTTACTGACCTGAATGCCTGGGTAGAGGTGGCACCATTCACACGGACCCCCTAAAAGGCAAGAATAACCTGCCCCAGTGCTCCAGGGAAACTTGGTGAGGGAGCGGAGCTGAGGGCAAGGAGAGGAAGAAACAAAGTGGGGTCCAGGACTGCAGGCCAGGAGCAGGAGGGCAAGGGGCCCACAGACAAACATGGCCTCCTCACTGGGGACAGTACCAGAGGGGCAAGTCCAGATGGGCCCTAAAGGAACGCAGTGGTGCCCAGGGCCCTTCAAAGCACACTGGGTGCTGCAGGGAACTAGAGGTCAGGGAGCCCCTCCAGGACTTCCCTTCCAGTTCACGCAGCGGAGGACCGAGGCCCAGGGCTAGGGGAAGACCTGCCCGCCGATGAAACCCCTCCTTTGGCACAGTCCCTTGGTCGTTTTTCAAAGGGCCACATACGCATGCGTCTAACCTCAGGAAACGTTTCCAGCCCTTCCCGTTAGTGACCCTCATCATTTGGCAGCTCTCCCCCCTCCTCTCACAGACCCACTTCCCTCCCAACGGGGGCAAAGCCCCATGCACCGCTGAGCCTTTACTCTCACCTGCCCCTGCCAGCCACACCCTTCTACCCCTTTCCGTCCGGAGAATCTTCTCTTCTTCGGGATCAACGCAGGATCCTCGAAGCCAGAGCGAACAGCCACTTCCCACCCCGGGATCCTGCCGCAACGTGCTTTAATTTCTTTTTAGTGCCAGTGGTTGCTGCTTCTGTGCGTGTCCCCGGCTCGGACGGTCTGCCTTCGACCCCGTACCCGCGACAGACGCCCAGAAAATCCGTTCTAAATTAGTGACCCAGGCGGGCTCGCCCGCACATCTCCGGATTCGCTCCCCCACACCCTTTGAGCTCCTTGCGTTCGGGCGCGCAGCCGCGCTGGGCCCCGCTGACAGGCCCGGCTCACCCGGGGCGCTGAAGGGCCGAGGGAGGCCCTGGACCCCGCGAAGGGACAAGCCAGGGAGGCGCCCGGCGCTCCCGGATCACGTGACCGCCACCAGCAGGACTCTGTCACGTGACGGCGCAGCCGGCGAGCGTTTTTCTCACGTGACGGAGGTGCAGGCGTGTGGCCCAATGAGGAGGCGGGGGCGGGGCTTCCGGGGGCGGTGCGCGGGAAGAGAACCCGGGGCATGTGTGGCGGCAGGTGAGACCCGGAGGGGAGCAGCGAGCTGGGGTGCAGTCCGGGGCCCGCCGCCTGTCACAACCCGGCCGCGGGGAGCAGCATGAAGTGTCTGGTTACGGGCAGCAACGTGAAGGGTGAGTTGGGGCCAGCCGGGGCTGGGGGCACGTGGGACGGCCCAAAGCGCCAGCAAAGCAGTGTTTTTCTCCTCCTCCCCGCAGTGCTCGGCAAGGCCGTCCACTCCCTGTCCCGTGTCGGGGACGAACTCTACTTGGAGCCCCTGGAAGCCGGGGTGAGGAGCCACGGTATTGGGGGGGGCGGTGAGATTCCCACAGGGAGCCCTAACCTGGGCTCGAGTCTCGCCCCCATCAGATAGGATACCGGTGGGCAAATTTGTCTGCTGAGTTACAGTTTCCTCCTCTGTTGCTGGGACGTCACCCTGAGCCCTGTCATCTTCCCAGACCAGTGTGTGAATTGAGAGCGTTTGCCCTCCCTGAAGTGCCCGGGGGCGGGTGGGGTCAGCGCTGAAAGCTGCGTAGGGCCCTTGCTGCGGGAGCGGTGCTGAGGGCCACTCCGGGAAGGCTTCATGGAGAAGACACACGCTGATTGGAAGGAGAGGGAGGGATTCAGCAGACGATGGTGGAAGTGGAGGATATTAGGGCAAGTGTGTGAGCAAAAGCCGGCCAGAGGGCTGGGCCTGACATTGCTGGTGACTGCATCCGTCTCCCTGCTTTTCCTGGCCCAGCTCTCCCTCCGGACCGTGAACTCCTCCCGCTCGGCCTATGCCTGCTTCCTCTTTGCCCCGCTCTTCTTCCAGCAGTACCAGGCGGCCACCCCTGGTCAGGACCCGCTGCGCTGTAAGATCCTGATGAAGGTGAGGCCCCTGCCTCAGCCGTGGCAGTGCACTCCCCCAGGAACCTCTAGCACAGTGCGTTTGCTCTGAGGCACACAGTAGGTGCCAGCTGGAGAGAGAAACATATGCAGGAGCATTCCAATGCAAAATGCAGTGCAGGGGCATAGTACGGACATCCACAGGGTACAGTAATGGGAGATATGGAGAGGCTAATTGATTCTGCCAGGGACCTGCAGAGAGTGGTGCCATTCAAGCTGGTCCTTGAAAGGTAAGCAGGTCTTTCGAGGCATTCCAGAGACAAGGGGAACAGTATGAACGAAGGCCTGGAAGGGTGTAAATGTCTGTGTGTGGGGGAGGTCCTTTCCTGGTGTGACAGTGCTGAGCCCGTGATGGGCCAGAGCCTAAGGGGATGTGAGAGCTGGCTGGTGGAGGCGCGGCACTGGGCTGATGTGTTTCCATCGCCTAGTCGTTCCTGTCAGTCTTCCGCTCGCTGGCGATGCTGGAGAAGACCGTGGAGAAATGCTGCATCTCCCTGAATGGCAGGAGCAGCCGCCTGGTAGTTCAGCTGTACTGCAAATATGGTGAGTGAGCAGCTGGCTGGCCAGGTCGTCCTTCAGGCATGGGGTGGAGGTTGGCGAGGCCCACTGAGACCCTGTCTGCCCATCCAGGGGTGAGGAAGACTCACAACCTGTCCTTCCAGGACTGCGAGTCCCTGCAGGCTGTCTTCGACCCAGCCGTGTGCCCCCATGTGCTCTGTGCCCCAGCAAGGTGAGCACGCCCCCTGGTTTCAAGCTGAGGCCTAGGTTTCTCTCTTCCTTCTTTGGGCCTCAACGGTCAGTTTAAGAAGGCACCTCCTCCATTTTCC
>NW_006776536.1:737420-763774 GCF_000442215.2 Lipotes vexillifer | reverse complement strand
CCCTACAGGGCTTCTGTAGACCTCAAGGAGTTTATCCAACCCGGTTTGCTTTCAGGTCCTTGCCTGGCTCTTTAATGGCAGAGGCTGGAGTGAGGAGGGGCTGGGTGCTCCCTTGTTCCATGTTCCTCACTGTCTTCTGGAGTCTGTATTCTCCACCTCAAAGGTCTGACTTGGTTTTCTGACCACTCAGACCCATTCTGACTCCTCTGTCAGACAACGGGTCTCTGGCCTGCCCTCAAGTCTTCTCTGGCCTGAACACCTTTGAAGGTCCCTTAATTTTTGTGGCTCAGGGACTCATGACCCTTCTCTGGCCTCGTCATCCTTCTGGGATGATCCCCATTCAAGGGCAGCCTCTCTTCCTACCTGGCTGGGCTCTAGCCTTGAGGGGTCCCAGCAGGAGGCCAAGGAAGGAGGCTAGGCGGGGAAGTCATGATCCAGGAGGGGCTGCCTGAATAAGCAGCTGTAGAGATGGAGCTGTTCTGGGGAATCAGAGGGGCCATGCAGGGCCCAGGAGACTCCAGCAGATGCAAAGGTCCCTGGTGAAGACAAGAGCAGAGAGGAGTGGCTCCCCTCCCACTCGCCCACACGCTGTGTGCCACTTGCATCCAAGTAACCCAAGGTCTCGTTTCTTTTCTTTTGGTAGCCGAAGGACATTGTAACCTCAAGGTCCCTTTGGGTCCTGACTTTCTGTTTTTCTGAGTTCTGTTGAAACAGCACTGCCCAGGATCCCTTTGGGTAGAGAAAGAGGGAAATCAATCTGTGGTCTGTATCTTGAGGATTTTTCTCTTTTATTTTTATTTTTTTATTTATTTATTTTTTTTCGGTACGCGGGCCCCTCACTGCTGCGGCCTCTCCCATCACAGAGCTCAGGCTCCGGACGCGCAGGCTCAGCGGCCATGGCTCACGGGCCCAGCCGCTCCGCAGCATGTGGGATCCTCCCGGACCGGGGCACGAATCCGCGTCCCCCGTATCGGCAGGCGGACCCCCAACCACTGCGCCACCAGGGAAGCCCCTCTCTTTCTTTTTTAAAAAGAGCACTTGTGTTGAGATCTATCCTGATGGGGCTTTTTCCGTAAACCTACACCGTTGGAAAAACAGTCAGACTTTTTTTATCTTAGGTATTGGCGTATCCCAACAATCTGTACTGTTCTAGGGTGTGATGGCTTAGGAGTGAATGTGATTTGAACCTAGTACATTTTTAGAGGGTGTCAAATTCAGAACCAGGCAGATCCACCTCCTGACCCTAAACATGGTCCTAAAGTAAATCACTTGAGGAAATTGGATCCCGGAGATTACAGGTGGGGAATTCTGAAGTGTGTCCATATTCCATTGGAGATCAAAGAAGCCCAGCTAAGAGAACTGGGGGTTGACTCACATGACAGCTTATTTCTGAAAAGCCTATTTTATCTTGAAGATTATGAGTTTGGAGGAACTAAGGTGATTGACAGTGGAAAGAATCAGAACATGTGAAATTCCTTAAAAATTTATTGACTTAAATAATTTTGTCTCTGTTACACATAATACCAAAAAAAAAACCTTAAAAAAAAGCAATTGTTTCTCTCTTTTTTTAAAATTTATTTATTTTTGGTTGCGTTGGGTGTTCGCTGCTGTGCGCAGGCTTGCTCTAGTTGCAGTGAGCGGAGGCTACTCTTCGTTGCAGTGCGCGGGCTTCTCATTGTGGTGGCTTCTCTTGTTGCGGAGCACGGGCTGTAGGTGCACGGGCTTCAGTAGTTGTGGCTCGCGGTCTCTAGAGCGCAGGCTCAGTAGCTGTGGCGCACGGGTTTAGTTGCTCTGCGGCATGTGGGATCTTCCCGGACCAGGGCTCGAACCCATGTCCCCTGCGTTGGCAGGCGGATTCTTAACCACTGCGCCACCAGGGAAGCCCCTGTTTCTCTTTTTCTTATGGGCAATTTTAAATTCACATAAAAGTAGCCGCCAGTTCCTGTCCCAAGTGTTTTGAGGCAAATTCCAGATGTTATTTCACCTGTAACTGTTTATCGGCATGTGTCTTTTCTAGACAAGGATCTGAGGGCTCTCTCTGAAGGCCGCATTTATGCAGACAGTGTGGGGTTGGTCTCCCGCCCCTGGGTGGCCAGGTGCTGCCCGCCGGGTTTGGTTCAGCGCAAACAGCCTGTGCTTCCTGCTGTCTTCTGTGGGCTCTGCTCTTGTCCTCCCCGTCTCTTGCAAGTGGACTTCTCCTCCCACGACAGCCTGGGAGCCTTGGACGGGGCAGGGGCCATGTCCCGCTCCTGTCCTCCCTGGGGGCATGCTAGGCCTGGCCTGGTTCCCTTTGGACATTGGTGTATGTCACCGTCCCGCCTCAGGTCCTGAGAGCGAAGCCACTGGGTGGGGCTGAGTCTTGGGGTGATGCTGTGCCCTCCTCACAGGGTCCTGGGGGAGGCTGTTCTGCCCTTCCCCCCTGCGCTGGCCGAAGTGACGCTGGGGATTGGCCGTGGCCACAGGATCATCCTGCGTAGCTACCAGGAGGAGGCAGGTGAGGGAGCCAGACGTGGCCTGGGGCAGGGGGCAGAGATGGGCTGGGATGGGGCAGGGCCCAGGTTTCCTCCTGTTGCTGTCCCCACAGACAGCGCCGTCAAAGCCATGGTGACAGAGATGAGCATCGGCGGGGAGGATTTCCAGCAGCTGCAGGCCCAGGAAGGGGTGGCCATCACTTTCTGCCTCAAGGAATTCCGGGTGAGGTTGCCCGCCACGCACTCACTGCCCGGTCCACTGCTCCTCCCTGCCCCGCGCGGGGCCTCATTGCTCTGCCTCTCCCTTCCCAGGGGCTCCTGAGCTTCGCCGAGTCAGCGAACTTGTCTCTCAGCATTTACTTCGATGGCCCTGGCAGGTAACTCCGAGCCTCAGGACAGGGAGGGGAGGGCTCTGGGATGCCAGGAGCCAAAGGGCCTTGACCTTACCTGGACCCGTCACCTGCCCAGGCCAGCCATCTTTGCCATCAAAGACTCTCTGCTAGACGGCCACTTTGTCCTGGCCACCCTCTCAGAGCCGGACCCGCGCCCCCAGGACCTGCATGCCCCGGAGCTCCAGCGGCCAGCGCCTCAGCTTCAGGCCCACAGGTGAGAGCGCTGCCCACCCACTCCTCCCTCCCCACCTCTGTGCACCCTGGGGAGCCTGCTGCTTCCAGTGTCTGAGCCTCCCCTCCTCCCACTTCCTGTTGGGCCCCAGCCCTGCAGGCTCAACCTTACCGGGGCAGCTGTACTCAGAGACTCCCCCTACCCAGGCAAGTGTCCCCAGGGTCGGGCTGGCTTCCTTCTCTGGCTGAGGCCTCCCCTCCGAGCCTCCTCCCAGGCCAAGGAGGGAAAGGGCTGCCGGGAAGCGGGGGGCTGCCTGAGACTGGGGAAGCCGGTGGCTGAAAGGGCAGGTGGGTTGGGGAGGATGGGCCCAGTGTAGTTTAAGCAGAGGAAGTTTGGCCTGGCCCTCTGCCCAGCATGTCCCTGGGCCCCAGTGCTCTCCGGTTCCTGTCCCCTGGGAAGGTACGGGCTTGGGCCCCAGGTGGCCCAGCTTACAGGACTTGCTGCTCCCTTACCCCAGCTGAGCTAAACCGGCCCCCAAGATGCCTCCCTCAGGCCTCTACCTCAACTCTGATGAAAGGATTCCAGGTCCACCCCCTCCAGGAAGCAGCCACTTAACCCCAGGCATCCTCTCCCCTCCCACCAAATCAGGAAGTAATAAAACCAAGAGGTCACCAACGGTCACAGGGCTTTTGCAGCCCCCCCCCCCCCCCCCCCTGCAATATACAATAATATTTCTGAAGTACATATATATCACAATATGGCAAAATATTAACATTTGAAGAATTTAAGTGAAGGATATATGAGTGTTTGTTGCTCAACTGTTTCGATTTTTATGTATGTTTGAAATTTTTCAAAATAAAAAGTTAAGTGCAGTTATCTGAGGCACCCTGATAGTTTCCCTTCTTATGGCCAATTTGCTTTTTACCTTAATGCTTAAAGAACTCTTTATCTTTAAAGTTGAATAACTTAACGTGAATATTTCTAGTTGTAGAGTATCTCTTAGTAAATTTTCCTGGAATGCAATCTAGAGGCTCAATGTTTCCCCCCCCCCCCCCCCGCTGAGCCCTCCAAGGTGGGGCCCTGCCTCTGTTCCCCGTCTTCTCTCCCTGCCCTTGTTAAGCCGTCTCTGCTTACAGCACGCCCCACCTGGACGACTTTGCCCTTGATGACATTGACTCCTACATGATCGCCATGGAAACCACTGTGGGCAGTGAGGGCTCACGGACACTGCCCTCCACCTCCCTTTCACCTGGCTTCCAGCCCCACTGTAGCCCTGGCTCCCACTCAGAGGAGGAAGATGACACCGAGCCCAGCACAGTGCCTGGGACTCCCCCACCCAAGAAGGTAGGGGCTGGCTGGAGACACAGGCCGGGATGGGAGGCGGAGGGAGCAGCCTCCAGAGTTCACTCGCTTCCTCTGTTTTCTCGCCAGTTCCGCTCGCTGTTCTTTGGCTCCATCCTGGCCCCTGCACACTCTCCCCAGGGCCCCAGCCCAGTGCTGGCTGAAGACAGCGAGGGGGAAGGCTGAGCCGAGAGGTCCTTGGAGGACTGGACCAGAGGAAGCCCCAGCCTCCCCGTTTCCCAGCGCCAACCAGGGGCGGGGCCCGCTCCCCTCCAGGTGGGTGGTACAGGTGGGCTGTGCTGGAGCTCAGCCGGCTGGTCCTGCCGCCTCCCCCAGGCCCTGCTCCGCTATCTGTGACTGGCCTGGGTCCTGTCGTCTCCCTTCGGCCCCCAGTCCATCATGTCTGTTCCCAGTCTTGGTGCTGATCTGCCACCTGCTGGGAGGCCCCTCACCTCTTAATCCAGCCATGTGGCAGGGTTGGGGGCTTGCGTTCTCTAAGCCCACCTCCCTAAGAGAAAAGCCTCAGTGGGGCTGCTGGCCCCTGCTGACCCACCTTCTCTGCCAACCAGGACCTGTCCCTCCCTCAGATCCTGGGTACACCTCGGGGATCCCCTGTGGCCGGCACACACTGTTTTGCTTGCTTTTCCAAAACTCTCTGGCCCTGGCTTGGAAATTCCAAGGGCCCCTGTGACCTGAGCGTGTGGCTGGTGTTTCCCTCGCTCGGGCCCCATGCCCAGCAAGCCTCCCAAATGGCCCTAGGCAGAAGGGTCGCCAGGCGCAGCATTTGGGACAAGGGAGACAGATGCCGTGGCGAGAATCCAGCTTTGACCTTTATTCGAGAGACCAGATGGGTTGCCCCAGGATCCGGCTGCCAGCCCTGAGGCCAAGCAAGGCTGGGGACCCACAATCTGGCCCTGCTCTGCCCTGAGCTGCAGCCTCAGCCCCAGGATCCTGCCTGCAGCCACTGCAGGTGCAGGTGGAAGGAGCCCTGGGGGTTTGGACGCTGCTATTGATTCATAAAAAAAAGAAAAATACACCAAGGCTCCGTGTTCCCTGTGATGGGTGGCCCTCGGGGGCCAGCACGAACCCTCACAGCCACGTGATTTCCGTACAATCCACCACCTGGGGCAGAGGGTGGGCTCACGGAGGCTACTTCTTGGCTTTGGCGGAGTTGCGGGGCGGGGTGACGGGCCGGCCTCCGGGGTTCAGGCCGCTGAACTGCCCATACTTCCCCTTGTTCTTGTCGGCGGGCTTGAGGATCTAAAAGAGGCAAGCTGGTCAGGCTCATGGAGCTGAGCCATGGGCCCCCCCGCCCCCTGCATCCCCATCTCCACCCCCACCTGGAAGGAGCACATGAGCGTCTCGTCCACGCTCATCATGGCGCCTGCGTTGTCAAACTCGCCACAGTAGTTAGGAGCTGAGAAGAGTGTCACCAGCTGCCGCTTGGCAAAAAACTCATAGCCGTCTTCTACCACCTGGACGAGGGTGGGGGCAGTTAGCTCAGCAGGGGCTGCTGCCCGGCCCCCGCCGCCGCCCAGACCAGAGCTGCCAGCCCACCTGGTGTGCCCGGCAGATGAGGTCCAGGTCGTGCTTGTGCAGGAACTTGGCCACGACCTCAGCTCCAAAGGTAAAGGAGACGCCACGGTCATTCTCGCCCCAGCCCTGCACGTCCTTGTCAGGGTCAGACCACAGCAGGTCACACAGCAGGCCCTGGTCTGGCACGTCTGTAGGCCGCATGATACGCCGGATCTGCTCCATGGACTGTAGGTCCGGGGACAGGCCTGGGGGGCACCGGGGGCAGGTCACTTCCTCAAGCCTCAAAACAAGGGCCCTCCCTTCTCCAGGAAGCATTTGCCAATCAGCCTCTGTTCCCCCAACCCGCCGCCCTCTCCTGGATTCCTGGGAGCCTAGACAGACAGAGCTCATGGCCTTCTGCCTCTTCAAGTCCCCGTCCCTTCAAGGAGCACAGTGCTCCCTGGAAAAAGACAAGCAAACTCCACGCAAGAAGCCGAGGCCACGACGTGACAGTGAGTGCAGCCTAACGCTGGGGTGCGGGGGGACTTTGTGGGAGAAGTGATATCCAAACCAGGACTCCAGGGAGAGCTGTTCCAGGTGGCTGAGAATGTGTCCTTCAGCTAACACTTCTGTCCCAAATCCCCCAGGGATGTGGCCAGGCTCGTCCTGGCCAAGCATTCCCTCGCCGTGCGGCCCAGAGCCGCCCTCACCCCCGTGACAGCAGAAGATCTTTTCATCCACAATGGCAGCAATAGGCAGGCAGTTGAAGCAATCAGTGAAGGTTTTCCATAGTTTGATGTTGTAGCGTCTCTTGCCTGCCCAGAGGAAGGAGAGGGCTCACGAGAAGGCCTGTCTGCCCCACCCTCAGTGTGGGTCTCTGGGCCTTCCAGGGCACATTGTGTGTTGTTCAGACACAGCTGGGAGGAGAGAATGGAAGGCAAGAAGGGAACCGCCCCCCACCCCGGGCCAACCCTCACCCCACTGCCTCCCAGGAGGAATTCTAAAGCAGCTGAGTCCACAGGAACCCCCGAGTTCCAGTTCTGGAGCAACCTCAGGGTTGGCACCCACCCCCTGCACATGAGCAGAGCCAGGCCGAGACCGGGTCTGGTCTCTCTCAGCTTCTGGCCAACAGAGTCCAGTCCAGACAGGCATCCTAAGTGCTTAAGTAACGGATGCACTGGAGGGGAGTGTCGGCAGGCAAGGCCCTGCATTAGAATGCTGGCAGCCCTTCAGTAAGCAACCATTCACCACGTCCCTCCTGAGCGCCAGGACCCACGCCAGGAGGGCAGGGCGGAGAGACGTGAACTGGCCCGGCCCTGCCTTCACGGAGCTCAGTCTAGCAGGTGTTTGTCAAACACTGCTATCCCAGCCACCAGGTCAACACGAGGGTCGCGCCGAATGGCCGGGAGAACCCTTCAGCCCCAGAGGCTCAGCCCACTCACACTCATCGTAGAAGCCGTAGATGCGGTTGATGCTGGCACACTCGTGGTTCCCACGGAGCAGGAAGAAGTTCTCGGGGTACTTGATCTTATAGGCCAGCAGCAAGCAGATGGTCTCCAAAGACTGCTTGCCCCTGTCCACGTAGTCCCCCAGAAACAGGTAGTTGCTCTCGGGAGGGAAGCCGCCGTACTCGAACAGCCGCAGAAGGTCGTAGTACTGGCCATGGATGTCGCCTGTGACCCAGAGAACCAGGTCAGCACTAGATGCAGTCTAAACTTGAACCCAGGGCCAGGGTTGGACTCAAGGGAGGAGAGATCCAGGGACTTTGGGGGGGGGGGGGGTACCCACTTTCAGGAAGCAAAGGGGCCTGGACAGGGGGCTCACCGCAGATCTTGAGGGGTGCCTCCAGCTCCAGAAGAATGGGCTGGCTCAGGAAAATCTCCCGGGATTTGAGGCACAGACCACGGATCTCGTTCTCTGTCAGCTGTACATTCTTTCCAGGCCGCGAGCCCTGCACTGGGAGTGGAATGAGGCATCAGGACCCTCGGGCAAGAAGAGGGTGGGTGACATGGGTAGCCCCATAGGCACTTCTGGGGGGCGCCTGGGCCTCCCGGGCTCCACCTCGCCCAGGGGCAGCTGTTGCTGCTGAGCCTCCTGGGACCCCCGCCTCAAGGGACGAGACCCCCAACTACCCTCAAGACACTCGAGAGGGGATTGCTGTGCGCGGAGGCCTGCCAAAATCTCAGAACATGCTTGGGGGGGGGGGTGGCTAGGCTTCTCGGATTTCTCTCTAACCCCAAGAGCCCTGGCCAACCCGTGCGCCCCCCGCCCTGCTCTGGCAAGGGGAGCAACCCCAGGCCTCCCACGGGCGCCGCGATTGGGAAGGGGGGCACCTGCGGCCACGGGACCTCGCGGCCCGTCCCCGCCCAATCTAAGCTGGTCCTGGGAGGGGCAAGTCCACCCGCGCGCCACTTCCGGGCCGGGCAGGGGACCAGGGCGCGGCCGGCGCCCACCTCCCCTGCCCCGGCCAACCTTCCAGCAGGCGCCCGATGATAGAGTCCAGGTTGAGCTTCTCGCTGTCGGACATGTCGGCGCCGCCGCTCCGGCCCCAGCAGCTCCGGGCCCGCTCCTGCCTCCCGCCCTCCCGCTGCCTCCTTCCGGCCTGGCGCTCCTTCCGCCCGCCCCGGCTCGCCGCCCCGCCTCCTAGGCCGCCTGCCCCGCCCCGCCCCGC
Source organism: Lipotes vexillifer (assembly GCF_000442215.2). Classification (NCBI taxonomy): domain Eukaryota; kingdom Metazoa; phylum Chordata; class Mammalia; order Artiodactyla; family Lipotidae; genus Lipotes; species Lipotes vexillifer. Next base: position 755,212 of record NW_006776536.1, on the reverse strand, counting down.
CCGCTGCCCCTGCACTCTAGCGCCTCCGCCGGACGCCGGGCGCAGGGGTCGCGGCGGCCCGGGAGGCGGGGCCTCGGTCAGGGGACCGGACTTGGACTGACTCGTGTGTCTGGGGCGGAGCCTGCACGGTGGGCGGGGCTTCATGGGGCGAGGTCAAGCCTAGCTCCGCCCTCGAGGAGTTACCCTCGGCTGTTCGGAGGAGGTGCGGTCGGAAGTAATGTGGAAGTTGTTTTTCTCTTTCAGGGGCTAAGCAGTCCTGCCCACTTCTGTCCTGGTCGGGAAGGTGGTGTGACCTCATTGGTAACTCATCGGGTCTCCCCAGACAGTGCAGATTAAGCCCTTGAAGTGCAGGAGAGGAAACTGAGGCTCAAAGATAGTAAGAGTTAGCCTCAGATTCACGGAGGACCTCTGCCTCCTGAGTCTGGGGCCCTCGGGCGACTGGCTAGGTAGATCCAGACACCTGTTGCTGAACTCCGAGCTCATTTTGGTCCACATTGCCTGTGGTGCATGCTAAATTATTACTTTTTGTAATATCTCATCCTTGCCTTTTGAGTAGCGTAGTAATGCTACATTGTGTGCGTGTTGAAAGTATTACTTTGTAAAGAGCAAACACTAAATACACCGTGATACTCGTTGGACCCTGAATCGAGTGTTTTACATGCCAGTGACCTCAAATCTGGAGGCAGCCTGCCCTCTCTACCTCTGGCAGGCCCTGGCCGCATCACACCCAGCACAGGAACCCAAGCCTGCACCCACCCAGCCCACCGGGATGGTGGGAGGAGCCCATGGCCCAGGGCCAGTGGGGCAGGCCGGAAGAGCCCGGGACAGGAAGGGGTAACTACCCCCCCACACGCACTTAGGAGGGGCCCCCAGGCTGGTTGCCGAAGCTGTGGCTGAGGAGGAAGTGAGAGGAGGAGGTGAGGTGCAGCAAGGAGGTAAGCTGGGCTGCAGGGGACAGGGGCCTGGCCTTTCTGCCACTTCTGGCCCCATGCTCCACCCCCACCCCACAAGAGAAGAGGGGACAGAAGGGGCTTGGAGAGATACCCTGAAATCTGCTCCCTCTGACCACGCAGTCAGGTCCTGGGGCTGGGGCCTGGCTGGATAGGATCCCAGGCCCCAGGCTGGCTAGGAACCGCCTCTCACATTGGCTTTCCCCACATCTTGCAGCTTATGGCATCAGGCGTCTGCAGCACCATGGCCCAGGCCCTGGTGCAGCCTGGTGAGCTGCAGGATGACTCCAGCTCTTTGGGGTCTGACTCAGAGCTGAGTGGGCCCGGCCCATATCGCCAGGCTGACCGCTATGGCTTCATTGGGGGCAGCTCAGCAGAGCCAGGGTAAGTAGGGAAGGGATGGGGTGGGGCGGTGGGGTGCTGGGAATAAGGGTGGGAGCTGAGGGCTGAATTCTAGAGTGAGGTCCAGACTCGAGGGTCCTGGGCGGGTCTGGGGACTCAGCCACTATCATCCCTTCTCGGGTTCCAGATGGAATCCTAAGGTTAGCAGGGCTGCGGGGGGTGGTTCCTGTATGTCTCTTTTACTCCCAGTCTCGGAGGGTTTCCACCCACCTCTGGGGCCAAACATTCTTCCCCTTTTAATCTGGCCAGGGAATCCCAGATCCAGATCACAGAACCTACACCTCTTCCCCCACCAATCCTCCGCATTCCCAATGTACAGACAGGAAGACAAGTCCAGAAACAGGAAGGTCACACAGCAGATCATAGACAGAATCAGACTCAAACTCACAACTCCTGGCTTCTAGTCCAGGACTCTGTCTACCCAACTTCCCTGATGACTTGTCTGTGTCCCTATCCTGGGGGACAATCAACAAGCCCTCCCTCAACACACACCTACACACCCCCTTCAGTCTCTCCTGCTTCCACCCACATCGGAGCCACATCCTTTCCTGTCCCCATGACAACCCCTGGCAACTCCTGGGTGACAGGTCCCCACCCCGCCCCAGAGATTCCCAGAGATCTCCAGGGCCAGGAGTTAGGCTCACCCAGGTAGCATGAAGGGTGGCAAATGTGGGCTCTGGGTAACAGCTGCCCAGCGCCTGGACACCTGTGCCATGTGTCCCCAGGTCAGGTCACCCTCCTGCAGACCTTATCCGCCAGCGGGAGATGAAGTGGGTGGAGATGACCTCACACTGGGAGAAAACCATGTCTCGGCGGTACAAGAAGGTGAGGGGGAGAGTGGTCCCACCCGGGCCTCCATGGCTCAGCCCCCTTTGCCTCGGCCCATGCCCTGGCAAAATTCACCCCTCCCGTGTCCCAGGACCTCCTGCCTCTTCTCCCTGCTACCCAAAGTGGCTCTTGCCTGATGACAGGTTTTGCTTGGGGCCTGCCGACAGGAGCGGGGAAAGCTGGCATGGCTGGCCTAACGGGGTCCCTTGGTCTCACTCACAGGTAAAGATGCAGTGCCGGAAAGGCATCCCTTCGGCCCTGCGGGCCCGGTGCTGGCCCCTGTTGTGTGGGGCCCACGTGTGTCAGCAGAACAGCAGTGACACTTATCGGGTGAGGGAACTGGCAGGGGTCCCACCTCCCTTCCCTGACCCTTCACCACTCTGGGCCTTCACATTCACCTTTTTGTCCACCCACAGGAACTGGCTGAGGCCCCTGGGGACCCACAGTGGATGGAGACCATCGGCAGGGACCTGCACCGCCAGTTCCCTCTGCATGAGATGTTTGTGTCACCCCAGGGTCACGGGTACGAGGCCAGTGATGCCCAGGGACCCCCAGCCCCACACCCCCCAGGTGCTTTGGCTTAGTACCCCCTCCCCCGGCCCCAGCTTTATATCTTTGCATCTCAGAGGACCCAGCAAGGCCCTCAGGGGGCTGAGGCCTGGGCAAGGGCTGCCAGAGGGTGGGGAAGGGATGCCTGGAGGACTGGCCCCTAACGGGGTCTTCTGGCACAGGCAGCAGGGGCTCCTCCAGGTACTCAAGGCCTACACCCTATATCGGCCGGAGCAGGGCTACTGCCAGGCCCAGGGCCCTGTGGCTGCCGTGCTGCTCATGTATCTGCCCCCAGAGGTGAGTGCCCTCAACCCTGCTACGGGGACCCAAGACCCTGACCCCCTAACCCCAGTGATCCATGACCCCCAACGCTGGTGACCTAGGGACCTAGTAATCCTGTGCCCTGGACCCATGACCCCTCCATCCCCAGGAACTCTGGCCTCAGGGACCTGGGATCCTTGACTCCTACCCAAACCTGTCCTAGTGAGTGACCCAGGGCCTCATGACCACCACCCTCAGCAACCTTCAAACCCAACGACCTTGACTGCAGGAACACGGAACCCTGAGCCCTGACAGTTGCCCCAATGATCTAGGAGTCTGGATGTGATTACCTTGACCTGATGACTTCTGATTCTGAACCCTGTGACCATGATCCCTGACCCCAGTGACCCCAAGAACCCAAGACTTGAACTTTGGGACCCTTCCTAGCCTTGACCAGTGAGCCCCTACCCTGTGACCCTCAAATTCAACCCCCTGAGCCCTGTGACTTCCAACTCCCTACGCCCCTTGGTAGGCCTCTGTCTGGGCAATGGGAAGCTTTTTGGTAAGACCTGCCCCTCCTTACCAGCCCCAGCACTGAGTCCAGGCTCCTGGCTCCAGAGTCACCCCTGCGCCCCTTTCCCCCGCCCTGTGGTCCCCTCCGTGGTCCCCTCTGCGGTGGGCACTCAAGGCCTGTGTCCGCCCCCAGGAGGCCTTCTGGTGCCTGGTACAGATCTGCGAGGTTTACCTCCCTGGCTACTACGGGCCCCATATGGTGAGAGGCTGGGATGGGGCCAGAGGGCACAGAGGGAGGGGCTGGGCGGGGGGTGGGGGGGGGGGGGGGGAGGGGGAGGGGGAGGAACAACTCCAATAAACAGTTCTCTAGCCAGAATGATGTAAAACAAAAGAGAAAACAGGACTGGGTGGGGACCTGGGGACCGGGAGTGGAGATGCTGCCGGACGTGGCCACAGGAGGCTGTACAGCTGGACGCCGAGGTGTTCACGGCCCTGCTGCGGCGGCTGCTCCCGCGTGTGCACAAGCACCTGCAGCAGGTGGGCGTCGGGCCCCTGCTCTACCTGCCCGAGTGGTTCCTGTGCCTCTTCGCCCGCTCCTTGCCCTTCCCCACGGTGCTGCGTGTCTGGGACGCTTTCCTTAGCGAGGGTGAGTGGGTGGCTGGCCAGGTGGGTGGGGGCAGGCGTGGGAACTGGGCCCGGGAGCCTCGGGTGCCTGGTGTGCAGAGGGGATGAGGGTGCCAGCTCTGCTCTGCCCCACCGCCACTGCCAGTCCTGGCCTGGGGTCTGGGTGCTGGGGTGTGCTGAGGGTGACAGCGCCCTGTGGCTCTGGGGAAACGGTCCAGCCCTTGGCCATGGATCACCAATGTAATGAATGATAGCCCCCACCCCCAGCAGTGAGACCACCACAGGGAGGGCACCATCTGCTTGGGGGAGGGCTGGAGTCGGGGGGCGCTTCCCCAAGGTAGGTAGGGCAGGAGCTGTAGAGATCACAGCAGTGAGACAGCTCAGGGACTGGGCACAGTGGGGGCATGGCTGATGGAGCCCCACGGGCCCTTGGTGAGCGCTCTCGGAGGCCAGCGCTGCTCTGGAAGCCAGGGCCACTTGAGTGAGTGAGACCTACATTCTGGTGGAAGCGGGGATGGGAGGCGACGGTACTAAATTAACAAGATATTTATGGATTGTCGTAAGTTCTGTGAAGAAAATAAAACAAAGGATGCGCCAGAGTGTGGGGGCGGCAGGAGGAGAGGGCCGTTTAGAGGCGCTCGCGGCTGCTCCGTGGAAGAGGCAAGCTCGCAGGGCCAGTGTGGAGGTGGGGAGGCCAGGCCGCACACAACTGACTTGGGGGCGCGGACATGGGAGAGATGCCAGGCCCAGAGCGGGGTGGTTGAACCAAAAGCTGGTAGAAATCAATCGGTACATCTATTGAGCACCTACTGTATGCCCAGTTGGCTTCAGGCTGGCTTAGAGCTCTGGCCACGGGTGTCCAGGTTGCCATCTACGTGGCCTCCCCTGCAGACTCAGACCTCAAGGGCGGGGCAGGGCAGGGCCCCCCGTCAGGGTGGCTGAGCTACCCTTGCCCTCTGCCTCAGGCTCCCTTTCATAACGGTGACACCGTTAGTAGTCGCTGCTGTCCCTTTACAAGTCACAGTTGTCCCCAGACCTCGCTGGTCCCCTGACTGCTGTTCTCAGCAGACCCGAGGCTACCAGGAAGGAATTCTGAGGCTCCGGGAACAGGCTCAAGTTCACACCCATGTGTGTGTGTGTGCGTGTGTGGGTGTTTGTGTTCACGCGTGTCCTGTGCTCTTGGCTTAGAGGTGAGGATTTCTGGCTAGAATCTTTCTAGAATCGGAAGGTCACAGGTCTGAGCTGGAAAGGCCTTCACGTCACCACCCAACCCTTCCTTGGAGGGACGAGGAGCTGAGGCCCAGAATGAGAAGGCTTGGCGTGAGGCGTTCAGTAGCCCCTGGCTCCTGGCAGGCTGCTCTGCCCAGAAGTGTCTGTGGCCGCTGAGACATGCTGGCCAGAGCTCTCAGATTGCCACCGTGCTCTCAGTCATTGGGTCACGGCAGCAGAGCTGCAGGAGGGTGGAAGGAGTCTGGTTGAGGGCAGGTTCAGGTGCAGACTGAGGAAGCCCAGGGCTGGCCCCCCAACTGAGTGAGCCCCCGGCCTGCAGGTGTGAAGGTGCTGTTCCGCGTGGGGCTGACACTGGTACGCCTGGCACTGGGCACCACTGAACAGCGCCAGGCCTGCCCGGGGCTCCTGGAGACGCTCGGCGCCCTTCGAGCCATCCCGCCCACCCAGCTGCAGGAGGAGGTCTTCATGCCCCAGGTGCGTGCCCCTTGCCCGCCCTCTGCGATGGCCCAGCCCCCCTGCACAGTTGCGGAAACTGAGTCCCACAGGGGGAAGTCAGAGTAAGAACCGGGGCTCAGTTCTTGTCCTCTCAGCAGCAGAGAATGTGGAAACCCCAGGCCTCAAGTGGCTTTCTGTGGCTCCTTTAGTCTCTTTGTCTGTCAGCCCCTCAGCCCTCAGCCACTTCCTGCGGCTGTGTCCTGCCCGCCCCACAGGGATCTCATCGCTTCCTGCCCTCCCCCAGGCCAGGCAGACTCAGTATCAACTGCTCCCCACAGGTGCACAGCGTGGCCCTGTCCGAACAGGACTTGAAGCGGGAGATCAAGACCCAGCTGGCCCAGCTGCCCGCGTCGGCATCTGGGCCACCCCCGAGGCCGCAGGCCCGCCTGCCTGGGGCCCAAGCCATCTTTGAGGCCCAGCAGCTGGCAGGAACCCGGGGAGCCACCAGGCCCGAGGTGCCCCGCATCGTGGTTCAGCCCCCGGAAGAGCCCAGGCCGCCACGGCGCAAGCCCCAGACCCGAGGCAAGACTTTCCATGGGCTGCTGACTCGGTCCAGGGCCCCCCCTATCGAGAGCCCTGCCAGGTCCCATCGAGGCTCCACCTCCTCCCTGGACACCCGATTCTGAAGGTCCCACTTCTGAGGGTACCAGAGACTCAGGGTCCCCCAACCCCAATTGCCTGAATGGTGGATGCCAGCCTCAAAGTAGGCACCGCACTTTACAGCTGGGATGGATGCTTCAGCTTCTTTCCCGTGGACTGTGTCAGGCTCGAGGATGAAGGAAGGTGAGAGTGAGGTTTTGAGGACCCAGGCCCATCATCGGCCCACGGAGCTGTCCTGGTGCCTGGGCCCTTGCAAGCACCAAGCTGGCGCTGAAGGAGGGTGAGGTTAGGGCCACAGGCTGGGCTTAGGGGACCCCAAGGCTCCTGGGGAGGCCTGGAATAAAGTCTGAGCAGAAGCCCGTATGCAGTCAGATGGAACGCCTTCCAGCCTCAACCGCAGACCAGCGGCTGCTTCCCCTCCAGCCCTCACTCCCCTCACAGCCCCGCCCCTCCGAGCCCAGCCCTGGCTCCCCAGGGCTCACTGAGGCTTCCCATTGGCTGCTGGAAGGTCTTCACCAGCACCGGGAGCCAATGGTAAGCTGCAGTGCCCAGCCTCTTGGGGTCAGGGAAGGCTTCTGTACCTGGGGGAGGAGGGCTCCCCAGGTGGATGCTGGGCCCAGAAGTGGGACTCTGTCCCCTCTTCTGCTCCCTCTCCCTGCTGGTTCAGGATCCCCCCCAGGGCTGTGGGCACTCTAAGGCAAGTACGCCCCCCACCCATGGTCCTGGTCCCATCCTCAGAGAGAGCCAGCTGAGAACAAAGGCCTAGTGTGCCCGGACAAAGGAGAAAGGGCCCGCCAGCCCTTGCCCCCTGCCTAAGCCCCAGCCGCACCCCCTGGGGACTGCCACCGTGGAAACCCCTCCCACACTTGCTACTTGCCCCCGTGGGTGCCTGAGGTGCCTGGGACAGGAGCCATCGCCAGGACAACGGGGCTGGTTCTGACGTAGGCTTATGCTCCTGCAGGGCCCATTCCCGGTGCCCTGCCTCCCTGCTTCCTTGGGTGCCCTCCCCTGAAGGGGGGAGGGGGAGGGGGAGTACCCGGAGAAAGTGTCTGCGGTCCCACTTAAATGGTGGAGTGGGTTCTTAGTTCCCTGACCAGGGATCCAACCCGAGCCTCCTGCAGTGGAGGCGCGGAGTCTTAACCATTGGACCACCAGGGAAGTCGCAATGGTGGAGTGTTTGATCCATCCTTCTCAGTGGCTGAGCTGGAGTGTTGGCACCCTCAGATCTAGTGACAGGGCCACGGCTGCAGGAACACGCTCCCTCCACATATACTCTTGTGGCGCTGACCGTGCGACTGGCCAGGCCCTGGGTCCTGGGCAGACCATCCCACTCCCTGAGGGAGGGACTCACAGAGGTCCAGACCCAGAGCTGAAGTTTACCTGGGGGGAAACTAAGGCTCAGGAGGGGAGGCAACTGGGCCAAAGCTTTGCCGCCCAGTGCAGACCCAAGGTTCACCGCTACCCCTGCATCAACAGCCGCGAAGCTGACACCCACCTCCCTCTGCCATCCTGGGGCTGCTGTCTCTCCCACTGCCCCAGTCTCGCGCCAGCCTGGGTTCTGGGTGTGGGCCAGGGGCTGGGCTCCTGTGAGTTAAAGAGAGCTTCCTGAGCCCTCCCTCCCCCCTCCCCACCCCACTAGCGTACTTGGAGCTTAATAATAGCACAGTCCCCTGCAGTTCACGGACCCTTTCTCAGACCCCCACACCCTCTCTCTGCAGGTGGCACTGAGAGCCTCTTTAGAGAAGGGGGAGATGGCCAGGTTGAGCGCCCAGCCGAGGATCACAGTGGGGGGCAGAGCCAGCTAGACCACGCTTTAGACTTAGGGCGGGCGTCTCATGGACTCTCTGTTGGGAGCAGGTAGGTGGGGGAACCTGCGGGGAGTTTATGGGATTTGTCCTGCACTCCCTGCCCTCCGTGTGCGCGCTCGGCTCTTCTGCTGGGAAGGCAGAGGAGCAGGAAGGCAGCAGCCTTGGCACCAGGGCTGCTGAGTCTGGAGGACAGGCCACGTGGTAGTCGTTCCCCCTGGATATAGACCCTGGGGCAGGTGGTCTCCAGCAGGGGCCTCTCTAGCTGAGGCTGGGTCACTGCCTTGTCTACTGAGGGAAGCATTTTCTGGGCAGTCCTTCTGCAGGTCCCGTTATCAACCATCCATCTGGGAAGCCTGAGCCAAGGGGTCAGACGGAAAGAGGACCAGCTCCCTCCTTGTCGGAACGCTTTTTTACACACGCTGTTCCCACAGGGCTGCACTAGCCCCCTATGGCTCCCGTGCACTAGTTGGGAAAAGATGCCCCTCCCCCAGGTACATGCATCCCTTGCAAGACAGAAGGGAAGTGACCACTCAGCAGGATACCTTTGTGCAGTGAGCAACCTGCACAGCCACACTCAGTGAACCTAGCAGCCCCAGCTCCCTACAAACCTGCCTGGAAAGGGGCTCAGAGAAGGCAAGGCATGCATCTGAGAGTACTCAGCCTGTGGGGACCAAAGCTGGGATGGCACCCAGCGATGTCCATCGGCCTGGGTCAGCCCAGGGGACAGGAGTGGGGGTCAAGCAAAGAAGTGGAAGGGCAAATGGACCCCCATGTGGGGGGCCATGGTCTCCATCTCGACTGCCACCCACCCCATAAGTCCCCCCATCCCACACTGTCCAGAGGCCAGGCTTGGACTCCCTGCAAAGTCCCTGCGTGGGAATGGCCTTCTCACTCTATCTGAACCTCAGTCTCCTCCTACAGATAATAGAATAATAACAGCTCCCACCCTAGTCCCAAGAGCACTCTACCTGTCTCATTTCTATGATGGTTATTGTTTAGTCAAGCTGGGCAGTCACCCGGGGATTGCCTCTCGTCACCCCACGCCTACCTGGCCCAGCTCAGCCTCAGGTGACCTCCAGGCTCTCCTGGCACAAACAGAGCAAGACTGCCCTGCCAGCCTGCTTGCCCCAACTCTCAGGGCCCTGGGCTGAGCTGCAGTTGCCCAACCCCGATTTTCCTCCCTGCATCCACAAGGCAAACGCCATCAGAGCCGGTGCCTAGCCAGGGCAGTCTGGGAGTGGGCACAGAACCACACTGCTCTGTGTGCATGTATACACACACTCTGGCAGAGGGAAGACCCCTGCCCTGCCTCTCACCAGCCGTGTGACCTTGGGCAAATCACATCACCTCTCTGAGCCTCAATTGCCTCATCTGCAAAAGGCAGAGACTCATAACTGCTACCCAACAGGGTTAAGTGAGATATGGCACTTAAAGCCCTCTGTACAGTGCCTGGGGCAAGTAAAAAAACGTTCGCTGGGGCTTCCCTGGTGGCGCAGTGGTTGAGAGTCCGCCTGCCGATGCAGGGGACACGGGTTCATGCCCCGGTCCGGGAAGATCCCACATGCCACAGAGCGGCTAGGCCCGTGAGCCATGGCCGCTGTGCCCGCATGTCCGGAGCCTGTGCTCCACAGCGGGAGAGGCCACAGCAGTGAGAGGCCCGCGTACTGCAAACAAAACAAAACAAAACAAAAGAAAACCGTTTGCTGGCACTGCTACCTTCTGCCAGGTGCCCCCTGTCTAGCCAAGCCTGGGCTAAGGTATGCACTATAATCCCCATTTGCGAATGAGAAAACTGAGTCCACAGATGCTACACTGCTTGGGTTAAAAACAAGACAGCAAGGACTTCCCTGGAGGTCCAGTGGGTAAGACTCTGCGCTCCCAATGCAGGGACCCGGGTTCAATCCCTGGTTGGGGAAATAGATTCCGAATGCATGCCACAACTAAGAGTCCACGTGCCGCAACTAAAGATCCCACATGCCGCAACTGAACATGCCACATGCCACAACTAAGGCAGTGCAGCCAACATAAATAAATAAATAAATAATTTTAAAAAGAGTTAAAAAAAAAAAAAGCAAAAAACTAGACAGCAGGCCCAAGGTGGAGTCACTTATGCTAAGCCCCATGTCACCAAACCGAGATAACTTGATTACAGTTTCAGCTCTCCTGGAAATTGTATCTTAAACCAGTCAATCAGGAATGGCCTGACCAGCACTAGCAAGTTCATCTGCCTGATAGACCCCTGCTGTTGCCTAAAAGAAAGTGATCTTGCAATAACCAACCCACTTTTTTGCCTAAGTATAACTTCTTTGTGTCTGCTCCCTTCTGCCTATAAAAGTCTTGCATTTTACACAACTTCCTGCAGTTCCTTTCTGTCTGCTAGATGGGATGCTGCCCGATTCATGAACTGCTGGATAAAGCCGATAAGATCTTTAAAATTTACTCTGTTGGATTTTGGTTTTTAATATTTGTTAAGTGTCAGACCTCATGCTCTTTGGTGACATCCATGCCCCAACCCTGCTCCCTCCCGTGGATCTCCCTGGAGCTCAGGCTACCCCCTCAGCAAGAGGATGGATCTTCTTGGGTGGCCGCACCTCATTCCAGGAGCCTGAGCTGGCCACAGGGAGGAGTGGAGTGTGGATCTGGTGCTGGGGAGCCCAGAGCAGCCCTGTAAAGCTGTGTGGGGAATGTGGGCTGGGCTGGGGGGCCCCAGGTAAGTCACTTCTCCTCTCTGAGTCCCTCCATTGGTAGACAGGGTGGTTCCTCACAGGCTGCTCTGTGTACGGTTGTAGAAAGGGGCCAGAGCAGCCACCTTTGCCTCCACAAGTGCTGCGGGGCCATCAGTACCCTCCCCCAGCCCAGGAGGCTCTAGGCAACAGGGGGGGGGGGGGTGTCCCTGGAGAGAGGGCCTGAGTTTGCGGGGGTGAGGTGGGAGAATTGCAACAATAGCCTATGCGTGCTGGGCTCAGGATGCTGTGATAAGCTTCACCGCAGTCCTATGAGATGGTAACTAGACCCATTTAAGTCAGGAGGAGAGGGAGGTTCAGTCAGGCCAGGAAGCGGAGGTGCCCAGGCGCCACAGCTGGATCTAGGATCAGAATCCACCTAGTGGGACAACACTTGCGAGGGTATGAATCTCTGGGTGTGTTTCTTGGGGTGAATATGTGGCTGTGATCCAGGTCTCTTGAGGTGTGCTTTTGTGGGTGTTTGGATGGGTGCACCTGGGGGTAAGGATGTGCGTTTTGGGGAGATTGTGGGTATAACTGTGGATGTCCAGCTGACCTGGGTGTTGATGGGCAGGGCAGATCGTGTAGACAAGCCCCTTCCTTTGCTGTGCTCAGACCCACTGGAACTCCCAGCCTGGCCACCCTCTTCCCTCTTGGCCCCCAGCAGGGCAGAGGGTATCCCAGGGAACTGGGACTGCCCTTGTGGGGGGCTTCTTACCTAGTGGCCACTACTCTGGAGGGGCTGGGAGAGATGAGCAGGGGACCTCGCAGATGTACAGGGACCCCTGTTCAAGAAGGTCTTTCTGGGAGTGCTTGCTGCCGTACGGCACAGTGCTCCTTGGCAGACAGCTGCGGCCCCGGGTGCTGGGGAGCTCAGGACTCCATCCAAGGTCAGGGCTCCGGACTGTGTGCTCCAGCCGCTCTCCTGGCCACCCCAGCCCTGAGGGCAAGCCCTGGTACCAGTCTCTGCCGGCTCCAGCTTTCCCCTCCCCCTCTATCCTCTTTCCATCTCTCTTCCATTATGGGTCTCTCTCTATTTATCCCCCTCTGTCCTCTGTCTTTTCTTTACCGCGGCCCCTTAGTCTGTGAGCCCCTCTGACGATCGCTATCCGTTAGAACCTGGCCCACTGTTCGACTTACTGTGTCTCCGAAGGTCTCCTGTCTGTCCCTCTGCCTGTCCCTCCGTTTGTCTCTCCCTGGCCCCCCCCCCGCGCCCCGGCGCCTTGCCTCTGGCAGGGTCGGGCCCGCCCACCCCCAGGACCCCAGGACCCCAGGACCCCAGGTTCAGGATGGGTGGCGGAGGTTTTGCCGGGTCCCCCGGCTGGAGGACGGTGGGGCCGGGCCACTTCGCCCCGCGCCGCCCCGCGCCTGGCACTGGGCATGCCCCGGACGCTTCTATATAAAGAGGCGCCACCTCGGCCGGGCGCTGTGCCGCCGCCGCCGAGTCCCGCCGGGTCCGCGCCGCCCACCAAGCCATGTCCATTCAGCAGGCTGAATAACTTCCATCAGTCCTTTTCCAGAACTGATTCTGACTGGCCACCTTCTAAGGCACGCCGCCCGCCGAGCCCGGCAGAGCCCCGCCGAGCCGCTGCCGCCCGCCAGGTACCCCGGCTGCTGCCCGCGCCCCGGGGAGAGCCAGGGAGGGGGCTGCGGGGCAGGGGCCGCGGGGACGGGACCTTGAGCGCCCGCGCCCCCCAGCGGGACCCGCGACACCGCCTGCACACCCCTCCCAGACGCGCGCACACACGCGCGGGGACGCGGCGCGCCCCCGGCTGGAAGGGCTGAGCGCCAGGACCCCCGGCCCTGCCCCGCGCAGCTTGGGATGTGTGAGCTCGGGGTGCGGGCCCCATGGGGTCCGGGCGTCAGAAATCCCTCTGCTTCCTTGGGGTGGGGGTGGGGCAGCCTTGGACACCTCCTGGCTGGGACAGGAGAGCGGCGCGCGGTCGCGGCCGCCTCTCTGACCCAGAGTCTTAGGGGCTGGGCTCTGCGGTAGAGATCCGCCGCCCTGACTCCCTCCTCTGTCTCTCTCTGTCAGTCTCTTCCATCAGTCTCTCAGCCTCTCCACCTGTGAGATGGTGAGTCTCCTCTGGTCCCTCCCCACAAAAACCCAAGACCCTAATCAGAGGGAGGGCCCGGAGGACGGCATCGGGCACGTAAAAGCCTAGCCCTGGGGCTGCCTGTGCGGACAGACCCGTGACCAGCTGCGCACACACCCCTTGACCGCCCACTCTGTGTGCCATGGGACAAGCAGCTGCTGTGTGCCAGGCACTGCCTCTCTCCCCCATCAGCTCTGGGAGGCGGGCACTCTTGGTCCCCTTTGGCATTCATTCAACCTGCAACTTATTATTACCATGCACCCTGCCCCATTCTAAGTTTGGGAACATAGCAGTGAACCCATTCTGGGCTCTTAGGGGCCTCAGCTCCTAAGAAAGGGCACCAAGCCTCAGAATTTGGCACCGGCGAACCGGGATTCCAGGCCAGGTCTGAGGCCCAGACCTCTGCCCTCCCGGCTGCCTGCAGTATGCTGTCTCGCAATGACCACGGTGATTCTCTAGGTCCAAGCCTCATCAGCACCCCGGGGAGGGGGGACAGGGCAGGCACCAGGCACCCACAAGTCCCAAAGAAACCTCACGACTTGTCCAAGGAGGCCCAGCCTGTCCCCCGGAGGACAGGCCCACCTGTGTCTGCACGTGTGTTCACAGTGAGCTTCTGAGCAGCCTCATTTGGGAGTCAGCCAGCCTCAGAGAGGGGCAGGGTGTAAGATTTCATCTAAAGTGAGCATTTCCATGACTCAGAACATCTGAAAAGAAGGGCACCAGCTTCTTCCTTACTAATGCCTGGCCCAGGACTGGGCGTATGGTAGATTCTCCAGCCTGCATGGAGATGACCGTGGACCAGCTTCACCCACATATTTAGGTCTCAGCAGAACTCCACGGTGGTACATGGGTCACTGAGGCCAGAGAAAAGAGAGCAGCCCAGGAGTGATTGCTTGGTTCATTTGCTCACTTATTCTTCAGTCATCAAACATTGAGCAGCTACAGCACGTGCCAGGGCTGTTTTAGGTCCCAGGGCTGCCTCGATAAACAAAACCGGCAAAAAACCTCTGCCCCTCTGAACCAAGCTGGGGCAGACCTGGGCGTGGGATGAGGGGGCAGTGATCCAGCCAGCAGTGCATTGCTTTCTGCTCCCACCCGCTGGGGCACTGCACATACAGTTTACAAAGCACTCCCACTTACATGTCCCTGGTGACAGGCCTTCATCCCCCAACCCAACCCAACCCATCCTCTTTTGCTCCTAGGACAGTGTCTGCCCAAGGTTAGGCGAGTGGGGGACTTATACCCTTGGGTGACTTAATATACCCCTTGCCCACCCTGCCCAAGACCCGCCATTTCTGCCTCCCTCAGCTGTCCCTGGATCCGCTGGGTCCCGAGTGTGACTCCCCGCTGGGCTCCAAGGACCTGGAGGAAGAGGAGGGCCCATGGGGTGGGGGCTCTGGCCTGCCACCCCCAGGCTGCTTCCATGGTTCCTGGCGCCATGACGTGGCCCTGGACTGCAAGGGCTCCCCCGAGGGGGCGGAGGCCCGGGCCTGGACTGTCCACTACTACAGTCTCCTGCAGAGCTGTCTGCAGCAAGCTGGCCTTCCGGAGACCCAAGACCGCAGCCAGGTGCCCCGCACAGGTGCCCGAAGGCTCCATGGAGGGGGGCACCCCTGGGGGGGGGGAGGGGGCACCCCTAGGAGGAGGGAGGCACCCTCAGCCCGGCCTGCTTCCCATCTCTGTCAAGGTCAGCCCCTTCCCCTAGTCTCTGGCTTGGTCTGAAGCCAGGGAGACAAGGCCAGTCAACCTCTGGAGGGCAGGCATTTCAAAGGGCATCTGGCACCAGTGAAGTCAGAGATCACGGCTTCCCTCCCACTCCCAGAAAATCCATCCCTGGGATTTGCAGTCCATGTTCTGTGGGGCCAGGGCTTCTACAGAAGTGTCTTGGGAGCTGGGGTGGAGGCAGCTAGCAGCTGGGACCCGGGATTCCTCCGCTGCTTTATCTGTTTTCTGTATCAGGCAGCCACAAAAGACTTTGTGTGGACAGAGGGCTTACAGCTAGAGTGCGTGAACATCACAGACTGGGTCCCATTGTACAGACTGGGAAACTGAGGTGCAGAGACTCCTCCCCCCACCGCACAGGGACCAAGGGTCACACAGAAAGTCAGTGGCAGAGCTCAGGCCAGAACCCACGTCTCCAGTCACCCGGCCTCCAGTGCCTTCTAGGCCAGCTGCAGAGGGAAGGGAGCTAGCCTCAGAGGGCAAGGTGGGCAGGCAGCTTCCCCTTCGCTCTCCAGCTCCCTCTGTCCCCTTTACTTTTCTCGTCCGATACCCGGGGAGGACCTGGGGGTCCAAGGGTGAGGGCAGGGCTATGGGGGTGGGGAAAGGTGGGCGGAAAGAGAGCAAGGGGAGCCCCTGGTGAGCTTGGCAATGTTCTCTTCCTCAAGGCTGTCCTGGGGCGGAGGTGACCTTGTGCATTCTGGGATCCCCCAGCACCTTTCTGTCTCTGCTGCTGGAGGGTGGGGTCCAGAGCCCGGGTGAGTGTGTGCCCAAGTTCCCCCACCCCCTCCTACAGAAAGGGCAGCCCTGCCCTGGCCCGGCCACATCCCAAAATACCCGCCAACCCTGGCAACTGCCTGCATTCCACCGGGCCAGCTGCCCTACTCCGAGTGGGGGTGGGTTCTGGGAGCAGCTGCCCCCGACTACCCAGGGGCCCAGGCTGGAGGTGGAGGGCATGGGGGCATTAAGCCTTCCCTGGCCAGCAACCCTCTTCCCTCTGCCCACAGGAAACATGCTCCTTTGCCTGTCCCCTGCTTGGCTGACAAAGGTGCCAGCACCAGGGAAGCCAGGCGAGGCAGCCCTGCTGGTCTCCAAGGCCGTGAGCTTCCACCCGGGGGGCCTGACATTCCTGGACGATTTTGTCCCCCCTCGCCGCGCCACCTACTTCCTGGCGGGCCTGGGGCTGGGGCCTGGCCGGGGTCGAGAGGCAGCTGAGCTCGCTCGCGACCTGACCTGCCCCACAGGAGCCTCAGCCGAGCTGGCCCGGCTGCTGGAGGACCGGCTGCTGACGAGGCGATTGCTAGCTCGGCAGGGTGACGTGGCTGTACCAGCTACCCTGGCTTTCACCTACAAGCCGCCGGCACTGCTGAGGGGAGGGGATGCCAGCCCGGGACTACGGCTGGTGGAGCTGAGTGGCAAAGAGGGCCAAGCGACACTGGTGAAGGCGGAAGTAGGGGCTTTCCTGCACTCCGAGGCCCTGGGTGATGCCCTGCAGGTAACAGGCTCTGCCCCCGGGGTTGTGCAGAGGCCAGCAGGAGGGGACCCGTGGAGGGTTACCGGGTCCTGCTGGGAAGCGGTCCCCCCCCATCTCTGTGGTAATCCCCTGCCTTCTTACCTCAGTTTACTCATTAGCTCCTGTGGTATGAGCGTCCCACCCTGCAGGTACGTGGGGTGGTGAGGAGGCCCCCTTCCCCTGCCTGTTGCAGGTAGCCATGAAGCTCAGTGGCTGGCGCTGGAGGGGGCGGCCGGCAATGCGTCTGTATCCCCGAGCTGAGCTGGGCCCAGTGGTGGACACAGTGCTGGCACTGCTGGAGAAGCTAGAGGAGGAAGAGAGTGTGCTGGTGGAGGCTGTAGGCCCACCTGCCCGGCTGCCCTTCCCAGGTGAGGGCCGCCTGTGCCAGCCGGGGCGGGGCATGGCTCGGCCTCCTGGCTGCTCTGTGCTCAGGCCTCACCGCCTTCCCCCAGGCAGCCCCCCGCCTGGCCCTGAGCTGGCTCTGCGTATCTGTGCTGTGGTCTGTCGGACACAGGGTGACAGGCCCCTGCTGAGCAAGGTGAGCATGGCTCAGGTCCAGGTCATGCCCCTGCTGCCACACCCCAGCCCAGTTCCACTGAGCTGATGAGGGCCCCTGGGCAGAGAGAGGACAAAATCTTGGGGGGGGGGGGGCGGCGGAGGATTCTGGTTATCTCTGAGAGGACTTCGTCTGACACCTTCCCTCCTCTCCAACCCTTCCTGTGCTCCTCCCACATCCGGAGCCCTACCTGGTATCCCATGCTGGGTACCAGGGCCCAGGGCTCTTCCCCACAGAAGAGGCTGACCCAGGGTCCCTGACAAACCTCCAGGGCCTGGAGCCCTTTAGGAGGGAGGCTTAGGGACCCTCCTGGGTACACAGCTCTGGGCCAGGCTGAGAGGGAGCCCTAGAGCTTGCCCTCAGGGAGCTCTAGGGCTAAGCCCACCAGGGTGGGACAGGCCCCCAGGGCTGTAGGCACTAGGAACTAGCATGCTTAGAGCCCTTAGGGAGCAGAGGCCCCAGCTGGGCCTGGAAGCCTGGGTAGAGTCCCCCCGGGGGACCAGACGGGCAGTGTAAGTCACATTGGAGGACAGGACTTGAATGTCCAGTGAGGGGTGTGGCCTGGATCGTGGCATAGGGGAAGGTGTGCTGGGGCCGGGGATAGTCCTGGGCGGACTCCTCCTGGACCAGCCCCCTGAGCCGCACCTTGCCCAGGTGGTGTGCAGCGTGGGCCGTGGGGACCGGCCTCTGCGGCACCAGAGCTCCTTGCCACGGACGCTGGAGGCGGCGCTGGCCCAGTGCGGCCTGGGTGAGGCTTCGCAGGTGGCAGTCGTGCGGCAGCGCGTCAAGGCGGCGGCCGAGGCCGCGCTAGCCGCCGTGCTGACCCTGGAGGCCGGACTGAGCGCTGAGCAGCGCGGCGGGCGCCAGGTCCGCACTGACTTCCTCGGTGAGTGCGGGCCGCCCGGGACGGGGACGGGAGGGGGGG
>NW_006776536.1:732885-737229 GCF_000442215.2 Lipotes vexillifer | reverse complement strand
AAGCGGCGGCCGCGCCGCTGGTGGAGACGATGCTGCGGCGCTCGGCGCGCTGCCTCATGGAGGGAAAACAGCTACTGCTGCTCGGCGCGGGAGGTGTCAGCAAGAAGTTCGTGTGGGAGGCGGCGCGCGACTACGGGCTCAAGGTGGGCGGGGCGGGGCTCAAAGTTCCGGCCTGAGTGGTGGAGGCAGGGCCCGGGGCGGGGCCAGGGGCGGTGTTGGCCTTGGGGCGGGGCCTGCGCGAGGCGATCTAGCCGGGGGCATGGAGCCCAAGCGTAGGGGCGGGGCCTGTCGCCCTGTCCAGGTTAAGAGTCTCAACTTTTTCCCGCCCCTAGCTGAATTTTGTCCCTGCTAGGAGTAAAAGGCCACTCGGGACACCAGACCAGCAGTCCCAAGCCCTAACCCTGGTGGTTTCCCTACGAACCCTGGTGGTTCCCTACAAACCCTGGCCAGACTGAGCCTGCCAGTGGGAAAGATTCCACCAGCCCTCTCTGCCACCCCTCCCATCTAGATGACACCCGCCCCGCCTCCTGCAGCCATCTTTCCTCTGGCTAAACCTTACTGAGCTCCCAGGTTAAGCACTGCCTCCTCTAGGTTGCCTTCCCTACCCTCTCGGCTGGATTAGGTGTCCCACCTCTGTACCTTCTACTCAATCATCAACAAATATGTTTTGAGCGCATAGCACTGGTGAAGCTGTCTCCCCTGAGGGCCAGGACCATGTTCTAGGCCCCATCCTATTGCCCAGCGCCCAGCACAAGCTGATCTCGGTGTGTTGCCGCCCTGTGGTTTCTGCAGCTGCACCTGGTGGAGTCAGACCCCAACCACTTTGCGTCCCAGCTGGTGCAGACCTTCATCCACTTCGATATAACAGAGCACCGGAGGGATGAGGAGAATGCACGGGTGCTGGCGGAGCTGGTGCGGGCACGTGGCCTGCAGCTAGACGGCTGCTTTTCCTACTGGGATGACTGCCTGGTGCTCACGGCCTTGCTCTGCCAGGAGCTGGGTCTGCCCTGCAACCCGCCAGCCGCCATGCACCTGGCTAAGCAGAAGAGCCGCACCCAGCTGCACTTGTTGTGCCGCCATGGCCCACCCTGGCCTGCACCCTCCCTCTATGCTGTGCCCTGCTGCCCATTGGAGAGCGAGGCCGACGTGGACAGGGCTGTCCGCCAGGTGCCCCTGCCAGGTGTCATGAAGCTGGAGTTTGGGGCGGGTGCAGTGGGTGTACGGCTGGTGGAGGACGCGTCGCAGTGCCATGAACACTTTTCCCGGATCGCCCGAGACCTGCAGGGTGAGGCCGACCACCCCGGCATCGGGCTGGGCTGGGGCAATGCCATGCTGCTGATGGAGTTCATCGAGGGCACCGAGCACGACGTGGATCTGGTGTTGTTTGGGGGGAGACTGCTGGCTGCCTTTGTCTCCGACAATGGCCCCACACGGCTGCCTGGCTTCACTGAGACGGCGGCCTGCATGCCCACTGGGCTGGCACCGGAGCAGGAGGCGCAGCTGGTGCAGGCAGCCTTCCGCTGTTGCCTGGGCTGCGGGCTGCTGGATGGGGTCTTCAACGTGGAGCTCAAGCTGACTAGGGCTGGGCCGCGGCTCATCGAGATCAACCCCCGCATGGGTGGCTTCTACCTGCGAGACTGGATCCTGGAGCTTTATGGTGTGGACCTGCTGCTCGCTGCTGCTATGGTGGCCTGCGGCCTGCGGCCTGCCTTGCCTGCCCACCCACGCGCCCGTGGCCACCTGGTGGGTGTCATGTGCCTGGTGTCCCAGCACCTGCAGGCGCTGAGTTCCACCGCCAGCCGCGAGACCCTGCAGGCTCTTCACGACCAGGGCCTGCTGCGTCTCAATCTGCTGGAGGAGACCCTTGTGCCTGGAGAATACGAGGAGCCCTACTGCAGTGTGGCCTGTGCTGGGCCCAGCCCAGCCGAGGCCCGTCTCCGCCTCTTGGGCCTCTGCCAGGGCCTGGGCATCGACGGGCCCCACTATCCCGTTGCCTACTTCTTGTCCCACTTCAAATAGTGCTGGGGCCAGAGGGCAGGGGCAAAGTGCTGGAGGGGATGCGGTGGCGCCCTCTGCTCCCTGGTGCTCTCCCTGCTTCTCTTCCCATGGCCCTGCCCCAACCATTGGAGAGGTCTGGTCCCCTCCAAGGCCCCAGGTCTGTTCCACAGCGGCAGGGCTATTTTGACACCACGGCCTCCTGGACTTGAGGGGCCACGAAAGAAGTAGCTGGTGGGCTGCTTGCCCTCCCGACGGCCCCAGTCCAGCTTGTAGCTTCCCAGGACTCTAGTCATGGAGAAGCAACAACAGCTGCAAATACACACACACACACACACACACACACACACACACACACACACACACACACACACACACACACACACACACACCCTGCCCCCAGGTTAGTTCGAGTGGGCCCAAACCCAGCCCATCCTTCCCACCCCTCCAGGTCTGTCTCTTCCTGCTGCCCACAGGAGAGAACCTGGCCTCTGGCTCTGGACAAATCCCAAGAAAATCTGAGACTAAACCCCTCGTCCTCCTACTCTCACCCCCTCATTTAACAAATTCTAGATAGTTCTGGAGCCTGCTGACAATGTTTGGCAGTGCTCCACCTGCCTCATTTGGCCTGAGCAGTAGAAGCAGGTGACCTGGGGTCAGTAGTAACCATCTCCCCTCCAGGCAGACACTATTGCCCCATTCTACAGAAGAGGAAACAGGCTCAGAGAGGAAAAGCCACTGCCTCGATGTCATACCACAGTGGATGAAGAGTCGAGGGACAAGATGCAAGGTCCAGGTTTCTGATTTTACTAAGTTGTACCTGCCCACTCAGCTTCCAGGCCCCACTCACCTCCTATATGTGGCCCTGAGACATGTGAACACCCCTCCCGTGCACTACGCACCTTATCCACCAAGCTTTGGTGCTTTGGCCTCAGGCACACCTAACTAGCATTGGCAGAGGAGACCCTACACTCCCTTCCTCATTCAGGGGAGGCTGCTTTAAGAACTCTGCCTCTGTGCTGCACAGGAGCTGTGGACAGCTCCATAAGCGTCCCTCTCCAAATAAAGGCTTATGGACTAGTGAAACGTCCAGAGTCTGGGATAGGTTCTTGCGACTTGGCCAACACTTCTCAAGCTCAGGTAGACAGGGGATGGGGAAGGGGGAGGGAGAGGTAGTTAGGGGATACCCGTAGCGTCTAGAGCTAAGGATAAACCGCCACACTGACCAGGCCTCTGGGTTGACCTTTGGCGAGGGGCCTGCCAGGGGCACCTACACCAGGACCCAAACCCGAGGGTGGAATTACAACGAGGGCCACACCCAACCAGATAACCCTCCTCCAGCCTGGAGACCCTGAATTCTGTCCATCTGAGCTCATATCTAGCCTCCCTTGTCCAACTGGAATGCACACCCAGACAGCTTCCAAAAATCAGAACTCATCCAAGGCCTGGTCTGGCCCAGTTCACACTCCCAGAGTCCCATCCGACAAGAATCCATCCCCAAATCTAAACTCGCGGACTAGGTTTGGTGTGTTCATTATTGTAGTGTCACCAAACACAAGTTCGTGTGTCTGACGCACAGCACAAGCCCATAATTACGGGTGGCTCAGTGAGACCCAAACCCTTTCCGACAGGAATCTGGCAACAAAGCCCAGCAGCGAGCTGAGCACGGAGCAGTAAATACTGACTTGAGGGTCCTCGAGCGGGAGGCACGTTAGAGACCGTGATGCAGCAGCCGGCTCCCTTTCAGAGGCGAACAGAGAGACATACTCGACCCGCCTCTCGCCACCACCCAGACAACCTGGCACCGTAGGGCTCCAACAGGGCTGGGAATTGCATTTACACTCACACCTGCATGCACTTCGACTCTGCCCTGTCCAAAGTCAAAGTCGCCCCAGAACCAAAATGGTCGGCTTCCAGGAGGCCCTTGTCCTGTGCCGCCCCGGAGGAAGCTGTGCTGGGAAGACTGAGGGGCCCGCGGAAGAAGGTTCGGCGGGCTTTAGCACCCCGGCACTCAGGAACTACCATTCCCGAGATGCCTTGTGACGGACGCCAACTTTTCTCGCCGCCAGCTCGCGGGAGGGGCAGTCTCTTGCGTCATCGGTGCGCGAAACCGCAGTCGCGGAGTGATGACGGAAGGCCCGGGCCGGCCTGTCAGTCAGAGCGCTGCTAGGTAAGCGCCTGGGGGCCCTCGGGGCCGGCGCAGGCATGGCGGCGGTGTTTGACCTGGACCTGGAGACGGAGGAAGGCAGCGAGGGCGAGGGCGAGCCAGAGTTCAGCCCCGCGGTGAGTGGTCCGCCCGGGCGCAGCTCGATGCCGGCTCGATCCCATCATCCAGGCGGTGGGATCGCT
>NW_006776536.1:697380-732844 GCF_000442215.2 Lipotes vexillifer | reverse complement strand
CCCCCCCCGGCCCCCAGTGTGGGCTCCTCTCCTGCAGACCCCGGTCTGTCTAAGATCCCGGCCACTATTAGGCTCTGACCCTACCTTCACCCCCACCTGTCTTGCAGGCCCCCAGCCCTTCCCCTGCGTCTCCCTTTCCTGCCCTCGCCTCTCCTCCGCAGTCCTGGCCCATCGCCTGCCAGCTCCCATTCGTCACCCTTTTCACGCCTGGGCCAAGCAGTCCAGCTTGGGGGGAGGGAGCCTGGCACCTCCCTTGGCTCTTACTCCTCGGTTTCTCACAGGACGTGTGTCCCCTTGCCGAGTTGAGGGCGGCTGGCCTGGAGTGAGTGAGGGTCGTGTTGGGGGAGGAGGGAATGGGCTGGGGAAGGGGACCTGAGGAGCATTGGAGCTTGCGCCCGTTAACTTCTTGTGTCCACAGGCCTGTGGGACACTATGAAGAGGTGGAGCTGACTGAGAGCAGTGTGAACCCGGGCCCTGAGCGCATCGGGCCCCACTGCTTCGAGCTGCTGCGCGTGCTGGGCAAGGGGAACTATGGCAAGGTGCCGGCCCCCCTCCTTCCTCGCTGGCCTCACAGGCTTAGTCTTGCTGCACCGAAGAGTCTCAAAACAGATTAGACTTACAGAGACTTCTGTGGCGGTCCAGTGCTTCCAGCGCAGGGGGCGGGGATTCGATCCCTGGTCGGGGAACTAAGATCGCACATGCCCCGCAGCCAAAAAGTTAAAAGAAAAAAAAGTTCGATTTGTAAATCCTCTTAGAATCGGACTTGAAATCTTTACCGCCCCATTCCTGGGTGGACCTCTTGGTCCCAGTACCAGAGCTTCAGGGTAGGGCTTTTTGAAGATGGGATATGGAGAGGGAGGTTGATCCTGTCTCCCCTGCCCTGCAGGTGTTCCAGGTGCGAAAGGTGCAGGGCACCAATGTGGGCAGAATATATGCCATGAAAGTCCTGAGGAAGGTGAGTCATTCGTTCAGCCGACATTCGTTCAGCCGACAGGTCCTCACCCAGTGGCTGCCATTCCCAATGTACTACACCGGCCTTTGGGAGACAGCAGTGAACATAGTGGAGTGGAGGAGATGGTCACTGTCTTGAGCGCTTGCTTGTTTATTGTCAGTAGCAATTATATTGTTCTGCGGTATATTCTCAACCATGGGCAGTATTGCCTCCCAGGCAACGTCTGGCAATGTTGGCAATGTCGGTGTGCATTTCTGAGTCACGACTAGAGAGGGGCTGCCACAGGCATCCAGTGGGTTGAGCCCAGGGATTCTGCTAAAGGTCTTACAACGCAAAAGACAGCCCCCACAGCAAAGAATTATCTGCCCCAAATGTCATGAGTGCGGAAGTTGAGAAACATGGTGCTACTAGGATAAACCAGTCCCTGGAAAGGATGGTTGCTGATAGCTGCAGAATTATGGAGAAATACAATGGGGTGATAGAGAATGGCTGAAGAGTAATGGCTGGAGGGACCGAGGGAGTCCTGGGGGCCCACCTTCTAACTGATCCCTGCCTCTGCAGGCCAAAATTGTGCGCAACGCCAAGGACACGGCACACACGCGGGCTGAGCGGAACATTCTAGAGTCGGTGAAGCACCCCTTCATTGTGGAACTGGCCTATGCCTTCCAGACTGGTGGCAAACTCTACCTCATCCTGGAGTGCCTCAGTGGTATGAGTGCGGGCCCATCTGGGGTGTGGGCAAGGCCAGGGAACCAGCACAGGGAGCTCTGGGGGGAGCTGGGAGAGACGCGGTATGTAGAATGGCCAGGGGGGCCCCACCTCATCCATCCCTCTGTCCGTTCATTCATTCATTCATTCATTCATTCAGCAAACGTCTGTCCAGTGCCTCTTGTATCCCTCAGCGGTGTTGGGGGTGGATGGGAACGGTGGGAGTCTGTATAGATGTCCAGAGAGTTGTTTTGTCCATTTCCAGTAGCCCTTCATGTGCTGGTCCTCCCTCCTTTGTGCCCTGCATCCAGTCAGATCCCAATCCAGATGGTTCATTCTCTGCAGTGTCCTCTATCCTCTCTACTCTCTTGGGCGGAGGGGAGGCGTCACAGTTGTTTCTTAACTGGCCTCAAAGCCTCCAGCTCACCCTCTTCCTAGTGTCTCCTCCACCAACTTCCAGGGTCATCGTCTGAGAGCATGGGATTGCCCCCAACACTCCTACTCAGAATTCCATGGCTCCCTGCAACTGCCCGGATCAAGCCTGGCCTCCTTGGCCTGGTGTCCCCTGCTCGCCATGAAGCGATCCGGGCCTGCTTTTCCTACTGACCCCATCTGTCCCAATGAGCCCTGGGAGCTTCATTTCCTGCGCTCCATCTCTGCATCCCCTTTAAGTCTCACCGCTGCCAGGGACTTTCTCTGTCAACCTCACGCTGGGGTTAACTGTGTCCTCCTGTCTCCTCTGTGAAGGTTTTGGTAGGCTCTCAGGGCCGTTGCCTCAGTCTGGCACATTGGAGCAGCTGTGTGCGTGTCTGTCTCCCCAGTAGACTGAGCGTCCTGCGGGCAGTGGCTGGGGCTCTTCATCTCTGTCCCCAGCTTCACCCAGCACAGGGCCAGGCACCGAGTAGGCGTCGGTAGACGTTTGCTGAATTGAATTGAGTCCCCACGGCAGCTCTGGGAGGCAGGTAGGGCGGGAATTACGAGCCCCACTCTCCCTGAGAAGAAACCAAGGCTCGGCGAGCAGAGGAGCTTGGTCCCAGCACACAGCTGCTGACATGTTTGTGTCGCAGGCGGCGAGCTCTTCACACATCTGGAGCGCGAGGGCATCTTCCTGGAAGACACTGCCTGGTGGGTGTTACCTCCAGCCTCTCTCCTGAGGGGGTCCAGGGACCCCTCCACGTCAGGGCCTGGCTCCACCCCCACCCCCACCCCCCCTTGCCTTCACCCTGTCCTGTCTCTGCAGTTTCTACCTGTCAGAGATCACACTGGCCCTGGGCCATCTCCACTCCCAAGGCATCATCTACCGGGATCTCAAACCTGAGAACATCATGCTCAACAGCCAGGGTGCGCATGTGTGGGGAGGGCTGAGCCCCGCGGGGTGGCCTGGGGTCCTGACCGACCCACCCTAACATTCTTCCTCAGGTCACATCAAACTGACGGACTTCGGCCTCTGCAAGGAGTCGATTCACGAGGGTGCCGTCACCCACACCTTCTGCGGCACCATCGAGTACATGTAAGCGGCAGCCGGCTGGGCCCAGGGGTCAGGAGGACAGCCAGGCAGGGCTTGGCCTGACTGATGGTTCCACCTGGCCCCCAGGGCCCCTGAGATTCTGGTGCGCAGTGGCCACAACCGGGCGGTGGACTGGTGGAGCTTGGGGGCCCTGATGTACGACATGCTCACTGGATCGGCAAGTCCAGCCTCCTCGGGAGGGTGGGCGTGGGGGCGGGAGGAGGGCCCCCTCCCGGGGCAGGGGCGGGCCCGGTGGGAGGCCCGCAAGGCTCCTCTCACCCTCTGCCTTCTCCAGCCACCCTTCACTGCAGAGAACCGGAAGAAAACCATGGACAGGATCATCAGAGGGAAGCTGGAGCTGCCCGCCTACCTCACCCCAGATGCCCGGGACCTCGTCAAAAAGGTGGGCTCCCTCCTGCCCTTGGTCCGGCCCCCGTCTCTTCTCCCAGGCCCTGCATGGGCTCCTGAGTCTCCCTGGGCCAGGGTTGCTGGAGCTCCCCACTCCCCTTCCCCCACCCGTACGATGTGCCTTTGGGACGAGGAGCATTGGCTGCGAGGTGTGAGACGTCAGCTCTGGCACAGACCGGCTGCGGACCTTGGCCAGGTCCCTAGTCTGAGTCCCAACCAGCGAGGCCTGCACCACGCACTAGCCGCTCTCCTCAAAAAGTCGGTCACTGGGGATCAAAGTGGGAGGCTAGGCACCCCATCCAGATTGTGAGTTGGATCCCCACGAATGTGCCCTGGGGTGATGCCAGCAAAGGCTTTGTGGAGAAGGGGCCATGGGATCAAACCTTGGAAATTCTGAGGGTGTCAGTAGGTGGACACCACACTCCAGGGCCCCCACCGCAAGCCACGACCCCTTTCTCACCTTTCCCCACCCCCTGGGGCCACTCGGAAACAATCGGTACCTCCGCCCGAGACCCTCACCCCCTGCCCTTGTCCTGCAGTTTCTGAAGCGGAATCCCAGCCAACGTATCGGGGGTGGCCCTGGGGACGCCGCTGATGTGCAGGTGGGTCTGGGACCGTTACGAGGGGGCAGGGCTGAGCCCCCAAGGGTGTCTGGGTGCAGGAGACAGGGCCCTAGAGCAGGGGGGGTTTCTGAGGGAGCCACGGAGGGTGAAATGTTGGCACGTTTGGGGGCACTCTGCCCACAGAGGCACCCCTTCTTCCGGCACGTTAATTGGGATGACCTCCTGGCCCGCCGCGTGGACCCCCCTTTCCGGCCCTCCCTGGTGAGTGGGGCCCCACTGGCCTGGGGGCGGGGGCCCCTGTCCCGGACACCCCTGACTCCTCCCGGGGCGCCCACAGCAGTCGGAGGAGGACGTGAGCCAGTTTGACTCCCACTTCACGAGGCAGACGCCGGTGGACAGTCCAGATGACACGGCCCTGAGTGAGAGCGCCAACCAGGCCTTCCTGGTGAGGTCTGGGGGCCTGAGGGTTACAGGGACACGGGCCGGGGTGTGGCCAAGGAGCGGTGGACCCTGAGCTGCGCCTGGCCCCGCCTCTGCCCCCTAGGGCTTCACGTATGTGGCGCCCTCTGTCCTGGACAGCATCAAGGAGGGCTTCTCCTTCCAGCCCAAGCTGCGCTCCCCCAGGCGCCTCAACGGCAGCCCCTGGACCCCCATCAGGTACCGCGGGGCGGGGGCCGTTCTAGCTTTGGCTCTGCCGTCAACCCCAGGGCTGCCTTGGCCGTCTCTGAACCAGCCTCAGCCTCTGTTTCTCCGTCTACCATGGGGACTTGTGTGGCAGGGGCCGCCTGGGTGGGCACTTGACTGCATCCTGGCCCCATGCCAGTAAATGCTGACTCTGCCTCGGTTTCCCCTGCAGCCCCCTGAAGTTCTCGCCCTTTGAGGGATTCCGGCCCAGCCCCGGCCCACTGGAGCCCCTGGAGCCCCCTCTACCCCCTCTCTTGCTGCCGCCGCCGCCACCACCGCCGCCCTCGAGCACTGCCCCCCTCCCCATCCGACCCCCCTCGGGGACCAAGAAGTCCAAGAAAGGCCGTGGGCGCCCCGGGCGCTAAGAGGGTGGGTGGAGATGAGGGCAGTGGGACCCCGGGCCAGTTCCAGAGACCTGGGGCTGTGCCTAGGGGTACAGGAGCGAGTGTGCGTGAGTGTGTCTCTGCTGGGGGTGGCCGTGCCCCTGAATCATGAACATGAAGGACTGCAGACCATGGCTGCCAGTCGAGGGGGGCTGCCCCCCTGGCCTCCCGCAGTTGAGCTGTGCCCCTGGATTATTAAAGTATTCAATCATGGCACTGACCTGGTTTCTCCTTTGGACTTCTGGGGCAGGGGCGGGTGGGGTCGTGCTGGGAGGAGTCCCTGCTAAGGGATGGGAGGGGCCGTGACAGGACCACAGAACAGCGGCGGACTGGAGGGGTTTTATTTCAGATGGCTGCCCAGTGCCCCCTGGGGACGGATGGCCTTCCTGGAGGGCTAGGGATACACAGACTTGGGGACTAGAACTCGTGGCGGGGAGTGACTGTCTGAGGCTCTCCAAGCGGGGGTGTGGGTGACATGAGCCCAGGGCAGGCTGTGTCCAGCCATGGCAGCTCGGGAAGCAGAGGCACAGTGACCAGGATGTGGCACCAGGGCTGGCTCCTACAGTGCGGTGACATGGAGGCCCTGGCTCCCAGCTGCCCTAGTGCTGTCGTCCCAGGCTGCGCTGCCAGCAAAGGCGTGCAGGTCACTCAGCAGGGCTTCGGCACTGCCCCTGGAGCCCACCGGCCCCTGGGAGCCGAGGCCCAGGCCCCCTTCAGTGTCATCGTCATAGGCTTCCTCGGCCGGCTCCGGGGCCTGCTGTGGGCTGGGCCTCTCTCCACGCTGCCCCTCTTCCTGGGATTCACGCTCCTCTTGGCCACCACCCAGGTCGCAGTCATCTTCCACGTCCCGCTCGTCCTCCTGCCGCTCCGGGTCCTCTTCTGGTGACCCCAGCTCAGCCCGGAGCCAGCGGCCTGGCGGGCTGGCCCAGAGCAGGCGGCGAGTGCGGCCCCACAGTGCGGCGCCCAGGCGGGCCGGGTGGTAGTAGCCCCCCGAGTCCCGGCTCAGGCGGCGCCAGGCCAGCGCCAGGCCAGTGGCCAGCAGCAGAAGCAGCAGCAACAGCAGGACCACAGTGACCGAGGAGCTGGAGCCCGGGCTGTCCTCGGCGCCGCGGCCCGAGCCCAGGGCCCC
The DNA here is from genome assembly GCF_000442215.2 of Lipotes vexillifer. Taxonomy (NCBI): domain Eukaryota; kingdom Metazoa; phylum Chordata; class Mammalia; order Artiodactyla; family Lipotidae; genus Lipotes; species Lipotes vexillifer. The sequence continues at coordinate 726,510 of NW_006776536.1, read as the reverse complement.
TGGCAGGGCCAGCAGCGTCCAGAGCCCTAGGACACAGCACAGGTCCTGGGGGGAGACAGGAAGGGGCTCATTGCCTGTGGTTGGTGGCCTCTTGGGTAAGATGGGGGCAGTCAAGCAGAAAAGTCCTTGTCAGTAAGGCCTCTCCTGGCTCTGTGATGTTCGCCAGCGATGCGTCCTCCTGCCTCTCGCCTTCCTCTCTCCCACTGCACCACGTAAGCCGGCTCCTGCCTGGGGCCTGTGCACCGGCTGTCCCCTCTGTCTGGAATGCTCCATCCCCCCGGAGAGCCACATGGCTCCCTGCTCACCCTGGCTCAAGGCACCTCAGTGCAGCCCAAGCTGGCCTGGATTAGTACCCTGACATTCATCCCCGCAGCCCAGCCCTGCTTTACCCTCCTACCCACTCCCCGACACAGGAGATAACTCTGCCCGTTTAGTATGCTTATTCTTTTCTCTTCCCCCCAGGAAGACGGGGGGGGGGGTCTCTTTGGCTTAAGCACCTAAACAATTCCTAGCGCAGAGTAGGCGCTCAAGAAATAACTGTAGGGGCTTCCCTGGTGGCGCAGTGGTTAAGAATCCGCCTGCCAATGCAGGGGACACGGGTTTGAGCCCTGGTTCGGGAAGATCCCACGTGCCACGGAGCAACTAAGCCCGTGCACCACAACTGCTGAGCCTGCGTGCCACAACTACTGAAGCCCACGCGCCTAGAGCCCATGCTCTGCAACAACAGAAGCCACTGCAATGAGAAGTCCGCGCACCGCAACGAAGAGTAGCAGCCAAAAATAAATAAATAAATTAATTAATTAAAAAAAAAAAATCTGTAAAGACTCTGCCCCCAGGAGGAGGGGACGGAAGGGAAGGAAGGCACCTGCAAGGCTGGTGTTGGAGCTGGCTCTTCCTGAGGCCCAGGATGGGGGGACCGAGCCCAAGGCAACTGTGTAGCCTCCATTTGGCCAGGTCCCAGGATGGGGGTCACTGAGACCCTTCTTCCTCCCTCCCAGCCACGGGGACTGCCCTAGCTGTAGCATTTCCGTTCAACTCTCCGTCCCTGGGGCCTCGGGTCTCGCAGGGCCAGGGGCTGGGGCAGGCGGGTGCAGCTGCCAGAGGAAGCCTGCGGTCAGAACAAGGCAGGTGGGGGGGTGCGTGGGGGGAGGGGTGCCGAGATGCGAGCAAGCCTTCTCCCACCCCACACTGTCTGCCCAGGCTCCAGGGATGCGAGTAGAGGCCGTGCTGAGTCCCAGCTCCCGAGCAGAGCAGGTGAGAGTCCACCTGGGGGTCTTGAAGGGGGGTCGGGCATGGAGTGGGGCACTGGGAGGCCACCCCCTGAATCTGAGGGAGGCCCAGGTCTGATGTGAGGTGAGAGGAAGGCCCAGCTTCTGCCCTGGGCTCATCCCGGGTATCTCGCCTCTGCCCCCTGCCTGGCTGCTCCTGCCCGCGGGCCCGCGGGGGGGTCCTTCCTTAGCTCCTGGGGCCTAGACATTCCAGCCCTGACCTCCTGTGGCCCCCACCCCAAGGACCCAGCAGGCTCCACGCTCACCATCAGTCTGCTGGCCTTTCAGCGCCGGGCGCCCACCTCCAGCCCTAGCCGTGTGGAGCGAGAAATGAGCTTGCGCTCTCGACGCATCTGGGGTAAACTCGGCGCTTCCGCTTCCTGCCCACAACATCCCGCTCAGCCCTCCCTGCAACAGGACCCTCATCGCCGCCCCCCGACCCCGGGGCCTCTCAGAACCACCCTGATCCACATCAGATCCTCACCGGCCTCTCCCTGGGCCAGGCTGGGGCTATGGGGGGCAGGGCGGGGGATGTTCACGGTCCCCCAGACCTTTCTCACATATATGATCCATGGGGGCGGCCCTATGTCCCCCCCCCCCAGGGGTCCAGACTTCCTTTCCCAGTCCCACCCTTGTAGCAGAAGGGCAAACCTGGCTTTTAGAAAGAGAATTTTATTTGGAATGAAAATATAGAACCCATCCCTCCTGCTTCCTCAGGGGAGGGAGCAGGGTGGCTGGGTGGCGGTGGGGGAGACGGTGCCTCAGAGTAGAAGCTCTCCTGGGTACAAAACCCCTCCCCAGTAACAACGCCCAAAGCCGGCTGGTGGCTCCAGCCTAGGCCCACAGGATGGCTCAGGGTGTGGACTGGTCCCTGAACCTGCCCCAGAAACCCTCAGCAGGGGCAGGGGCAGCCAACCGGAGTCAGTGTGACCCGCCAGCAGAGGCTGAGTGAGAAAGAGGTGGGCGGAGGAGGTGAATGGGGAGTGGCATCCACTGGGCCCAGGTCTAGGCGTCTCCATTTTCCACGCGGCCAAGCTGCTCCTCCAGACGGCAGATGCGATCCCCCTGCTCCTTGACCAGCGCTCTCAGTGCTCGCAGCTCCTGCATCACCTCCTCCAGCTTCCCAGCCTCCTGCTGGGACATGAGCGGGGACAGGGGTTTCGGAGCTGCAGCCCTCCCCAAATCTACTATCAGGCAGAGGGGCCTGAGGCCCAGAGAGGGGCAGTGAGTGGTTCAGGCAGGCACAGCAGACCTGGGCAACACCCGGGCTTCCCAACACCACCCTGAGCTGAGGGGCACCTACCCCGGCTCCGGCAAGGCTGCTGCCAGGGGCGGCAATACTGGTGAAGGCAGCAGGCGTGGAGGCCCCCGGGCGGGGGGAGCCAGGGGCCGCGGCGGGCCGGCTGTCTGATAACACGTTGCGCCGGTTGACCTTCAGGTCCCGCTGTTTGCTGGGCACATAGGCTTCCCGCAGGGAGATGAGGATGGGGTTGGCATCCCGCCCGCTCACCCACTCCTCTGCCTCCAGGGCCGCCTCAGGCCCAGCTGTGTCGGGGTACAGATCATCCTGGAAGAGGTCCGACTGGGCGGGGGGGAGGTCTGGGTCAGCTGGGGCCCACCTGCAGGGTCCTCTCGTCTGGACCCTGAGTGGCCACCTCCTCAACACTCTCCTGGCCTCCAGGCTTGCACCCTGTCAACCCATCTTCCCATGGCCTGACCCCTAGTGACATTTCTAAAGCTCAAATCTGTTCTTTCACTTCCCTCTGGACACCACCGACAGCTCCCTCTGAAGATTCCCCCCACCTTCCCAAGCAGGGGCCAGCTACGTGGCTCTGTGGGACTCCGGGGGCCACGTCTGTGCCCTGTGGACAGTGAGCTCCTGGGGCTGGCCCCGTCGAACTCGCCCTCAGCTCTGCTCCCTGGACGTGCCTGGCACGCTACCCTGTGCCCTCAGTAAACGCTGGCTGGAGAGAAATGAAGCACCTTCAAGGCTCTCAGCTGGGGCTCTGAGGCCGAGCCACATGTGGCCGAATCCCCACCTCACAGGAGCCTCCACTGCAGCCAGACTCCCCACTCCTCTTTCCATTCCCACCTCTGTGCTTTCGCCTGGCTTACTACACACCCCTCATTGGAGGCCCTGCCCCAGCCACGCTGTTGGTCCTGCCTTGCCTCCTACAGGGAGACCTCCAAGGCTGCCCAGTATCTGTCTCCTGTGGCTCATGCAGAGCGAGGCCTCGGTTCACCCCGTGTCTCATCCCTGCCTGGCCCTCGCTGGGCACGCTGGCATCTATCCAGCCCGCTGACTACACGCACACTCGACCATGTCCCATTCACAAGCCTCACCTTGATCACCCCTGTGTGGTCTGTCTGCTAGAAAGGGAGTGGGTGGGCAGGGAACCAGGTGACCTCACCTTTCGTGGCACAGTCATGACAATGGGCTCACACTTGCGCTCATGCAGTTTGTAGAACCTGGGAAAGGGCGGGGAGGGAGGACCCATGGGTGGAACCTGCCCCCTACCAGCTCTCCCAGCTCCCTCTGCCCTCCCCTTCCAGTCCTTACCCTGGCCCCTCCTACGGGCTGACCCCTGACCCCGGGGCCCCTCTGGGTCGGTTCCTGCTCCCGAGCAGCCCCCTACATCCACCTTCTTACCGGGCAATCTCGCACTTGCTGACCTCCAAGCCCCTCTTGGGCATGCTGCCCATGCCCCTCTGGGGCTCTTTGCTGGTGAACGTGTTCAGGAAGTGGATGTAGGGGGGCTCGTCTGTGATCTCAAAGTACCGGATGCTGGAGTCACCCTGCAGGGCGGGAGGGGGCAGGGGTCAGCACCTGGGCCTGCCTATCTCTTCCCTGTCCCCAGCAGCCCTGCTCAGCTCTACCTTGCCGCAGACGTAGACCATGCTGGTGTCAGGGTCGTAGAAGGGCAACAGAGCCCCATTGCTAGAGTCCAACTCCTGCAGGGCCATGGGCTCCCCGAAGTTTTCCTGGCACGTGGGTTGAGGGGCAGTCAGGCCAGGCCAGAACCTGCCCTCTCCCCTCACTGTCCTAACCCCTCACTGGGACTGGCCCCAGCTAGCCTCACAAGCTGGCTGGCACTGCCCCTACCACTGCCACCCTTTGCCCACACGGTGTAGCCCCGCCAGGCCCTCCTGGCTCCCCTCCCTCCACTCCCACGGTCCCATTTTCCCTGCCTACTCCAGGCCTTCAGACTACCCCCAGGCCACCAAGCAAGTACTGAGAAAGCCCCCACCACGCAGGAGCCAGGGGTGCCCGGCAGCGCTAGCTGCTGTCTCAGAGGGGCCCCCGGAGGTTGCCAGACAGAAGGTTAAGGCTGTGGGACACAGCACGTCACAGGAAAGGCTAGAAGCCTTCCTGGAGAAGGGGACCTCTGCACTGGGCCTCGAAGGACAGCCGAGTGTTAACAGACAAGCAAAGGAGAGAAGGGCCTTTCAGGGGGCAAGAACACTGTGGGCAGACACGGAGGCAGGTGGAGGCGGTGGGGGAGGCCAGAGAGCAGGGGGCAGGGAGAGGAGAGGCTGGCAGGGCTCCAGGGCCTGGGTGCCTCAGGTGCCAGGCTGAGAACCTGGGAACGACAGGCCTCTCCAGGTGATTCCCGCCCTCCTCGCCCAGGGTGGAGCCCGTCTTGAGGCCACCCGCTTGGGCCGGCCAGGCCACTCACTGGGTCCCAGAGCGCCAGCTGCCGCTCGCTCATGCGGCTGAAGCCCGTGGTGAACACCTTGCCGTCTGCCAGGAAGATGGCCCGCATGGGCCGGGCCCCCTCGTGAGCCTTCTCCCGCTCCTGCCGGGGAGATGGAGCGGTCAGTGTGGAGCCCCAAGAGAGCCCCTCGGCCAGTCTGCGGCCATCCTCACCCTCCAGGGCCACGTACCGCCACCAGAGCCCCCCGGCGGGGGTCAATGATGCGCACACTCTTGTCTTTGCACGCGCTGCAGAAGAGACTGCCGTTGCGGTTCCAGCTGACGTTGTAGATGAGGTCGGGGTGCAGGCTGTCCAGGCGGTACAGCTCCTCCGCCGTGCCCACGTTCCAGATGAGCACCACGTTGTCGCAGCCTGCCGAGCGGGGGGCCATCAGCTCTGACCACCCTCCTGGGACCCGACCCGGCACTCGACCTCTGTGGGCCTCAACCTTCCTGGGTGTCAGACGGGCCTGGGAGAGGGTGTGGGATGCTGCGGAGCTGTGCGCATCGAGGGGCGGGGCAGGGCAGGGGCAGCGGTGCAGACCTGCGCTAAGCAGCACGTTGCGGGCCGTGGGGTGCCAGGTGATGATGCCCACTCGCTTGGTGTGCCCCTCTAGCACCACCACCGGCTCTGTCAGAGGGGAGACCAGCCCATTCTCCGGGATCTGCCACACCTGGGGAGGGGTGGGGAGGGCAGATGAGGCCCCTGCTTGGCCCCGCTGCCAGGAGCCTTGAGCCACATCTGCGACCCCCGCCCCATCACAGCCCCATGCCTCACCATGACCGTGCAGTCCTCCGAGCCGCTGGCGATGACTTCGTCATTGTGGGGACACCAGTCAATGTCCAGGACAGGTCCTGTGTGTCCGCACACTGTCGGGTAGGCCTTGTCAATGCGGCCGGTCTGCAGGCATGAGGGGGGCAGTCAAGGGGGACCCAAGATGCCCAGGCTCCATCCCTCCCAGAACTTCAGCCCTCCCCTCTGTGGACAGGGAATGATGCGGTTGGCCTGGCCCACAGGTGGCCCAGATGTGACTCTCACCCTGCCTCCTCCTGACCCACCTCTTCCTCACAGGTGTCACCAGGTGAGCAGGATATGTTTGTTGCCTCTGACCCTGACTCTGTGGCTAATAAAAAACAGGCTTTCCCTATCTGTGCTAACACCTCCCAGGCAGTAAATGTGGATTACGACACCTGCCGGGCAGTGTGGGGATGGGCAAATTATGGGTTGTGAAGGGAGCAGAGAGACCTGGCAGATGCGACCAAGCTGGCTCCAGTCTCCTCCCAGCCCCAATGAGGCCCACCTTGCTTAGGGGAAGCACCAGGAAGGCGCCTCCACCGCTGGCCTCCACAATCACTGCCAGGAACTTGGGGTTGACGGCGCAGAAGGTGCTGTCCCAGGTGACACGGGACACTCGAATGTCCTCATAGCACTGGTCATTCTTGACAGGCTGCCCGAACACATGTCGGAATTTGCTCTGCCGAACCACTTTGCGGAACATGACTGCAGGGTGGAGAAGCATAGGTCAGCCTCTGCCCATCCCAACAACCTCCAAGCCTCCCAGGGCTGCACGAAGGCAGTAGGGAGGATGCAACAGGGCGCCTGGGCCTGATAACCTGCCTGGCTCTCCGTTTCCTAAGATACAGGATAGGGTCACAGGGCTGACCTGGCCGCCTCTCCCCAAGGGGGGATCTGAAGGCAGAAATGCACTGACCTCCTGCAGAAACACTGCTGAGTCCTGAGGGGCTCTGCTGGACGCTACCCAGGGCCTTTCCCCGGCCTCTGATATGCGTGTGGGGGAGGGGGGAGGTGCCCGAGCCAGTGCAAGCTTAGCTCCTTGGTGGGTCCTAGTCAGTTCCCAGCAGGCTCCTTCCTGCCCAGGATTTGGAAGCAGGGTGATGGGGAGGACAGACAGAGGAGGCCGGAATGATCTCCGTTGTGGGTCCGCGCTAGGCCACAGTTCTGGGTCCCACGGAATGTGCAGGGAGCCCCAAGCCGGTCCAGGGGGCCTGGCAGGACTGGGCGGGGGTCGGGACGCCGCTCCCAGCCACAGAGCATCCCAGAGCGCCCTCAGAGCGGGGGTCCAAGGTGAAGCAGGAGCCCAACTTCAAGGATCCCGGTCTGGCAGGGGAGACGCTGAGCGGCCAGGGGGAGTTGGGACTGAGGGTGAGGCGCCGCGGAGGGGAAGGGCTCCTCGGACTCGCGACGCCCACCCCAGCCCCCTGCGGCTCTGCCCCCGAAGTTCCGCCCAACCCCCCGCCTGCGCCCCCAGCCCCGGCCCGTCGCGCTCACCGGGGACGCCGGGAGGCTGCTGCACTGTCCTCGGGTGGCTCCGTATCCCAGTCTCTGGGAAGCAGGAAGCGGGAATCAGGAAGTGACAGAGGAGAGAGGGGCGGGGGGCGGGGCCGAGGTCTCGCGCGGAGGGGCGGGGCGGGAGGCTGTGAGCCGTAGCCTGGCAGGCCGGAGCCTGAGGAGTGCGGGGTCGGGGCCTCACGGGGCTCAGGGCCTCACGGGGCTCAGGGGCGGGGCTGGGCGGGACCTGAGAGAGCTCCGCCCCGCAGACCCCCAGGTCCCTCAGGGCAAAGGGGCAGGGGCCGGGATGGGGATGGGGCCGTAGTCCGGCAGCCTGGTGGCAGACCCGGACCCCTTCCCCATCTTGCTCCTCCTGTCCGCGTCCTCAGGAGTCGCCAGGTTTGGGTGGAGCCCGCCCTCCCAATCCCCCGCCTCAATGCATACTTCCCGGTCGAGTTCACCTCGACTCGAAATATAGTATCTACTCGGACAGGCGATATATTCACGTGCCTCAAGTTACAAAGGTACGTGCTCTTGGTACAATGTAAATAAAACAGTGATGTTTTAGGGGGCGAGTGGAAGGCCCAGCCCTCTCATTCTCCCCGGTGGACACCTTTGGGTCCTGCCTGGCCTCCTTATTAAAAAGAGGAATAGGGCCATGACCTCCAGACTTTCCTTGCTTTCCTCAACCATCTCCCACCGAGGCCTGGAGGTCTGTCCACAGATGTCTCCCTCCTCCTGGCCAGCTCCTGAGACAGGCTGGCCTCCTGGATCTACCCCATCCCCATCCCACCCTGGCAGGCTTAGGTGTCCCTGTAGGTCCCACAGGCAGAATGTGCCCCCTCCAATCTGGCATTCTGTTTGACTCCAAAGTCCTTGCTTTTCCCACTGCTCCATAACCCCTAGGACAGGCCAATCCTTCCAGCCCAGGACCAGAATGTGGGTGGTTTGGAAGAGGAAATGCAGCCACAAAGCTTCCCTCTCTGTTGTGTCCCCCAGGCAACAGCCAGGGGTCTGTCTAATGCCCACACCAGATCCCCTACCCTGAACACTCTCCCTTTGCCCTTCATCACATCAATGACCCACCGTCATTTCCTTCTCCCCCCCCCCACCCCGTTACCTTCCTCCATCCTCTCTGTATGTGGCCCAGTGACACTGACCCTCCTTATCCCTGAAATACACCACCTCCCTTCCCACCCCAGGGCTTTGGCACATCCTGTTCCCTCCATCTGGAAGCGCTTCCCCCAGATCTTGAAAAGGCTCCATCCCTCACTTCCTCCAGGTCTCTGCTCAAATGTCACCTCCTCTGGGGGCCCTCCCTGACCATCCCCCTTACCCATCACTCTCTGGCCCTTACTTGTTCCCCCTGTACGTTCTTAATCACTACCTCATGTTATATTGTATAATTATTTTGTGTATTCGCTTTATTTTTTATTTTTGGCCGCACTGCACAGCTTGTGGGATCTTAGTTCCCTAACCAGGGATCGAACCTGTGCCCTCAGGAGTGACACCTCAGAGCCCTAACCATTGGACCACCAGGGAATTCCCTAATTATTTGTGTATTTGCTTTTTGTCTGCCTTGTCCCGCTAGGACGTCCGCAAATTGAGGATTGCACTTTGCCTTGTTTCCCACCGTATCCCCAGTTCCTAGAACAAGACCTAGCATACAGTATGTGTTCAATTAATGTATACTGAATGAATAAATGAACAGCAGCCCTGAATGTGGAATTGAAAAATGTTCATATTCACAGCTCTCGATGTCTGGTGCCTATGAAGGAGAGGGAAGTGTGTCTCTCACCTGTGGAAGGGATGAATCTTCCAGAGGGTAAGAGGAGCCCAGCCCCATGGAGTGTGTTAGGGGTGAGGGGAGGGGCTGTGGAATGTGGGGGGTAAGCCCTCCCTTCATCCTCTCTGGCCTTGGGTGTGCATGTTTCCTCCGATACAAAACCCTCCTCTGTGGGCCGGAAGGAGAACTCCTCTTTATCTCACAAAACCCTTCATGGCACTGCTCTTTCTCCTGGATGGCAAGTACCCATTATGAGTGGGGTTCCCTTCTGGGACCTTAGAGGTGGGGCTGGCCCACTCTCCAATAAGTAGGGTTAGTAGCATTTTTTTTTTCTTTTGGCCACACACGGCGTGGCATGTGGGATCTTAGTCCCCCAACCAGGGGTGGAACCCACACCCCCTGCAGTGGAAGCGCAGAGTCTTAACCACTGGACCACCAGGGAGGTCCCCCAGGAGGTGGGGTTAGGAGTATGGACCAGAGTTGAAGGCAGGTGGCTGGCACTGAGGATTTAGTCCCTGATCTGCCTGCCATGTGAAAAAGCTTCGGGATCCCTACCTGGGAGAAGGAAGAGGGGCACTCTGCAAGGGGGACATCAGTCCAGACCCTGCCCTCAGGAGGTGTGCGGTCCAATGGGGTGGGGAGTGTGAAAGCATTTGGAAAGTGGAGGAGGAGGCTGTGTGTTGGGGCGGGGTGGGGAGGGGCAATGCCTGGTGGGCAGGATGCTGCCACGTGGGCTCTGGGGGGGTCAGTGCTGTCCCAGGCCTGAGTGAGACCTGGGGGTGTCCACTGGCATAATTGAATTAGTGGCTAACAATTATTAAGCACTGTGTGCCAGGCAAGGATCTGAGCACTTGACAGGGATTAACACTCTTAGAAAATGGAACCATGATTATGATCCCCATTTTACAGATGAGGAAACTGAGTCTCAAAGAGGCCAAGAGCCTTGTTGAAGATCACACAGCTGGTGAGCTGTGGAGAACCAGGATTCAAACAACCTCTGAGGGGCACTAGAGACCATGTGCTAACCCCACTCAAAATGGAAGGCTGGCTGAAAAAGCACCTAACAAGTGCTCAATAAATATTTGCTGAATGAATGAATTCAACAAATTTGTGCCTGTCCAGAAATCTCTCCCACCAGCCTCGGTGCCCACAATCGCAGGAAATGCTATGATTATGCTGCTGGTATCAGCAACACCACCACACAGCATGCTTCCATCCCCGGGTTTGGTTAATGATCACAAAAGCCACACTTGCAAAGGGAATGTTATCACCCCATTTTACAGAGGAGAAAACTGAGGCAAAGAGAGACCTGGGAACCAGAATCCAAATCTGACTGCACCACTTCAGTCTGCCTATACAGCAAGCACCCCTTGGAAGGGTAGCACGTAAAGTGTCGTTGTCATTTACACCTACTGGTAAGGACATCTCTCAGCTTCTAAAGGTCACAACGCTGAGCTAATGGGAAAGGGTAGGGGGGGCGGGGGGTGAAAGGGGAAAGGGTTCATGATTTTGGAACCCTGGGGACTGGGTGGGGTGAGTGCCAGTAGAGAGTGATGTGTATGAAAAGGAAGTGGCGTGGGGGGTCTGAAAACAGACCTTCAGCACTTCCTAGTTTTTCTAGCAGTGTCTGCAGCTTAAGAGGGAGGAGGTTGGATCTGCCCTAGAGACACCGTGTGACCTCCAAGGAGCCTGTGCTATCTCTGGAGCCACTGGTCCCCAGAGTTCTCTGCTTGGACATCTTCCCATCTCTCATCTGGGCTAAGTGTATAGAAGGGGCTCAGGCTGAGGCAGGACAAGGGCACTCTGTACCTCCTCCATGGTGGGGGATGGGCAGGTGATCACTCGAACCCTTAAACGCAGCAGAACCTGAAGTCCCCTGGAGCTGCCCGAGGCACGGAGGTGGGCCCATGCTCTCTCAGGCCACCTGGATGTCTGCAGCCCGGAGCTGGTCATGGGCACCATGATCTGCCCCGAGGTTCACAGGATCCCAGATGCTCAGGCCAGGTGGCACCTCCTCTAATCCATCCCCAGCCCCTGCAGGGACATCCCTGGATGTCCGTGAAGGAAGAGCACCTGTTCACTGAGCCCCTACTGTGTGCCAGTTCCTGCCAGGCACCTCACACACTTTCTCATTTAATCCTCACAATGCCAGATGAAACAGGAGCTCAGAGGGTGAATCAGCTTGTCCAGAGTCACCCAGCGCCGGATTTGAATCCAGGCTTGCTAGCTCTCGCCTCTGCGTCCACCACCTTGCTGAGGGAAGTCCTGCCCCAGCCCCACTGCCTGTTGGGTGCAGGGGGCTGGCAGAGAGGGTTTGGCCGTGCCAGGCCAGCTTGTGGGCTCCTAAGACCCTGGGCTCCTGATGAATGGCTCCCTTCTCTGCAGGGACTTCCTCTTCGGCTCCTCGTATCCAGGTTAGAGGTTGGGACAGGAAGGGGGCAGGGAAGGAAGGATCAGGGGAGGTCAGATCAAGCCCGGAGAAGTCACCCTACCAGTCTTTGTCCTGCAGGACCGAGGTTAAGGGGAGACTGTCCGTGGGGTTTGGGGGGCATCAGAGGGCAGAGCCCGGCAGGGCACCATCAGCTGTGGTAGCTCAGGGGACTGTTGGACCACCATGTGTGGGCCAAGCACGGAGGAGCTTGCTGGGATCCGGCAGGGACATGACGCTCACAACAGACTGTCCGGGGCTTTTGGCTGCTTCGTGTTCACGTCGCCCCAGTCCGTCTGCCAGGCCAAGGGACTCGCTGGGGTTTTCCATGAGGACTTCCTCCACGGTAGCCGTTGTCCTCTGACAGACTGGTTCCTCTGTCTCCCCAGCTCTTCTGCTGCCCTGGCGGCCCTGGCTTTCCCCGACTCTCACGTGGGGCCTGCACCCGGGGCCTCCTCCTGGGGGGCGCTGCTGGGGCTTTCTCCCTCAGAGGCAGCAGGTTCGGCCGGGTTCACAGGGGCATCTGGGGTGGAATCCGTGGAGGGGGCAGAGGAGGCTTCGTCACAGGGGCTGGGGGCTGAGCTGGCCGGGGCTCCAGGGGGCTGGGCCTCAGGGCTTGCCTGTGGCTGGGCCCCAGCATCCAGCTGGGGCTGGGCCTCGTGGTTCTCCTGGGGCTGGGCCCTGGGGTTCAGCTGAGGCTGGACCAGAGAGTCTGACTGTGGCTGGGCCGCGGACTCCAACAGTGGCTGGGCTGTGGGGTTCACCTGTGGCTGGGCCTCGGCCACTGGCCCTGGTAGAGTCTGACCCCCAGTGGCCGCTTGGGTCTGTGGCTCAGCCGGAGTGAAGCCGCCCGGCCGCTCCTCGCAGAGAGCCACGGCGAAGGAAGAGAGCACGGTGCGCAGCAGGGCCCGGAGGTCGGCGCTGGCCAGGAGGCAGAGGAAGGGGCTGAGGCAGCTGTCGACAAGGATCAGGTAGTCAGAGTAGACCAGGGCCTCCCAGAGCAGGTAGCCGGGGTAGATGTCCCACAGGAAGGCCAGGTACAGCAGCTGCGCCAGCTGGTAGGGCAGCCTTAGGACCACATAGGCTGACAAAATGGTCTTGGCCACGCGGGCAAAGCCTCGGCAGGCCGTGGAGCCGGGCTGGCGGCGGCAGGTTCTGCAGGTGGCAGCCTGCGTGAGCACGTGGCAGACGAGCAGCAGGAGGAAAGGCAGGAAGCCTCCCAGGATCTCGAGCATCCGCAGCGGCAGCTCCTCGCTGTCCCAGAAATCCAGGCAGATGACCAGGTCGTACCACCAGACGGCGGCCTCGGGGAAGACCAGCCAGGGCACACTGAAGAGGGTGGCCAGCACCCAGACCCCGGCACAGACCCAGAGGGGCAGGCGGGCTGGGCGGTGCCCGGGGTACCAGCGAGGGCACAGCGCAAGCAGGCAGCGGTCCAGGCTGAGGGCTGACACACCCCACAGGAAGTAATAGAAGCGGCAGGCGGCCGTCCCCAGTGGCCAGTGCCCTCCATGCTGGATCTCCAGGATCTGGAAGGCTGCTGCCGCCAGGAACAAAAAGTCAGAGAGGGCCAGGCTGAGCAGAAGCAGGGCGAGCCGCGTGCCCGCTCCCTGCCGGGCCTGCGAGCCGGCCAGCCATGCCATGAGCCCGTTGGCTGGCAGCCCCAGGAGCAGCAGGGCCACCAGGAAGACCGTGTCCCAGCCACCCTGGGGGTAGTCCTCATCGTCGAGCTCTGTGCGGGGCCCGTGGCCAGCGGCACCCAGGTTGACTTCCATAGCAGTGTCCATCTGAGGTCCCCAGTGTCCCACTAGACGTGGAGTGGGTGCCTGGTGAATCAATGAAGGCACGAATGACTGAAAAGAAGAGAGAGGATGCTGTGCATCTCCCCGCAAGCCGCTGTCCCTCTCTGGGCCATCATCATCACCTTTGGGGTAGTTGACCTTTGCCAGGGACTTTAAACAGATGACCTCACCTAGTCCTCATACAATCCATTCTACATGTAAGGAGAGGAAGGTTCAGAGGATCCGGTGACTTGCCCAATGGCAGAGGTGGGAATGTGGGCACCAGGACTCTAACCATTCTGCTGCACGGAATTCTCACCGCGTCCAAGCAGACCAAACCAGAGGCTTTCAGATATGTTTCAGTTAAAATATTATAGCAGAACTCCTATGTGAACTAAAACTGTGTGCTCAGGATAACGGAGGGAGAGCACTCTTAGGGCTCCAGGGAACACAGTCTAAAAACCACTTGGGAATTCTCTGGCAGTCCAGTAGTTAGGACTCCGCACTTTCACTGCCATGGGCCCCGTTTTCATCCCTGGTTGGGGAATTAAGATCCCTCAAGCCATGTGGCGTGGCCCAAAAAACGAACCAAAACAAAACAAAAAGACCCACTTGGTCAGAGCATCACAGCCTCCTTTTAGTCAGTATCCTGGGTTCAAATGTTTAAGATTCGGACTCCCCTGGCGGTCCAGTGGTTAAGAATCCACTGCAGGGGGCACGGGTTCCATCCCTGGTCGGGGAACTAAGATCCCGCATGCCTTGTGGTGTGGCCAAAAAAAGAAAAAAGATTCCAAGAAGGAAGGGCTCAGGTCCCCTGGGCCCATAGGAATCCAAGGGGGGACAGGGAGTCTGGGGCAGAGAGTGGCCCCCACTTGTCCCCTGAGGCTACTAAATAGAAAAGGGGGCAGGGGACTCAGCCGTGTGATGAGAATGAGGATGGCTGGGTCCCAAGAGGCTCGCCACCCTCACCCAACCTCCCCTAGATGGGGGAGGGCGGTTCCCTCTGAGGGTGGAGAAACTAGATGTCCAGGAAAGACTGGATCCTGCCACGTGGCCCATGGCTCCAGCCACTTGACCTTTTAGCCTGCTTGTCTCCCCACCTCCAGGGCCCTTACTCAGGCAGACCCCACTCTGCAAGTTCCAGCCCCTACTGGATCAGAGCCCTGGGCTCCCCTTGGGCCCGGCTGGTGAGGCCTGGCTTACCTGTAAGGTGCAGGCTGCTGGCTGGAAGGAGCAGGGCGTGCCTGCCTGCCCAGAGGTCCGGCCGTCCACACGGCCCCACGCCGGGGCCTGATGCATGGCTCCCGGCGGCACTAAGGCGGCCGGTGTGAAACCCAAGCTGGGAGGACATCAATCATTCATGGGGCTGCTCGCCGGGAAACCCTAACCCCGGCCCAGTAAGGCCAAGTGACCAGCCAGGCCCCCCTATTCCTGACAGGGCCAGATGGCTGAAACCCCTCGCCCTGGGCCCCTCCAGCTCAGGGCAGGCTCTGGGTTCCCCCAGGGTCCACCTCCTCCGAGGTCACCCTCAATCATCTGTGATTCAAGGCCTCTCTGGTCTGGCCTCTCTTCCTGAATTTCACATACCCTCTGCTCCGGCCAGGATGTCGCCCACGTGGGGGCCGCGGTGGGCAACTCATCCTCTCCTTTCCCACCTCCCAACCTTTGCCCACACTCTTCCTCCTGCTTGAGATGCCTCTCTGTGTCCTCTTAGCTAAATCCTGCCTATCTCATACAACTGGGCTGTCTTTGACACTTCAGCGATATTGCCTCCGTTTTATAGATGAGGCAACTGAGGCTTAGAGAAGTGAGTTTGCCGGGTCTCCCAGCTCATAAGCCGCAGAGCTGGCGTCCAAAGCTCACTGCAGCCAACATGTCCTGGCACGCTGTGCTGCTGAGGATGGTCCCCCTGACCCATCTGGCTCTGCCTTGGCCACCCCCAGGCAGAGGGCTGGGATTAGCGCCTGGGCTGCCTGCCTCACTTACCCTAATCCCCCTCAGGGCCCGATCCCTGGCCATCAGCTCTCAGGCTGGGGGCGCATAAGCAGCTTTATAGGCCCGGAGAGGCAGGGGTGCTCTGCATGGCCACAGAGAAGGTGAGGGGGCAGCATGGCCCAGACCCGCCCCCCGGACCCCAGAAACCCCCTGTGGGGGTCATGGCTTCCAGTAGTGGTGCTGAGAGGCTCCCCTTGACCAGGAGGAAAAGCAGCAAGAGGGCGAAGGGGCTCCGAGGGTCCCGGAAGGGCACTGGCAGCTCTGGGGAGCAGACCCTCACGCAGGGCCCCAAGGCCCTGGAGGGCAGCAAGGACCCCTCCAGGACTGGAGACGGGCAGGAGGGGCCAGCCTCTCGTCGCCTGTCCCACCGGCATCGTCCTGTCCCCCGGCACGATCCTGCTCAGAGGACATACGGGCCCCTGCTCAACCGCATCTTTGGGAAGGTCAGGTGGGGCTGGGGCAGGGCTGGGGGGCCTGGGGGTGAGGTTGGGGACTCATGGGCTCAGGCTCAGCCCACCCTGCCCCTTATACTCGGGCCTCCTCCAGTTTCTGCTCCAGACTCAGGAGCCTGGGCTGAGGGGGTAGAGTTTCTGCAGTTTGAGGGTGGCCTGGGCAGTGGGCGGAGATAGACCCCAAACCCAGGGATCTGTGGCAGCGTGGGGCCCCAGGAGCAGGAAGGGGGTCATCTCTTCTCCTGGGGCCCACGGGACTTCAGCTACCTACTCCTGCCCTTGTGGGATGGGCCCTGCCCAGGCCAGCGTGGGCTGGGGCTGGAGGAGGAAGGGCGGCCAGAGCCCTGACCGGCCCCAGGGACATGCTGGACTGTGCCCCTACAGGACCGCGAGCTGGGCCCCGAGGAGCTGGATGGTGAGTGGCCCATGTTGGCAACGGCAGGTGGGAGGCGCCCCAGAGCCTGGCTGCCTGTGCCTGACCTCCCTCCCCTGCAGAGCTTCAGGCTGCCTTCGAGGAGTTTGACACGGACCGCGATGGTTACATTGGCTACCGGGACCTGGGCGAGTGCATGCGGACACTGGGCTACATGCCCACGGAGATGGAGCTCATCGAGGTCTCCCAGCATGTCAAGATGCGAAGTCAGTGCTTGACCACACCTGCCTGGGGGCGGGGCGGGGCAGGGCGGCCGAGCCACCTGGCTTTGCAACCTGGGTCCTCTCCCGGCCTCGTGGTTCAGGGGAACGAGAGGTGGTGGGAGGCGGCTGTGGGGTGAGGCCCCGGTGACGGTGGCGTGAGGGGGTGACAGCTTCCAGGACAGTTTGACATTGGCCCCCGGGGGCACAGGGGTCGAGGGTGACAAGGAAGGCACCGGGTGACCCAAGAGAGCCCCTTGGGGCTCAGGTCAAGGACCCCCGTCTCTGACTGAGGTAAAGTGGTCCGTGCTGGTACCAGCCACCAGGGCTGTCTCTCTCTCTCTCTCTCTGACCCTCCCGAGGCTCCTGAAGAGAACCTCCCGAGGTTCTGTGAGGCCGAGCGTGACAGAACCCTGGCCACGCCTTGCGATTAAATGTCTGATGGGCTGCCCTTGTGTGATTATCATTAGCCAATCTGTCAAATATCAGATTCCTTTCATCCCAGGACTCCTGCATTTGCTTTTTCTTTACAGTTTCCAAAATGGGATGTGATTTACAACTGACCTGAATATTTTCGTGTCATGCTTCTTGCTTCTCCCCAAAGCTGGTAGTTGACCATTGGTGCTCTTTATGATTGACGGCACCTTAGAATCCAGGGCCAACCTGGGGATACTCCTTAGGGGTCTTTGCTGCCGCCCGTGGGGTTCTGGCACTTTACAGTCATGAACCCCAGCCCCATCAGCACCCTGTCCCCGGATGAGGAGGGAGGCTCAGTAAGTCACCCAAGGCCACACCATCAGTGGCAGAGCCAGGAGGCTTTGAACCTGGGGCCTGTCTGGTTCCTCAGCTTGCTCTCTTTCCCCCACACCCGGTGCTTCACTGAGAACACCTGAGCACTGTCCCCCGCCCCCCCCCCCCCCCCCCAGCCACTGGGACGACCCCCCCGTCTCCGTAGCCTCCTACCCCCACGCCCCGCCCCGCCCAGGGGCGTGGACACCAGTGTCCTTCCTGGATGCAGAGCCAGGGAGGGGCTGGCCCTTGTGACGCCCCTCCTCGGGCCCCAGCCCTCACCACTGTGACCCTCTGCCTGGGTCCGCAGTGGGTGGCCGTGTGGACTTCGAGGAGTTTGTGGAGATGATGGGCCCGAAGCTGAGGGAGGAGACGGCGCACATGCTGGGGGTGCGGGAGCTGCGCATCGCCTTCCGCGAGGTGTGGAGCGTCCAGATGGGCGGTGGGTGGGTGGCTGGGCGGCATCCTTACTGGCTTCCCCCCAGGAGGCCAGGGGAGACTGGGAGCCTCAGCCTCTGGAGGCCCCGAGCCCTGCAGCTGGTGGGACTAGGGCTGGGGAGGGGTCTGAGAGGGTTTGGCTCACTCTCAGCTGGGGGTCCACCCAGGGAGCCCTCCTGGGGCAGGGAGCCCTCCTGGGGCAGGGAGCCCTCCTGGGGCAGGGAGCTCACGGCCTCAGCCTGGAAGGAGGAGTGTGTGGACGGATGAAGGTGTGGGCGTCCAGGCACAGGATGTGGCAAGGTGGAGGTGGGTTCAGGCAGAGGAAGCTTTGGGTAGGAAGGGCTGAGCCCTGCTGGAATCCCAGTTTGACAGGGACAGGGATGGGCGAATCACGGTGGCAGAGCTGCGACAGGCAGCACCGGCTCTGCTTGGGGAGCCACTGGTGGGTCCTGAGCTGGACGAGATGCTCCGAGAAGTGGACCTCAATGGGGACGGCACCGTAGACTTTGATGGTGAGTCTCCTACCTAGACAAACGCCCATCCCTCCGGCTCCCAGGCTGAGCTCAGTGCCTCCTGGCATGGCTGACCTGGACTGGCTCAAGCCCTGCCCCTTCTCCCCCGCAGAGTTTGTGATGATGCTTTCTACCCACTGAGGCTCCAGGAGGGAGACTGTTGCCCCTCTGGTGTCAGACGCCAGCAGGATTCATGCTGCACACCCTCCCTACAAGGCCCCAGGATGAAAGAAACCCAGCAGCCCCAGGCTTCTTTTGCTCCTGATGCCCTCTGGCTGGAGAGCTGGCTTGTGATGTCACCTGCCCACCCTCATCCTCACCTCCCTTCCACCAGAGCTGCCTGGAGGAAACGTGCCCTCAACCACCCATCATTCCCTGGGTGTGAGCAAGGTTTGAATCTCTCCGGCCCCTTGGGAGGTAGGGAGCTCCCTGGCACTGGCAGCATTCAAAGACGGGGCAGTGTAGGGCTTGGTTCTGGTAACATGGTGAATTGAGAAGGTGGCTGGACACCTCCCACTCTTTATATGTGGAAATGTTTTGGGTTTTGTTTTTATTTAAAGCTGAACGTGAAAAAGAGGGATGACCCCAGGTACCAAAGACAGAGAGAACCCAAAGCTGGGTGGTGGGAAGGAGCAGATGCCATGGGGGCTTCAGAGGTGGAGAGGTTTGGGAGCCTGGGCTCTGACACCCAGGCGGGACAAAAGACCTGTAAGAGGCTGGGGAACAGGGCATGACGTCAGTACACTCCAGCGTCTCAGCGGGCTACCCTGTTCTTGAAAAGGCGACCCAAATATACCTCCACCCACCAGCCTGAGAAAGTGACGAGGTACAGATGTTCAGGACCTTGAGTGGAAAAAGTTACCCCAGTGAACCTGCAACCCAGGTCTGCATGTCAAGCAGGAGTGCGGTCTATCTCTGTGGTGTGCAAAGCAGAAGAAATAGGAAAAAACTGCTGAGAAAGGCACTCTTTCAACCCAGGGCACATAGGACTTAAAAAAAAAACCCAAACAACCCTGTCACTTCTGAAGATGAACTCATGACAAAAAGTTACAAATCACATAAGGAAACAAATCACCATGAGGGAGACTAGGCAGATGCAGTAAACAGAAGAGTCAGCACCCACAGTGTAAATCATAAAACAATGTAAAAGAGGCCATTAAGGAAACGCAAAAACAAACAAACAAACAGAAAAAACTGAGGTAAAAGAAAGGAGACCGTTACCAGTAACAGGATGGTATGAAAACAGAACAGAGAGATTTAAAAAAATAACCCAAAAGAACTTCTAAAAATAGAGGATATAGCCATTGGAATGAAAAAAAAAATCAAGGGGTAAAGTAAACAGCATATTGGACACAATTTAAGAAAAGATTAGGGCTTCCCAGGTGGCGCAGTGGTTGAGAGTCCGCCTGCCGATGCAGGGGACACGGGTTCGTGCCCCGGTCCGGGAAGATCCCACATGCCGCAGAGCAGCTGGGCCCGTGGGCCATGGCCGCTGAGCCTGCGCGTCCGAAGCCTGTGCTCCGCAACGGGAGAGGCCACAACAGTGAGAGGCCTGCATACCGCAAAAAAAAAAAAAAAGAAAAGATTAATGAACTGGAAGCTATATATGAGAAATCACCCATAAGGTAGCATTGAGGAATGAAAGACAGAAAATATTAAAGAGTAGTTAAAAGTCATTAGGAATCTCAGAAGAAGAAAATGTAGAGAACAGGCAGGAGGCAATATCTAAAGAGATGATGATTGAAAAACTTCCATAAAGACTTCCACAAAGAGGGACTTCCCTGGTGGCACAGTGGTTAAGAATCTGCCTGCCAATGCAGGGGACACGGGTTCGATCCCTGGTCCAGGAAGATCTCACATGCTGTGGAGCAACTAAGCCCGTGTGCCACAACTACTGAGCCTGCGCTCTATAGCCTGCATGCCGCAACTACTGAGCCTGCGTGCCGCAACTATCGAAGCCTCTGCGCCTAGAGCCCGAGCCCACAACAAGAGAAGCCACCACGATGAGAAGCCCGCGAACCACAACAGAGAGTAGCCCCCTGCT
Source organism: Lipotes vexillifer (assembly GCF_000442215.2). Lineage (NCBI taxonomy): Eukaryota > Metazoa > Chordata > Mammalia > Artiodactyla > Lipotidae > Lipotes > Lipotes vexillifer. The sequence continues at coordinate 706,400 of NW_006776536.1, read as the reverse complement.
CTCCGCAACTAGAGAAAGCCCGCGTGCAGCAACAAAGACCCAACACAGCCCTAAATAAATAAATAAATAAAAAGAATTCCACAAAGGCAAGAGTCCAGATTGAAGGAGCACGTTGGAGCCAGAGAAGGATATATAAAAGTAAATGTATAGGGACTTCCCTGGTGGTGCAGTGGTTAACAATCCGCATGCCAATGCAGGGGCCATGGGTTCAATCCCTGGTCCGGGAAGATCCCACATGCCACGGAGCAACTAAGCCCGTGCGCCACAACTACTGAAGCCCGCGTGCCTAGAGCCCGTGCTTCGCAACAAGAGAAGTCACTGCAATGAGAAGCCCACGCACCGCAACGAAGAGTAGCCCCACTCACCGCAACTAGAGAAAGCCATGCGCAGCAACAAAGACCAAAGCGGCCAAAAATAAATAAATAAGTTTATTTTAAAAATTACAACAAATATAGGCAGATTAAGTTTTTTTGGTTAAAAGTCAGAGTTTCAGTCCCAGAAGAAAATATCAATATTAGATTGGGCTCCCTATAAGTGATGGAGACCCCAAATAACAATGCTTTAAACTGGATGGAAGTTTATTTCCCCCACAGGAAGAGTCTTAGGTGAAATCCAGCTGTATGGTCTTCAGGGACTCAGGCTCCTTCTGCTGGCTGCTCTGCCATTCTGAGGGTGTAGCCATGGTTGTTTGTTTCCCAGCTGGCAGGCTGGAGGCAGGAACAAAGAAGAAAGGGGGCAAATAGCATGAACCACTTATACCCCATTAGGCAGGGCTCCCCACCTGGTACGCCTAGTTGCAAAGGATGCTGGGAAATGCAATCTTTATTTTGGGTGACCTTGTGCCCAGCTAGAAACCAGAGGTTCTTTTATTATAAGGGCAGAGAGCAGATTTCAAAAGGCAGATACCAGGACTTCCCTGGTGGTGCAGTGGTTAAGAATCCGCCTGCCAACGCAGGGGACATGGGTTTGAACCCTGGTCCGGGAAGATCCCACATGCCGCGGAGCGGCTAAGCCCATGCGCCACAACTTCTGAGCCTGCACTCTAGAGCCCGTGAGCCACAACTACTGAGCCCACGTGCCACAACTACTGAAGCCTGCGCGTGTAGAGCCTGTGCTCCTCAACAAGGGAAGCCACTGCAATGAGAAGCCTGCGCACTGCAATGAAGAGTAGCCCCTGCTCGCCGCAACTAGAGAAAAGCCCGCGCACAGCAACGAAGACCCAACGCAGCCAATAAATAAATAAACAAACAAACAAATAAATAAATAGGGGCTTCCCTGGTGGCGCAGTGGTTGAGAGTCCGCCTGCCGATGCAGGGGACACGGGTTCGTGCCCCGGTCCGGGAGGATCCCACATGCCGCGGAGCGGCTGGGCCCGTGAGCCATGGCCACTGAGCCTGCGCGTCCAGAGCCTGTGCTCCGCAATGGGAGAGGCCACAACAGTGAGAGGCCCGTGTACCACACACACACACACACACACACACACACACACACAAAATCTATCTATCTATATACAAAAAGGCAGATACCAGGCTCTTCCCCACAGCTAAGTGCACATATAAGAGACACATTCAGGATTTCCCTGGTGGCGCAGTGGTTAAAAATCCGCCTGCCAATGCAGGGGACACGGGTTCGATCCCTGGTCCGGGAAGATCCCACATGCCATGGAGCAACTAAGCCTGTGTGCCACAACTACTGAGCCTGCGCTCTAGAGCCCGCGGGCCACAACTACTGAGCCTGCGCGCCTAGAGCCCGTGCTCCGCAACAAGAGAAGCCACCGCAATGAGAAGCCCTCGCACCACAACAGAGTAGCCCCCGCTCACTGCAACTAGAGAAAGCCGGCATGCAGCAAAACGCAACTAAAAATAAAATATAAATTAAAAAAACAAAAAAGGACACATTCAAAGCATAATGACAGCTGAAGGGCTGAAAGTGATGGCTTGGAAAAATACTTACTAGGAGAGAATCAACCAAAAGAAAGCTAGTATAACTACAGACATATCATACAAAATGGGCTATGGGGCAAAGAGCATCAGGGATAAATTGAGTCACAATTCACTAAGGAAATCTAATGTTCTTAATCTGTGTGCAACTATTAATGCCTTTTCCAACTAAAAATAAATCATATTTAGAATTTGGGTATTCATCATTTCCTGAGGATGGTGTTGCTGTCAATCCAACTTTGATTACATAAATTAACCAGCAAAAATCAAGCACATTGGTCACATTAAAACTTTAAACGTTGCGATTCAGTGTTCTGTCAACATGTTCATATGGACCAAGGGTTGGCAAACTTTTTCTGTGAAGGGCCAGACAGTAAAGAGTTTAGGCTTTGGGGACCATATGGTTTCTGTTGCTCTGCTGTAGGAGTTTGTATGGCTGAGCAGCCAAAGTCAATACAGAGTGTGGCTGTGTTGGAAATTCAATAAATAATAATTTAATTAAACGACTTATTGACATCAAAATTTGAATTTTATAAACTTTTTTGTGTCACAAAAGCTTATTATCCTTTGACTTTTATCCCAACCATTACTAAAATGTGAAAACCATTCTTAGCTTGGTGGCTATACTGGGCCTGTGGGGTACAGCTTGCTGACCCCTGAGATAGTCTTATAATATGGAGAATCACCACTTTTGGGATCACTTGCTGTTTAGCTAAGATTGTGAAGTGACAGAAAGTTACGAGCGTAGTAGCAACTCTATGTTAATTGCTAATTTGCCCACTTTCAATGAATGGTGTTCATAATTTTTCTTCTTTCCATGTTTGTTCTGATTTTCTCTATTGAAATGTAATTTTATGTCTGATTAATCTGATAATACAAACTGTGGGCTTATAGTCTGTATCTTTGTATTTGACTTTTTTAGTTTTCATTTTACCTTACAAAAGTATTGGTCCATGTTGCATTAGAAATGAAAACTGGTCCTTTACCCCCAGCTAATTTGAGAATCACTCATTTAGGAGTTCCTGCATCTAACTGGTACCCCCCAAAAGTGCCTTGATTGGTGACTGAGGGTGGGAAGTCTGGCTGGGCCAGGAGATCAGGAGCGAGAGCGGGGGTCTGGCTGCTCATTCTTTCAACAAAATCACAGAAATCTAAAGGCACTGTCCTGGCCGCTGCAGATACAGTGGAGGCCGAACACCTTAATGGCACTCGTGTTTCACTGGGGGTGGCAGACTGTCAACATGAACAGGGTCTCCGAGGCCCACACTCATTCGGCTACAGCCCCTCAGTTGGTTAGCTGGGGACCAGGCCAACTTGCTGATCCCCACCCCCCTCTGAGGCACAGAAGCCCTGGGTTGTGCTCCTCACTCTGCCCTCGGCCAAGCCAGTCTCTCTGGGCCTCAGTTTCTATGGAGGGTGAGCAGAAAGAACCTGTATCAAGTGCCTGGCACATGACGTGGCGCCTTCTAAGAATCTGATAAATGGTAGCTATTATGACCTCAGATTTCAGGGCTCTCAAATATTCTGTTTCCTGGTTGTTGAGATCCTGAGATGCTTGGACCTTCCAAAATTCTGCAGTGGTCTGTTTCCAGTGTTCTGTGGTTCTAAGAGTCTTTGATCCCTGAGGTTTTCTGTTATACAGGCCTGCTTCCTATGTCCTTTGACCCCTACTTCTCCCAGCCTCTGGGCCTGGGAAGTACGGCAGTGGGTGGAGGAGGCTGGGCTGCTGCGTCCTGGTGGCCCACATTCGGAGCCAGCTGCAGCAGCCCAGGGCCCCAGAGCCAGGCTGGAACCAGGATACCAGCCTCCAGGCCCCAGGCCTGTGTCATCTGAGTGCCCTTGACCAGGGCCACCAGGGGAGGCACCAATGCTGCCTCTCTGAGTGGAGACAGGGGCAGGACTGACTCTGCTAAGGACTGGGAGAGTCTTCTCCAGGCTTGCAGGGTAGAAGAGCCCCAGGCCCAGCTCTGCCCCTGACATGCTGTGTGACCTTGGGCAAGTCACGGAGCATCAGGACTGTTACATTTACCATGGGGAGATGGACAGTCCTAGAGCCCTTCGGCCCCAGGGTCAGTCCTTTTCTCAGCCTTTCCGAAAGGGGGCTGTGGCCAGGCTGATGGGAAGTAAAAAGCAATTGTGGGCGGGAATTAAGCATTACCCTTTTATTAGCACAAAACACCACCAACCCAGCAGCCCCCCAAGAATAAGTTAAGGCACGGAGCACGGAAGGGGCGACTTTCCCAGGCCCAGGTAGTGGCCCGAGGCCCACTGCCCCAAACTTCCGGAGCAAACTCCTGAGGGGACTGGGGCCTCGAGGGTCCCGCAGGGTCTTTTCCCTTGAGATGAGGGTACCGAAGCGGGCGCGGGCCCCAGGGGCGCCCCCTAGGGACGCGAGGAGGCCGCGCGGGGCCTCTCGGCGCCGACGATGGATCCCGCCGTCCGCCGCCGCCTGCTCACTTCTCGAAGTAGGGCAGGTAGAAGAACTGGAAGCCCCGGTGGCCCTTGACCGCGCAGTAGATGAAGGTCACGTGGTAGACTGCAGGGCGGGGTCTGTCAGCGCCGGGGCCCCGCCCAGGGCCCGCCCCCGCCCCGCCCCGCCCCCGCCCGGCGCCCACTCGCACCTCCAGGGACCAGCAACAGGAAGCCGGGAACGAAGAAGATGGCGCTGGAGACACCTACGAGAGGGGAGGAGGGGCCGGGTCAGGGCTGGGAGGCTCCCGGGCGGGACTGCGGGGTCACTGCCTGGGCAAGTCTCACTCTCCGAGGTAAAAGGGGACGTTTCCTGCCGGGAGGGTGCTGAGCGCTGGGGGAGGTGGAAGGGCTTGCCGAGGACTTCTGGGCACACGAGGGGCGTGACCGCTGCCCGCGGAGGTAGGAGGGGGGCGCTCACCTGTCGAGGGGGCCACCTCCAGTCCCACGCCGGTCAGGATCAACACTGCACACAGATGGAAACACGAGGGTGAGGGCAGGAGCAGGGGGCAGAAGCTGGTGGCAGGGTGGGGACCTCCACCTGCAACCCCCAACATGGCTTAGGCCTGAGGAATGGTGTCCCCCACCTAAGCTGAAGGTCCCCTGGGCAGAGAACCGCCAGGGGAAGTTCACCAAGCTCTGTGTTTTCAGAGCAGGGCACTTGGCAGGCCCTGGGAGATGTCTGTCGCTGCCCCCATGGCCCTTCCCTACTGGAGCAAGCAACAAGAACCTCCAAGCTACAACCCTGGTGATCAGACAGCTCGGGAGCCTGGGGTATCAGGAAGGGCGGCTTGGAGGCAGTAGCATCTAAGCTGAGCAGGGACAGCAGCAGCAGTAGCAGTTACCTTTTAGTGACCACCTACCAGCTGCTGCCAGGCACTGGGCTAAGTGTGTTACATGCAGTGCCTTATTTAATTGCCACCTTGACTGAGACAGGTATTACCATCCCCATTTCACAGCAGAGGAAAGAAACTGAGACACAGAGAGGGGAAGTAACTTGCCCAGGACTGCATTTAGAAGGTGGAGGTGATCTGACTCCAGAGGCTTTGCTATGGGCATGGCAGAGGCAGAAAGGGAGAGGAGTATTCCAGATGGAGGGAACAGCCTGGCAAAGGCCCAGAGACTGGAGGGAACTCAGGGCTTTCTAGGAACTTCCAGTTTGGGGCGAGACAGAAGAGGCAAGAGTCCAGGCTTGAGGAGTTTGGCAGGATCTGTAGGCCCTGGGGAGGGATGTGGACTTTGGCTAAGGACAGTGGGCACTGGGGAAGCTGGGGTAGTCATAGCTGGATCACTTTTTCAGACGCAGAGAGAGTCCTGGGTCCCCAGTTAGAGGATGGGATGGCGGGGCGGGGGAGATGGGGGACCGTGCAGCACAGAGGCTTGAAGGGCCACCATGGACTGTTGTGTGGTTTGTGCCCTGCACAGAGCACCTCAAAAAGGGTACAATGGGGGCTGAAACTCACTCCCGGTACCCTGGCTTAGGACTGTGGGCTCTGCCCACTCAGAGGAGGCATCTTTTTCTAATTCCTGCAAAAGGCCTTTATGGGCTATGGTGGCCCACAGGCCTGGCAACGTCACTGATGTGGTTTTAAATCCCAGCTCATCTACTTCCCAGCTGTGGCTCTTCTGCAGAGTCTGTGTCCTTACTTTTGAACTGGGATAGTAATAATGCTTGCCGTGTCAGGTGTTGAGGATGAAATGAGATAAGGCAGGTGGCCAGTGCAACTCTCAGGTGTTGGGGAAGCCGCAGCTCCCTCCCCTGCACACAGACACCCAGAGCTGAGGCAAGGATGCTGCTCAGCTTTCCAGCTAGGGGACTCTGACCTTCCTGAAGGAGGGAGGGCAGGTGCCACAGTTGGGCCCTCCCTAAGGGCTCCCCTTGATCCCAACCCTAGATCCCTTTTGGGGATTCTGACTCCTCAGCCGCACAGAATGAGGATCATGGGAGTTAGAAAACAGCTAGCTGTGGTTTCTTCCTGCTCTGGGCCTCATTTTCCCTATCTTGAGTATCTTGGGGGTGGGAGAGAGGTCCTTGTCAGCTCTCAGACTCCAGAGGAGGGAAGTGACAGGTGCCCTGTGGATTGGGCTGGCAGGGCACTCTGCAGTCCTGGCCACTGGGCTGGGCATATCCCTGAGCACTGCCCCTACATATAGGTTCTGGGTTGTGGCCCTACCTCTCACTTGCTGTGTGACCTCTGTAAGGAAGGAAAATAAGCCTGCCCTGCATCTGGCTCGAAGCAGACAGAGAATAAATAGTAGCTATTACTCTCTGTTCCCTGATGGATTAAACAGGCTTAAAAAAAAAAAAAAAAAAAGGAAAAGTTTGGAGCATGGAACCAGGTTCCATTTTCAACTATCTGTGATTTCTTGGCTATGTGACCAGGAGGCTGGACCTGCCCCTCCCAAGGCCTCAGCTTGCTAACCTGTAAAATGGGGGTGGGGTCATGGCAGCCAGCTGCCTCCTCAGGATGCTGGGAGGCTCAGTGTGCCAAGGGGGATGCGATACAGAGCCCGAATGAAAGGAGGGTGGACCCCCCTCATGGGGGTAGGCAGGGTATGCAGGGGGCCCTCGGGGGCACTCACCCAGCCCCAGCAGGAGGAGCAGGAAGGAGGCCAGCACTACCCTGTGGTTCTTCTGGATCAAAGGGTGTTGAGTCCAGCTGGATGGAAGCAGACCAGGAGGGGTGTGAAAGAGGCGACAGGAGGCCCACCCCCTCCCATCACCATCCCCCACCCAGAGAGCCAAGGGGAAGTAGGGCTGCCTGTACTGGGGCAGGGGCCCCAGGTGGCAGGAGCAGGGCAGGGTCTCACCTGCAGCAGGCATCGTAGGAGCGCTGAGTGCTACTGCTGATTGTGCTAAAGGACCACTGGGAGCTGCGGATGGATGTTCGGCCAGAATCCCTGCAGGACAAATGGGCCCGGCGAGGGGGCAAGGGGAGGTGAGGAGGGGACCCTTTGGGACAGGAGTCGTAATGGCGTCCTGGGGGATGGTGCAGAGACTGGAACTGGGTGTTGCTGCAGAATAGGGGACACTGAGAAGGGACGGGGTGAAGAGGAATTCAAGGGCTGGGGCTTTCTGCAGGACTGGGGGCTGAGGAAAGCTGGGGATTCCTGTAGGACAAGTGACCTGTGAGAAGACAGGGGCCAGACCAGGCTGGGGGTTTCTGCAAGATAAAGAGCCTGGTGGGGTGGGTGGGTGAGGCTGGCACTAGGGTAGGGTGCAGGACAGGGGACCCCGTGTAGGAGTCTCTTGTAGGACAGGATGTGAGAGGGCTGAGTGAGGTGAGCTGGAGGACTGAGCAGGGGCCTGGGGACAGGAGACAGAAGCATGGGGCTAGGAGTATGGGGTGGGTCCCCACCTGGCCCTGACCTGGTGCCGGCTCCCCCATCCGGCTCCGGAGAGGTCTGGGTTCCATCCTCATCGTTCTCCAGGTTCTATTCCAGAACACAGGGCTCAGAAGGGTTACTGGGCTCAGGCCCTTCCTCCCTCCCCTCTGGTGGAGAGGAAGAAAGCGAGCACACACAGCTGTTTGCCTGGACACACAGCTGTTTGGCCGCTTGACAGCTGCTCCCTCGGCCTTCCCCGTAGAACGGGTTTGATGATTCACAGAAACTGAAACCCAGGTAGGAGGCGGGTGCTGGGGCCTTTGGCCAGGAGGAGCCAGCAGGGGCTGGTTGAGGGTTCCCAGGGCCAGGAGATCTCCCAAGCTTGGGAATCAGGGTGGAGTTGTCAGGATGGTATTTCAGGGGCCCAGTGTGGAGGCCCTGGATTTGCAGTGCCAGGGAAGGGCAGGCCAATGGTTTCCAGGTTTGGGGCATAGGAATCTAGTTCAGGTTTCCAAGAAAAGGATTCTAGAGTTGGTGGAGGTCTTCTGGGAAAGGGGGATTTCCAGTTTAGTGGTAGCCAAGGCATGGGCAAGGACTCATCATGTGAGTGGGGACCTCCAGCTCTGGAGGGAAGGATGCGGTGGGGACTTAGAACAGAAGAGGGGGTGCTGGTTCCCGTTGGATTATCTGGCCTGGGGCTCAGGGGAGTCCTTCTGAATATGGACAAAGTCTGGTTCAGGTACAGAAGAGTTCCCCATCCCTGCGTGCTAAGGGGAGGGAGGGTCAGTACCCAGGATCGGTGGGGACTCCAGGTTGGGATCTCCAGCTGGGGGTGAGGGACGAGCTGCCAGGTCTGGGCTCTAGGCTCTCCAGTAGTGGCTGGGGACCGAAATCAGAGCTGAGAGGGTCTGGGCAGTGATTTGGCTCAGGGGCCACCTCCGGGGGGCGGTCTCCCGCTCCGGCTGAGGCCTCTAGTCAGATTCTCCCGAGTTGGGGTTCTCCAGGGTCCGGCCTGGGGTATGCCCAGACCCAGGCGTGGGGTGAGGTGGGCCGGGCGGTTCACCTGGTAGCGCAGCCGGGACTGCTTGTCCTCGTCGGCCACCTCGAACCGGGCCCGGCGCTGGAAGTGCAGCGGCCCGAAGCGGGCGACCCCGCTGGACTCGGGCCCAGGGCCCGCGTCCTCCAGGGACAGCTCGAAGGCGTCATCGATGCTGAACTGGGGCCGGGTGGCACTCATGGCCCCAGCCCGCTCAGACGCCGTGCACCGTCGCCATCCGCGCCCGC
>NW_006776536.1:691099-697279 GCF_000442215.2 Lipotes vexillifer | reverse complement strand
CCCCGCCGGTCCCACCCCCGCGCGCAGACCCCGCCCCGTGCCGTCGTCTAGGTTGCTCGACGGTCCGGCGCCCTGGTCGAGGCCCCGCCCTTACATAACGGCCCCGCCCCCGCCCGCCTTCAGCAGGCCAGAGCTGCCGAGCGCCGAGCAGACTAGTGACCGCGCCTTCTCTCGTCCGGACCGAGCTGGGCTCGCCGCGCCGCCCAGCGCCCGCCTCGGCGAGCGACAGCGGGTGCCTCTCTCGGAAGCAATCCCTGGGTCTGTACAAGGGCCTTGGAGGGGCTGCTACTCGCCAACCTTTCAGGCCCGAGTTGGAGCCGTCTGCATCCCAGCCCGCTCCTCGAGTGCTGAGGAGACTCCTGGGGACTCACCACGGCCCTGCACGGGAGGGGGATTGTCGCCACCGTGCAAATGTGGAAAAAGGCTCAGAGAGCTTATGTGGCTTGCAGTCTCCTCCAATTCTGTCTCCACGCAGACGGCAAAGTGGTCTTTTAAAACATCTGATCCTTTTCTTCTGTGTGTTAGTCTTAAATAAAACTTTTTTTTTTTTTATTGAAGTATGCTGCCAAGTCACTCCTCTGCATAAAACCATCCCTTGGTTTTCCACTGTGGTTAGAATACTATGTGAACTCTTGACTAAGGCCCACAAAGCTCTGGTCCCTGCCTACCTCTCCCAATCGCATCAAGTCCCTCTCTGCCCCTCTTTCATCTCACTCAGCCACACAGGCCAAGGTCGTTCCCATCTCAGGGTCTTTGCACGTGCGTGCTTTTTTCTATGCCTGGAAAGCACTTAACCTTGCTCTTTCACAGGGGGATCTTTTCATCATCGGTGTCCCTGCTCCAGTGTCACCTCTCAGAGAAGCCGTCCCTGACTATGCAATCTAAAGTCAGTTTCACATCACACAGTGCTTACCCGAAATTACCTTATTTTACACTGTCTTATTCACCACTGTGTCCACTGTGCCCAGAAGAGTGTTTGGCACTAAGTAGATCCTCAATAAATATTTGTGGACCACATGAACGAGCACTTCGCCCAAATCCCAAATGCTTTCAAGTGCGAACTGGGATTTGAACTCAGTTCCACCTAGCTCTAGGGGTGCTCATCCTCCTGCACTCACCCGACCCACTTCATTTTATGACCTCGTGTACAGAGCTGAGTCAATCCTGCTTCTCAGTTTATGACACATCATCACTATGAACAAGGCCCCTCTTGAGTTACGTTAATTTATTTTCCCTCCTTCTCTCCACCGTTTTCCTCCTCCCTTTCATCAGATCCCACATGAGTGTGCTCAGTCGGCTGCCTTGAATTCTGTCTGGCCCCCTACTCCACATGGCATTGGCTCCTATGTGGATGTGTTTGCAATTTACAAACATGGAATCATGTATAAAACTCATTCTATTTACATTTTTATACTCAACACTGCCACCCGCATCTCGTTTTTTTGTTTGTTTTACATCTAATAAACTTTATTTTGGACTTCCCTGGTGATGCAGTGGTTAAGAATCCACCTGCCAATGCAGGGAACACAGGTTCGATCCCTGGCCTGGGAAGATCCCACATGCCGCGGAGCAACTAAACCCATGAGCCACAACTACTGAGGCTGCATGCCACAACTACCTAAGCCTGTGGGCCTAGAGCCCATGCTTCACAACAAGAGAAGCCGCCGCAATGAGAAACCTGCACACTGCAATGAAGAGTAGCCCCGCTCGCCGCAACTAGAGAAGGTCTGCACGCAGTAACGACCTAATGCAGCCAAAAATAAAATATAAATAAATTTATTTTAAAAATAATAAACTATTTTGGCATAATTTTAGATTTACAGAAAACATTCAAAGATAGTACAGAGAATTCTCATATATCCTTTGCCCAGTTTCCTCTACTATGCACATTTTTTATAATCATGATACGTTTGTTAAAACTAAGAAATTAACATTGGCATATTATTATTAACTAAACCAGATTCTATTTGGATTTTGCTGGTTTTCCTTCTAGTGTCCTTTGTCTGTTCCAACCTGTATCTCATTTTTGCTTCTACAGGCTACATGTGGCATGCCGTGTTAAGTGTCCAGCCCTTTTATTATCCACCACACCCCTCAATGATACACACTTAGCTTGGCCTCAATGCCCCTATCACATAAGTCGCTGTTATGAACATCTTCACACCGTCCCCTTATGAAGTGTGGGAAAATCCCTCTTGAAGTAGGACTCCCAGGCCATAGGGCACATGCACACTTGACTTCACAAAGTACCGTGGATGGTCTCTTGAGTGGCTGTACAAATTTGTACACCCACCACGCAGGTTCCAGTTTTCCCTAGGCACTCGGTATTTCAGCTTTGTAAAGGCTGATGAATCTAAAGTTCTGCCTCGTTTGCATCTGGGGTTTCTGACGATGGGAGAATTTGAACAGCTGTTCATACACTTGTCAGTTCACGGTGGTTCCTCTTCTGCGAATTGTGTGTTCCTATCCTTTGTCCATTTTTTTTCTATTGGGTTTCTAACCTTTTCCCTGCTGCTGGGTTTTGTTGTTGCATATATCTCCTCCCTGTTTGTCTTTCTCTCCTTATTTGTCTAAGGTGCCCTTAGTTCAAGAACAATCCTCATTTTTATATAGTCCACCAGGTTTGTGCTCTTTGAGGCTTTTTAAAAAAAGTTTCTGGCTGCGTCGGGTCTTCGTTGCTGTGTGCAGGATTTCTCTAGCTGCGGCGAGCAGGAGCTACTCATCGTTGCAGTGCGCAGGCACGCAGGCTTCAGTAGTTGTGGTGCACCAGCTTAGTCGCTCCGCGGCATGTGGGATCTTCCAGGGTCAGGACGCGAACCCGTGTCCCCTGCATTGGCAGGTGGATTCTTAACCACTGAGCCAGCAGGGAAGTCTCCTTCTTTGAGTCTTGTTTGCAGTATTTCCTCACCCTGAGATTACAAAAATAGTCTCCAACATTGTATTCCAGGGGCCTGATAGTTTTACTGTCTAGGAAAGTGTTGCAACAAGATAGTTCACTGACTCTGGACCCACACTTCCTGCACTAGGATTCCAGTCTTCTCCTCACTAGCTTTGGGATCTTGGAGGGCCAGGACTAGACTGAGGGGATTGAGGCACTCCCCTTGAGTGAAAAATTTAAGGGGACACCAAAAAACTCAGTAAGCAAGATCAATAATATATATATATATATATATATATATATATATATTGTATGGCATAAACTTTAATATCCAGTGAAAATTATGAGCTCAAAAATTTTTTAACATCTTTATTGAAGTATAATTGCTTTACAGTGATGTGTTAGTTTCTGCTGTATAACAAAGTGAATCAGCTATACATAAACATATATCCCCATATCTCCTCCCTCTTGCATCTCCCTCCCACCCTCCCTATCCCACCCCTCTAGGTGGACACAAAGCACCGAGCTGATCTCCCTGTGCTATGTGGCTGCTTCCCACTAGCTATCTATTTTACATTTGGTAGTGTATATATGTAAATGCTACTCTCTCACTTCGTCCCAGTTTACCCTTCCCCCTCCCCGTGTCCTCAAGTCCATTCTCTACATCTGCATCTTTATTCCTGTCCTGCCCCTAGGTTCTTCAGAACCATTGTTTTTGTTTTTGTTTTTTTTGTTTTTTGTTTTTTTTTAACATCTTTATTGGGGTATAATTGCTTTACAATGGTGTGTTAGTTTCTGCTTTATAACAGAGTGAGTCAGTTATACATATATATATGTTCCCATATCTCTTCCCTCTTTGTCTCCCTCCCTCCCACCCCTCCAGACAGCCACAAAGAACCGAGCCGGTTTCCCTGTGCCATGCGGCTGCTTCCCACTGGCTATCTACCTTACGTTTGTTAGTATATATATGTCCATGTCTCTCTCTCGCCCTAACACACCTCACCCTTCCCCCTCCCCATATCCTCAAGTCTGTTCTCCAGTAGGTCTCTGTCTTTATTCTTGTTTTACCCCTAGGTTCTTCATAACATTTTTTTTTCTTAAATTCCATATATATGTGTTAGCATACGGTATTTGTTTTTCTCTTTCTGACTTACTTCATTCTGTATGACAGTCTCTAGGTCAATCCCTCTCACTACAAATAACTCAATTTTGTTTCTTTTTATGGCTGAGTAATATTCCATTGTATATATGTGCCACATCTTCTTTATTCATTCATCTGTCGATGGACACTTAGGTTGCTTCCATGTCCTGGCTATTGTAAAAAGAGCTGCAGTGAACATTGTGGTGCATGATGCTTTTTCAATTATGGTTTTCTCAGGGTCTATGCCCAGTAGTGGGATTGCTGGATCGTATGGTAGTTCTACTTTTAGTTTTGTTGTTGTTGTTTTTTAAAATTTATTTATTCATTTATTTTTGACTGTGTTGGGTCTTCGTTACTGTGCGAGGGCTTTCTCCAGTTGCGGAAAGTGGGGGCCCCTCCTCATCGCGGTGCACGGGCCTCTCACTATCGCGGCCTCTCTTGCTGCGGAGCACAGGCTCCAGACGCGCAGGCTCAGCAGTTGTGGCTCACGGGCCCAGTTGCTCCACGGCATGTGGGATCCTCAGAGACCAGGGCTAGAACCCGTGTTCCCCTGCACCGGCAGGCAGACTCTCAACCACTGCGCCACCAGGGAAGCCCCATACGTTTAGTTTTTTTAAGGAAACTCCATACTGTTCTCCATAGTGGCTGTATCAATTTACATTCCCACCAACAGTGCAAGAGGGTTTCCTTTTCTCCACACCCTCTCCAGCATTTATTGTTTGTAGATTTTTTGATGATGGCCATTCTGACTGGTGTGAGATGATATCTCATTGTACTTTTGAATTGCATTTCTCTAATGATTAATGATGTTGAGCATTCTTTCATGTGTTTGTTGGCAATCTGTATATCTTCTTTGGAAAAATGTCTATTTAGATCTTCTGTCCATTTTTGGATTGGGTTGTTTGTTTTTTTGATATTGAGCTGCATGAGCTGCCTGTATATTTTGGAGATTAATTCTTTGTCAGTTGTTTCATTTGCAAATACTTTCTCCCATTCTGAGGGTTGTCTTTTTGTCTTTTTTATGGTTTCCTTTGCTGTGCAAAAGCTTTTAAGCTTCATTAGGTCCCATTTGTTTATTTTTGTTTTTATTTCCATTTCTCTAGGAGGTGGGTCAAAAACGATCTAAGCAAGATCAATAATATTTTGATGCATTATTTTTTAAATTTAAATTAAAAAAAATCAAATCAAATCAAAATCCATGGTGAACAAAATATCAAATTTTTAAATAAAAGCAGGATTCTATCTTGCATGACTCACTTCACCCTGGTCCTGGCCTTGCTTTGAGCAAGTTCCATAACCTCTGTGTGCCTCAGTTTCCTCAGTTGTCAGATGGAGGTGATAACAATGCTTCCCTCATAACATTAATTTAGGATTAAATAAGTTAGTACACAGTAAGGCGCATAACACAGTGCCTGGCACATGTAAGTACTAGATCAATGTTTTTTTGGTTTTGTTTTTTAAATATGCCCAGGATTGTTGAGACTGGGAACTTTTAAAATTTATTTATTTATTTATTTATTTACTTTTGGCTGCATTATGTCTTTGTTGTTGTGCGCAGGCTTTCTGTAGTTGTGGTGCGTGGGGGCTGCTCTTTGTTGCAGTGCGCGTGACTCTTATTGCGGTGGCTTCTCTTGTTGTGGAGCATGGACTCTAGGTGCGCAGACTTCAGTAGTTGTGGCGTGTGGGCTCAGTAGTTGTGGCACACGGGCTTAGTTGCTATGTGGCATGTGGGATCTTCCCAGGCCAGGGCTCAAACCTGTGTCCCCTGCGTTGGCAGGCAGATTCTTAACCACTGTGCCACCATGGAAATCCTGGCCTCTGTTCTTATTTCCTAAATACTTTATGATTTTTATTGCTGGTGTGAATGGAAACTTATTTTCTATATTTTGGGGTGGGTTATTGTTAGCATTAAGAGTGTTATTAATTTGGGGTAGCTTATTTTATATCCCTGTAACATTGCTGACTCTCTAATTTATTAAAATTGTCTGCAGGGCTTCCCTGGTGGCGCAGTGGTTGAGAGTCCGCCTGCCGATGCAGGGGACACGGGTTCGTGCCCCGGTCTGGGAAGATCCCATGTGCCGCGGAGAGGTTGGGCCCGTGAGCCATGGCCGCTGAGCCTGCGCGTCCGGAGCCTGTTCTCCGCAACGGGAGAGGCCACAAC
>NW_006776536.1:683827-691089 GCF_000442215.2 Lipotes vexillifer | reverse complement strand
CCGCAAAAAAAAAAAAAAAAAAAAAAATTGTCTGTAGATTCTACTGGATTTTCCATATAGATATAATCACTCACATGTCATTTTCTTCGTTTATTGCTTTGGTCAAGACTTCTAATACTTTGCTAAACAGCATCATTTATAGAGAGCGTTCCTTACTTTGTTCCTGATGTTGAAGGGAATGTGAATACTTATTCCATCATACTTAATTGCATATGGCTTGTGTCATCCTGAGAAAGTTCCGCTTTTTTCCTAACTGTGAGTTTTTATCATAAATAGTCCTCAAAGCAAACTTCATCAAATACTTTTTCTGCATATTTTGGGATAATCATATGAGTTTTCTCCTTTAATTCACTGATGTGATGAATTACAGTAATGGGTATTTCTTTCTTTCTTTTTTTTTTTTTTTTTTTTGGCCGCGTGGTGTGGCATGTGGGATATTAGTTCCTGGACCAGGAATCAAATCCATGCCCCCTGCATTGGAAGTCTGGAGTCTTAACCACTGGACCACCAGGGAAGTCCAGTAATGGATGTTTCTAATGTTAAACCATTCATAATTCTTGGAATGAGCCCTACTTGATCATGATGCTTTTTTTTTGAGAAAAAAATTAAAATTTTTAATTGTGTTTAAATACACATAACATAAAATTTACTATCTTAAACATTTTTTCTTCTTTTTTTTTTTGAGGTACGTGGGCCTCTCACTGTTGTGGCCTCTCCTGTTGCAGAGCACAGGCTCCAGACGTGCAGGCTCAGCGGCCATGGCTCACGGGCCCAGCCGCTCCATGGCATGTAGGATCCTCCGGGACCGGGGCACAAACCCGTGTCCCCTGCATCAGCAGGCGGACTCTCAACCAGTGCGCCACCAGGGAAGCCCTATCTTAAACATTTTTAAGTGCATAGTTCAGTAGTGTTAACCATATTCACGGGAATTCCTTGATGGCCTAGTGGTTAGGATTCCGGGCTCTCACTGCCGTGGCCTGGGTTCAGTCCCTGGTTGGGGAACTGAGATCCCACAAGCCACGTGGCAAAAAACAAACAAACAAACAAACAAAAAACAAACAAAACTATATTCACATTGTTGTACAATCGATCTCCAGGACATTTTATGTTTTTGCAAAACTAAAATTCTACACCCATTAAACAACAACTCTTCATTTCCCTTCCTCTCCCCACTCACCTATCATTCAACTTTGTCTCTATAAATCTGACTACTCCAGGTACCTCATATAAATGGAATCATGTACTATTTGTCTTTTTGTGAATGACATTCATTTAGCATATTGAGGTTTTTTTTGTTTTTTTTTTTTGGTACGCGGGCCTCTCACTGTTGTGGCCTCTCCCGTTGTGGAGCACAGGCTCTGGACACACAGGCTCAGCTGCCATGGCTCACGGGCCCAGCCGCTCCGCGGCATGTAGGATCTTCCCGGACCGGGGCATGAACCCTTGTCCCCTGCATCGGCAGGCGGACTCTCAACCACTGCGCCACCAGGGAAGCCCTGAGGTATTTTTATATATACTAGTGGATTTAATTAGCTGAACATTCACTTAGGATTTTTCATATCTATATTTATTAGTAAAATGGGTGTATATATTTCTTGCCTTATGGTATAGTTATCTGGCTCAGAATCAAGATTTAAATAGCCTTATAAAATATGTTGGTTGGCTTTCCCTCTTTTTCCATTTTCTGGAGCAATCTGTATAAGATACAGACTACTTGTTGCTTCAGAATTTGGCAGAAGTCGCCTGAAAAACTTCCTGTGTGGGTAAAAAAAAAAAAAAAAAGCTAAAAACAAACAAAGCATGTTTCCCTTTCACCCCAGAGGTTCCACCTCTCTCAGGGGACTTTTGGGGGGGAAATGAACCAGCATAAATATCTGAAGCCCTTAGCACGTGGGACAAAGGGGACGGATAATAATTCTTCGCAGTTATGAGGATGGAATGAAGACAGTGTACAGGTCCCAAGACATTCCCTTTATTCGGTTACCTAAACCTCGAAAGTGGGAGCAGAAAACTCTTACAGCTATTCTTCACAGCTAGTTTCCAGAGGCGGAGAGAAATGTTGTACTACCCCCGAAGTGCCTCACTTCTATCATTCCTATATTTCCTAATACTCACTGGGCAACTTCTATGTGCCAGGCACCGCGGAGGATTCCATGGTGACGACACACCCAGCCAGGACCCCACGAGGGACTGTCAGTCTCTTGGGGAGTTTACGGTTCCCGCAGGAACACAGAAACCCTCCTTCCTCTCTTTCTTACTCCTAGTTTTACTTATTTATTTATTTATATTTAAAGAGAAAAATCCAGGATGCAAAAGTCACGACTATTGTGCTAGGTATGCTAAAAGAAAAAACCCAGAAAGGAATACACAAAAATAGTAGTTTTAGGGGGTGGCGTTACCGACGGGCCCCCAGCCCCCGCTCCATCCTAGTTCTGTAACGCTGTTATACTGTTCCTACAACTTAAAATAGAGTGGCACACGGCCACTTGGGAGGGCCCAGTCTATATCAGTTCAATGACACAATTGCTAGGGACGCCCCCGCCCCGCCCGGCCGACTCTGGCCCCGCCTCTCTCACCTCCCCTAGACAGTCTCAGGCCCCGCCCCTGGTTAGACCCGCGCGCTCAGCCGCAGCGCAGAGAACCAATCACTGTCCGATTCCACGTTCAGGCCCTTTACGGCGTCTGCCCTTAGCCAAAATGGCGCCAGTTCGGAAGTTGCCGAAGTTGACGAAGCAGGTCCGGAAGCTGACGAGCGAGTCCGGAAGTTGCCGAAAGAGAGCAGCGGGGACGGAGGATGGCGGACATCATCGCAAGACTCCGGGAGGACGGGATCCAAAAGCGTGTGATAGAGGAGGGCCGAGGAGAGCTCCCTGACTTTCAGGATGGAACTAAGGTTCGTGTTTATCCCCTTCCCTTAACCGTCCGTGGCGCGGTGTGCATGCGAGGCGGGAAGAGGCTGTAGGCGAGAGATTGCGCATGCCCAAATAGCAGTGGTCGGTGACCCTACCTCTCACATGCCGAGCTCGACGCTGATTGGTCTGGATTTAAGTAGAGGGTGAATTCGGATGCGTCTGCCCCGCCCCCTGGCTTGGCCGTGTGGCCACATTGGTTGGGGAGGCCGTCAGTCATTATAAACAGGTTGCGGGAGGTGGGAGGGTTGACCCTATTGCTTGCACAGACCCAGCGCTGGAGAAGACCCTAAATCGGAAACCTGGGAGGACCCCCTGGTTTGCAAGGCTCAAAATCTATAGACGGAAGGGTCTTCTGAAAACACAGACCAGCTCCATTTCTTAGATGGGAAAATCGAGGCCCTGGGACGACGCACCAACCGAGAGAACAAACAGGCCCAGAGGTTGGGTCTGCCAGACCAGAATCCTTTTGGCAGCCTTCCGAGTGCTCTTCGTGGCATTGCTCGGGACAGATAAGGGCTGGGAAATAAAGAGCCTCCCATCTTCCTCCTTTGCACATCCAGGCCCCCACCTCCAGCCTCTCCGGCCCCTTCCCCCAAACAATGTACATCTCCAGGCTTACCTGCTTCTGCTCATGCAGTTCCCTCCTCCTGGAGGGCCTTTCCCTGTTGCCACTTGCCTGTAGAGTAAGGAGCTTCCTGGGGGCAGCCCCTGTGCCCAGCAGAGCAGTCACATAGGACACGCATCTTGAGCGAACGAGTAAAGATCCTGGCCCCCAAAATAACTGAATTGACATACCTTGTTGATGACTACAACAGTTTAACATTTAAAACATACTGGGGCCGGGCTTCCCTGGTGGCGCAGTGGTTGAGAGTCCACCTGCCGAAGCAGGGGACACGGCTTCGTGCCCCGGTCCGGGAAGATCCTACATGCCGCGGAGCGGCTGGGCCCGTGAGCCATGGCCGCTGAGCCTGCGTGTCTGGAGCCTGTGCTCCGCAACGGGAGAGGCCACAGCAGTGAGAGGCCCACATACCTCAAAAACAAAACAAAACAAAACATACTGGGGCCACCAAAAGTAAGAGCTACTGTGCCGAGATCCAGCAGGTAAAGATCCTAGCCTCGCTCAGTGTGAGTGATTTCAGGCAGAGCTACACAGCCCTAGTGATCAGTGATACCAAGAGGGATCCTTTCCCAGATGTGAGAAGGGAGGTGGATGTGGGTGGATTCCACCATGGGCTGGGGGCTTGGTGGCCTTGAAGAAGGTCCTGGCAAGGGAGATCCTGGATGGAACAGACACCAGCTGGAGAGAGCACTGTAAAAATAGTGAAGATCTGTGAACAATGACCCTGAAGGAACAGGTACAGGTAAATTAAAAAACCAATCACCAGCATTGATTGAGGGCTCACATGAGCACCGTGCTAAATGCTTCACAAGTTTATTTTCTTTCCTTCTCACAAGAGGGATAGGTACTACAGTTGACCCCATTTTACTGACGTGGAAACAGAGCTCAGAGGAGTGGCTAGGGGTGGTGGTAAAGAGTGTGGGTTCCTCTAACCACATCCTGTGGAGGGTTCAGTGTTTAGACCTCTTCTCTCTTCACTCGCCCTGAGATGATCTCATCCAGGCTCATCTCTTTTAAAAACCTCTCCATGCCTGGGCCACTCCCAGATGTCTATCTCTAGCCTTCCCTCTCCTTTAAAGTTGATATCCGGCTCCCTACTCACCACCTCCACCTGGATGTCTGGTTGGCACCTCAAACTTCACCTGCTCCCCCCAAGCCTTCCCATTCTAAGTTAAGGGCACTTCCAGCCTTTTGGCTGTTCAGGCCAAAAACCTCCCAGTCTCCATGGCTCCTCCTGTTCTCTCACTTCCCACAGAAGATCCTCAGAATACACCGGTGATCTGACCACTTCTCACCACTTCTGCCACTACCACCCTGGTCCAGGCCGCCATCATCTCTCTCCTGGGTTATTGCAGTAACCACCTTCCTGCTTCTGTCCTCCCCCTGCTCCAGCCTGTTCTCATCCCAGCAGTAGCAGAACCCACGTCAGATCATGTCCCTCCTCTGCTTGGAGCCATCCGCTGGCTCTCAACTCAGAGTGAAAAAACAAACTCCTCACCACTGCCTGCAGGCTCTGTGGGGTCCATCCTTGCTGACCTGGTGACCCCGTGATGCATAACTCCTCGCCCTTGTTCACTCTGCTTCTGCTACACTGGCTTCCCGTTTTGTGAGCACACCACACACTGTCCCTCTGCAAGGCTTTTGCACCTGCTATTCTCTTGACCTAGAAAGTTCCCACCCCTTCCTACCCCAGCATCTGCCTGGCTTGCTTTTCCCTTCAGATCTCTGGGGTTTTTTTGGCCACACAGCACAGCTTGTGGGATCTTAGTTTCCCAACCAGGGATCGAACCCGGGTCCCGGCAGTGAAAGCACTGAGTCCTAACTACTGGACCGCCAGGGAACTCCCTCAGATCCTCAGATCTCTGCTTAAATGTTGTCCTCGCAGAGACTCCTGCCCCCTAAACTCACCCTGCCTTACCCTGCTGCATTTTGTTTTCTGATCCATAGCACTTAGCTCAACCTCACACGGCACATTTTGAGGCCCATCTCTTGCCTTTAGAAGTTCCATGTGAGCTCCACGGGGGCAGGGACTTTTGTCTGTTTTGTTCACTGCTGGGCCTAGCACAGAGCTCAGGCATATAGTAGGTGCTCGGTAAATATTTGTTGAAAGAATGATTAGTGCCAGACTGCTTGGGCTCCTGTCCCAGCCCGTCCACCCACTAGCCATGTGATTTGGACCCCTTCCCTGTCGGTGACAGTATCCTCACCTGGGTGGTGCGGTAAAGCCAGGTGTAAGGTTGGGCGGTGACCCCTGGGAGAGCCCTGTCCCTTGTGCCATCTGCACGCTGCGAGCTGGGCTTGTCCTTGGGGGATGGGGGAAGGCTGTGCCCTTGTCTGATCCCACTTGCGGCCCGCAGGCCACGTTCCACTACCGGACTCTGCGCAGTGACGAGGAGGGCACTGTGCTGGATGACAGCCGGGTGCGCGGCAAGCCCATGGAGCTCATCATCGGCAAGAAGTTCAAGCTGCCCGTGTGGGAGACCATTGTGCGCACCATGCGGGAGGGTGAGATCTCCCAGTTCTGCTGCGACGTCAAGGTACCCGATGCCCTGTGCCTGCCTGCATCTGTCTGGCCGCACCCAATGGCTAGGCCACCACCGACTCCTTCCAGGGCACCACACCACCAGGACACTGGCGTCCTGGCCCCTATTCCACCTTTTCCTCTCCCTTAGCCGGACTGCAGCCAGGGACTGGCTCTCAAATGCAATGACCCACACAACTCCTTACCTCAAACCCCTCTGGCTCCCGGTCACTGTCGAGCTAAAATGTAAGCCATAGATGCTCACATGGCCCTGCAGGGTCTCCCTCCCACTCACCTCCCTGTGTTTCCATCCCTTTCTTGGCCAAGATCCTCCCTCCCACTTCAAACTGAATTCCTGGGTCACCACCCCCAGGAAGCCTTCCCTGACTACTGGTGGTTGACTTGAACCCCATCTCTGGGTTCTCCAGCCCCTCATGCTCTGCATGGCCAGGATCTGGTCCTCTGTCTGCATCTAAGCTACTTCAGGGCACGGATTGGGCCTGTTTACCTTCAAAATGCACAGCGTGGGCCAGCCCAGAGCCAAGACACAGAACATATCTGCTGGCTGGATGAATGTTAGCTGAGCAGTCTGCCCTGTGCAGGGTCAGTGAGAGGAGCTGGTTAGACTGGGGTGAGGGTGGTCTGGCTCCCACCATCCAGGCAGATGTTCCTAGTGAAAGGTCAAAAGCTAGGTCCTCAGGAATTCCCTGGTGCTCCAGAGGTTAGGACTCAGCGCTTTCACTGCTGTGGCCCCGGGTTCAATCCCTGGTCGGGGAACTAAAATCCCACAAGCCTTGTGGCCAAAAAAAAACAAAAACAAAAACCTAGGTCCCCTATGCCTGAGGGTCTCCCCTGAGGGTTTTGAGGTTGCTGCCCTAAACCCACCTCGGAGATAGGCCCTGAAAGGGGTGGGGATGGGGCAGCACAGAAGAGACGCTGGGAACAGAATGTGGAAGGACCCCAGTGATGGGGGGGAGCCCAGCTTGTGGGCTGCAAGCCTGGGAGAAGGAGGAGGGGCAGAGGTAAGAATTCCACTGGGCTCGTAAGGACAGGGGAGACCGGTTGACAGCGGGAGTGTGTGTTTGTGTGGAGGTTGGGGGGGTAGGTGCTTGGCTTGGTTTGGTGGCCAGAAAGTGTGGCAGGAGCTGAGGCCCGCACCGGGCTGGAGGGCTGGGAGGCTGGAGGAGTCCCGAGGGAAACGCCCTCCTAT
>NW_006776536.1:677283-683642 GCF_000442215.2 Lipotes vexillifer | reverse complement strand
CGCCCTCCTATGTTTCTGCTGACCCAGTTCCTGCCCCTCTCTGGGCCTTAGTGTCCTTTCTCAGATGGTGATGGGGCAGGGGGCTGGGCCTCTTGGGCCGGTGACCAGCCAGCCCACTGGTGCCCACTCACCCTCCGGCAGCATGTGGTCCTGTATCCGCTGGTGGCCAAGAGTCTACGCAACATTGCAGCTGGCAGAGACCCCCTGGAGGGCCAGCGGCACTGCTGCGGCATCGCCCAGATGCACGAGCACAATTCCCTGGGCCACGCCGATCTGGACGCCTTGCAGCAGAACCCCCAGCCTCTCATCTTCGACATCGAGATGCTTAAGGTGAGGGGCCACCAGGCCCCAGGCACCTCACCAAACTCCTACTGCCCAGCTTCAGAGCGGGTGCTGGTCCCACCTGCCTGCCCAGAGTTGGTGGGCCCACTGACTGTTGGTTGGGCTTGGGGTGGGGCAGGTACAAGGACACCTTTGTGGACCCCCTGGCAGTGTCCTCCCCCTCCTTCAGGTCTCTGCAAGGGCAGGGATTTTCACCATCTTGTTCACTGCTCTATTTCTAGAACCCAGCACAGTGCTGGGCATGTAGGAGATGCTCCATAAACGTCTGTTGAATGGTCAGTGAATGAACAAGTGATTCTGTTTCCGGTATCCAATGTCCCAGGCCTGGCCAGCCCAGAGGCTGGCCCTCGGCCCTGACTTGGCCTACACCCCGGCAGGTGGAGAACCCTGGCACGTACCAGCAGGACCCATGGGCGATGACGGATGAGGAGAAGGCAAAGGCAGTGCCGGTCATACACCAGGAGGGCAACCGGTTGTACCGCAAGGGCCTTGTGAAGGAGGCTGCTGCCAAGTACTACGACGCCATCGCCTGCCTCAAGAACCTTCAGATGAAGGTGCCGCCTGGAGGCTGCAGTGGGTGAGTGGAGGGGGTGAGGTGGGGCCAGGGGGCCCAGGTTTCAGCATCTTTTGCCCTCTCCCTCCCCCCACGCCCCCAGGAACAGCCTGGGTCCCCCGACTGGATCCAGCTGGATCTGCAGATCACACCACTGCTGCTCAACTACTGTCAGTGCAAGCTGGCGGCCCAAGAGTATTACGAAGTGCTGGACCACTGCTCCTCCATCCTCAATAAGTATGATGGTGAGCACTGGGCGCTGGGCCGCCAGGGTGGGCCAGCGGGTGGTCAGTAGAGCAGCCTCCTCCGTAACCACTAGACACCGGGGCACGAAACTGAGCCTTTAATATCACCCCCATTCTGAAGTCCCGTGGGAGCCCGACCAAATATCGTCCACCCAGGCAGGGCCATGGGCCCTGTTGCGCCAGTGAGATATGAAAGGGGGTTTGGGGTGGGGTTGGCATCCTCATGGGCTCCGTCCCATGATGGGCCCCTGGTGCCAGAAGTCAGGCTAAGTAGCTGGCTGGTCCCCCCTTCATGTCCTTGTGTGCCTGCTGCCCACTGGCAAACCCTGCAGACAACGTCAAGGCCTACTTCAAGCGGGGCAAGGCGCACGCGGCAGTGTGGAATGCCCAGGAGGCCCAGGCCGACTTTGCCAAGGTGCTGGAGCTGGACCCCGCCCTGGCGCCCGTCGTGAGCCGTGAGCTGCGGGCCCTCGAGGAAAGAATCCGGCAGAAGGACGAGGAAGACAGGGCCCGCTTCCGGGGCATCTTCTCCCACTGACAGGGCCCTGCTGGCCCAGCCACCCTGCCCAGCTCACTGCTGCTGCTAGCAGCCCCCCCCACCCCCGCTGTATCATGCTTCTCTGTATATAAAAGCCTTATTTATCTCTCTCTCTCTCTCTCTGGGCCTGCCGAGCTGATCCATTGGGAGAGCTGGGGTCATCACCCCTCATTTCCTGGTCCTTGGGTGGTTTGGGGAGGCAAAGAATTGGGGTTCTAATCCCAGCTCCCCATTCACCAACTCAGATCTTTTTGGGCCTCAGTGTCCCTGACAGAGAAGTGAGGGTGGTCTCTGTTACAAAGGAAGTGTTTCTTGCTGGCCAGGGCTAAGCTGCCTGGGAGCTTTCAGTCTTAAGGGGGAGACGAAGCAAGTGCAAGCCAGGGGGCCTAGTGTCCGGGTGAGGCGGGCTCCCAGTGCAGCCCTCTCCCCTCCGATTCCATGGTCTCAGCTAATGCAGGCAGAGGTTCCAGTGAGAAGCCAAGTGTGGGCCCCTGGGAACTGAAAGGCCAAGTGGTGAGGGGAGGGCGGGGGTAGGCTGACTCTCCAGGCCCCAGTCCTGGCCCTGTCCTCTGACCCGTTGCGTGACCCTGGGCACATCCTGGCCCCTCTGTCCTCTGACCCGTTGCGTGACCCTGGGCACATCCTGGCCCCTCTTTGCTCTTCAGCATCTCTCTTGAACTGGAAACTGGGGGCTGGGCCACCCTGTGATGCCAAGCAGGTGGGCAATCAGGTGAGATGCAGGTGGTGTTTATTTTCATGGATTTACACACACTGGAAAAGCCTCTGGGCCCTTGCTGCTCCCTCCTCCCACCCCCAGGGCTGGGTCCCCCAACATGAAAGGGAACTAACACTGAGGGGCAAACAGAGATGCAGGATGTGGGGCTGGGGGCCCAGCCTTCCACACGTGGCCACTTGGGCCTCTCAAGTGTGTGAGTAAATAACCCAAGTCCAGCCACAGTTTGGGCCTCACTCTTCGCTGTCTAGCTTGAGGCTGATGCTTCGGGCCTTGCCTCGCGCCAGGGTGGTAGGCGGCGTCCCTGGGCCCTCCCACTCTGCCTGGCTGGGGCCCCTCGAGCGAAGCAGCTGGCTCTGTTTTCGGAGGAAGTCCACAGGGGCAGCCCCGCCATAGCTGCTCTTGGCCAGGGCGGCCCTCGAGGGTCCCACGGGGGCATGAGGGTGGGAGCTGGCCTCCAATTGGCCCAAGTGGGCCACATAGCCATCTGACAGGAACTGCGGGCAGAGGTGGTCAGGGATGAGGGGATGGCTGGTCTCAGGCCCACACGCTGCCCTCACCTGTCCTCCCCAGGGTCCTGGGCAGTGCTGGCTGCATTATAGGCCTGGCACAGCCTGACCAACCCCAGGCTGAGCCAGGACACCTTTATTCCTGGCTCTGCCCCTCTCTGGGCCTCATCTTGAGTTTCCTCATCTGTAGAATGGGATTTTGGAGGGAAATAACAGCAGCTAACGTTTAGCAAGCACTTGCTTTGTGCCCAGCCCCGTGCGTGCTGATATGCAGTAAATCACGTGCTCTTCATGATAGCTGTTGAGGTCTGGTCCATGTTATCATTTCCATTTTGCAGACGAGAAACTGAGGCTCAGAAAGGTCAAGGCCTATGCCGAGGACCATGCCAAAGTGGAACCAGTACTCAAGGTCTTGAGCATATTATCAATCCTGGCCTGCCCGGCACCTCCAACCTGCTTGTGACCCCCGTCCTTGGAGGAGCCCAGGTTCCCTGATGCCAGCCATCCTTCTCAGAGCCGCCCGCCTTAGGTGCTTCTTAACACACGGGTGGTCCTTCCGGCCCAGACCCAGGCTCCCACTCCCCAGCTGGCTCGCAGTCCCCACCTTCACTTGGTTCTCACCTGGCACTGCGCCTGGAGCTTCCGCACGGCACGGCCCACGATGTAGGTCTGGCCCGGGGGTAGGCCCAGCGCCGCATATACGGCCACGTCTTTGGGGGACCCGTAGCCGGCCACGATGTTCAGTTCCACCTGTGGCCAGAGAGGCCAATCAGCAGCCCCGGGGGGCGGAGTCGTGAGGCAGGGGGTGGGGTCTGGTGGGCATCCGGTTCAGAATGTTTCGGGTCGAGGCCATATGGTCTACCTCACCAGGTCCGCCTGGGGTCGGGACTGGCCATATCTCTCTAGTTGGCCCCAAGGACAAGGGGCCCCTGGGACCACGAGGGCCTTGGTGGTCTGTTAGGTTCGGGGCCGATGGGGGTGAGACCAGGTGGGCCTCCTCCCGGGGCGACGGCAGGGACGGGACCCTCCCCAGTCGCCGCACCTCCTGCACCAGGCTCTGCAGAAACACCGCCTTCTGGCGCAGTGGGTCGTGGGTGAGGCCATCGCAGAAGGAGACTACGCCGTGGGGAAAGTTGTGCTGTGACAGCCAGGCCACCACACGGTGCTTCTGCATGTCGGGCCGGCCCGTTACGTACACGATCAGGTAGCCCGCGTCCTGCCAGTGCCTGCAGGGTAGGGCGGCGGTCAGTTCCACGGGCCAGGGGTGGAGACCAGTCACCACGGTGAGCCGGGCGGCCGCTCCTACCTGACCACATCCACGGCGCCGGCGCGCACCTTGGGGTCGCTGCCCATGATGGAGACACTGGCGGTGAAGGAGCCGTCGATGCTGAACACCACGGCCTCCGTGCTGCGGGCCACGACCGTCAGGCAGCACTCAGCGTACGTGTGGTCGCCCCTACGGCCCAAGGGCTGCTTGAGCGACATAGGGGCGAGGCCCAGAGGAGCCCCGCCCCGCAGAGACCCGGCCCACCCCGCGCTCACCTGACTACCATGCGCACCGGGTAAACGCCGATACCCAGCGCACGCTCCACGGGCACCGGGAAGGTGAGGCGGCCCGAGCTGTTGGTGACCTCGGTGCCAAAGTGAATCCACTTGCCTGACAGCGGCTGCGTCATGATGTAGATGTCCACCTAGCAGGGAAAGGGGGCGAGAGGGTCCCCCTGACGCTGAGCGGAGGAGGGTGGAGGCAGGCCTGTCGTTGGGGGTGGATGGGGTTGGGGTCTCAACCTAGTGTGACTGGGAGCTATCCGTGGGACAGGAGGCAGCACCCGGACCTCCCGCTTGGGGCGAGGTCGGCCCGAGGGCGGCCAGTCTACCCGGGACTGAGGCCTCTGTGTCCTGACCTTCTCTCCGGTGAGCGTGACCACGTCCAGGGGCCCGTACATGAAGCGCCCGTTCAGCACCTGGGGGCGGCCCTCGCACACCACCGTGTCGCTCGCCCGGTGGTTGGAAGTGACGTTCTGGCGGGAGGAGACGTCGTGAGCCCGCAGCAAAGAGGTGACAGGGATGCGGGAGGTGCTGGTGAGGGGGACCCGCTCTCAGACTGGGGTGCTCGGCCTGGAGGAGGCGGGGTCGCTGCGAGAGAGGGGCGAGGCCCGAGGGGTGGGCCCTTTTGCTGACCCCAATCTGAGGTCATGAGGGCCTCTGTGTGGAGGGCGGTTCCGAGGGGGCGGAGGCATGACAGGATGGGGTGCAGAGGATGAGGAGGTGGGGGGATGCTTAGGGGAAGAGACCAGTTGGTACCCAGGGGCGGGGCCGAGGCATGAGGAGGTGGGGCCAGGACCCAGGGCCAGCGGGCGGGATCGGACCCCGGAAGGTCTTGAGGGGCAGGGATCCTGGGGAGAGTAGGCAGGGCCTCGCTCTTGAGGGCTGGGGGGGGCAGGGCACGTACCCGGATCTTGACTTGGGTGCGTTTGCGCTGCCACTTCTCCCTGGGGAAGGCCGGGCTATAGATGGACGGCTCCTCGCACTCGGCCAGCTGTGGCTGCTCCTTCTCCATCACCTGCGAAGAATCGGACCAGCAAGGCCACGACGTGAAGGGGGGAAGGGTGCCTGGGGCTGCCCCTTCCCCAGCCCACGGCTCCCTATCATTGTCCGGTTCCCTCTCCCACCCCGCATCCCTGGGCTCACCTGGCGCAGGATGAAGGCCACCACATCCGCAGACTCCCAGTAGCTGGCATGGAAGAGGTGGGGCAGCGAGACGGTGGGGAAGGCGGTGAGCGCCTCAGGGCAGTACAGCGAGTAGTCAATCCGCTTGGTCCCCCACCAGCGCTCCAGGACTGTATGGCCACGGTGGGCAGTGAGTCAGGGGTGGCCTCCTGCCCCATGCCCACCCGTCTGGCCCCTACTGCTCTTCCCTCCCTCTTTTCTGCCAACCCTGCTGAGTCTGGAGTTGGGTGCTAGGGCACCCTCATTCCAGAGCAAATGCTGGGGGCAAGGATGTTTCAGCTAGGCTTTGAAGGTGTTGTAAGTGTCCCCTCCCCAGGCTGGGCGGCTGGCTTACTCTTGACCACCTCACTGGTGGTGCTGGGGGCAGCTGGCTGGGCTGGCAGATCACTGCCTAGCTCACTGCCCTTCCAGAAGGCACCGCTGGCAGAGGTGGGTGTTGAGGGCACCAGCATCTCCAGCTCCTCCAGAAAGAGGCCTGAGTGGGTCTGCAGAGTGTCAGCTGTGGGTGGACGGGCGACCTCAGGGGCGGGCTGGGCCAGGCCGCCCTCCTGTCTTCCCACCCAAGGTTCCAGGACAGCCCGGCCCCCATCCCTCCACCACCTCCCCTGCCAGCCCTCCCTGGTCGGGTCTTGGCTGAGGCTGAAGTGCCCCACATCTGGGTGGAGGTGAAGGGTGGGGGCATCCTCTCCTGTTAGCTCACCCCAACAGC
>NW_006776536.1:668714-677190 GCF_000442215.2 Lipotes vexillifer | reverse complement strand
CATTCCTGCCATCATGACTGTTGCCACCACCTGGACCCGGGCCCACTTGTCTCATGGGGCCAAATGGCTACTCACTTGCATGCACACGAGTACCCACCCCAAACCAATACACGAACACAAGTGCATGCAGAGACACGATGCATCCCTACACACAGACACAGCAGCCCCTCTCCCTGCTGGTGGTGGGCGGCTGCTCTCAGTGTCACCACCTCCTCCCTTCAGCCCAGTTGTCACCACTGCCCCCAACTTCTGGGCAGAGAATGTTAGAGGGTCTTGGGGATCCAGACTGCCCAAGGGGCCAGGGGAGGGCTCCCCGGTCCTGGGAGTGGTGACATGAGAGAGAACCAATGATGTGGGAACTGCCTCATGTCTTCTTGGGAGAGGGGGGCCCACACCCATCCCTCACTGTTGGTGCCGTCCTCTTTCTCCCCTTTATTTTGGTTGGCGGCATACCCAGCAGCAGGGATGAGCCGTCTCCCAGGGGGAACTTCTGGTAGCGCGGCACAGCCAGTGGGGCGATGGCCTGGAACTTGGGGGCCAGCAGGGGCTCAAGGCGGGAGGCGCAGGGGTCGGCCGCGTGGAAGAGGTTGTAGATCTGCTCACAGGCTGGCCGCATCTGGGCCACTGGTACCCAGAAGATAAAGCGGGGAGGGGACTCATCTGGGCATACTGGGAGGCAGGGGTTGTGGGAAGCAGCACCCTGACATGCTGTGTGACCCGGAACCAGCACTTCCCAGACTCTACTCCCTGCGAGGTCCCTGGGAGTGCTTAAAAGTGAGACAGGTCTCTCGGCTAAAAAGAGGTCAAAACCTTCGATTTGCTGATGTTCAGGATGAAGCGTTCCCCACGCCTGTTGGACCCCCTCATGAAGAGCATCTGTGGGTATGAGTTCCTCCTGGTGCACTTTGGGACACTTGGCCTTGGCAAGTCCCTTCTTTCTAGGTCTCAGGTTTTCCCTCTCTAGCCAAGCCATTTATTTGTACAGTGGGGAATGGTATAAATACCCCCATTTCAGGTGAAACAAAGAGGAGATGGGGGAGGGGCGGGTGAAGCCCACCCCACCCTGAGAGCTCACCCTCCAACGTGGGCATCACGGTTTTCCGCAGAGCCAGCACCAGGCCCAGAGGGGAGCCAAAGAGGAAGAAGCCGGAGACCTTGAAGTCAAGGCGGGTGGCACTGGTGAGACCATCAGGAACCTCAGAGGCGGCAGCGGGTGGACAGGAGGCTGTGCTTGCCCACCTGGGCTCCCCAGAGGAGGTGGCTGGGGGGACCGTCTGCAGGCTGGGGGAGGGGGGGAGGGGGCTCAGTGCTGCTGCTTCCGCAGCCCAGCACAAGCCCAGTTTGGAGTTGATGGGGCAGGAATGTCACCTGTTTTGAGAGCCCTCGGGCTCAGGACTGGCCATGTCGCTGTGGGTGTGCTGGGCAGGTAGCACTGAGGGCTCTGGGCTGGCCCGGCCCAGTCCCTCCACCCCATCTGCCAGGGGATCCCGCACTGGGCCAACCTCCGGGGAGAGCAGCTCATTGTTCTAGACGGAATAGGGGACAGAAACAGCCTTAGGACTGGAGACAGTTGATTTCTACTTATTTGGAAGTGAGGAAAGAGGCTTGGGGGTTGGGCAGGGACTTAAACAAAGAGTAGAGCCCCAGAGGAGGTGGAATGAGACAGCAGGGGACAGGCCGGAGAGGGGTCATATTCTAGGGGCAGAGAACTAGAGCCGGGGAGACACCTGCCTCCTGAGGAGGCGGGTCCAGCCACACTGACCGTGCTTCCTCGGCGGCTGCTGCTGCGGCTCCCAGTGCCTGCGCTGGCACTGTGACAGAGTGCGTCAAAGCCCAGGATTCCACCGACGCCATCCCCAATCAGCACCACCTGGGTGGGAGGGCAGCACCATCAGGAGGGGCTGCAGCAGAGGCAGGAGGATGGGGGGGCTCCCGCGGCAAGTTCCCCGGGAACATCCCTAACTCCTGACCTGCCCACAGAAGCCGACACCCTCAGACGAGCGCAGGAAGGCGGCATAGGCCTGGTTAGTGCGGGAAATGACCGTGGCCACAGCGCCCTGGTATTGGGAGGATGAGGTGGCCAGCAGCGGCAGGGCGGCCAGTGGAATGTGGTCCTGGGAGCGGGACAGGCTGTCACCGTCATGGCTGTAGGGGCTCAAGCTGTAGGAGGAGGGGGTATAATGGATGGGTGGGGGGCCTCCAGGCCCTCCACTGCCCCCTGTAAGTCCCCTTGACCTGTTGGCAAGTCCTAGCACTGGAGGGCCTTTGTGGGGACCGTCAGTATCCCAGAGGCCTTTGTGATGGAGCTATTGACTAGAAACTGAAATCCAGCTGGGTAGGTGACTAGCCCAGGTGTTTGGCTTCCAGGCCTCCTCCCCATCCCCCCATGGGGCCTCTCTGGTCTCAGGAGTCCCCAAGTAGCTGTCTACACCTTGGGGACCCTGTGTGTCCCCCACCCCCCCCATCCCTGACCAGTACTTGGAGACAAGGGCATAGGCAGCGGCGCAGATGGGTGGGCAGGGCACCAGGCGCAGCGCCACGTGGCCCAGGGCCTCGGGGAAGTGGACGCGGGTGATGGCCTCGAAGGCCAGGCTCAGCGTCTGCACATCCGCCTGCTTGGAGCTGGTGTCTCCAGGGCCTGAGTCTAGGATGTTGCCGCTGTGCAGGATGAGGAAGAGGGCGTGGACTGCGCATGTCTCCGCCCCCAGTTCCCCCGCTCCATCCGGGCCCTGCGGGGCACAGGGGGGGTGCCAGGGATGTCAGAGCAGTGGCCTGGCCGGTGGGTGGGCAGAATGAGATGCGGGGTGGCCGACCATACTCACTTCTGGGTCCCTGGGTGCCTGGGCCCTGTCCCCGATATCTTTGGTGGACTCGGTTCCAGGGTCTGCAGGATGGGGAAAGCCAGTGAAGGGGACTGAGGGGTCTCTGGGGATCCCCTCATCTGGTACTTCAGGTACCCCTGCTCTGCTGTCTGCCTGAGCACCCGCCCTCGCCCCCCATCTTCCTCTGACCTTCTCTCACCCGACTCTCCCAGGTCATTTCACATTTCTGCGTCTTTGCACATGGCCAGTCCTGCTGCTGACAGGCATGCTTCTCCGCACAAACCCTGTTTGCCTGGAAAATTCCTTCTAATCCTGCCCTGTCCAGTATGGTAGCCACTAGTCACATGTGCCTACTTAAACTGAAATGAATTAAAATAACAATACCAATTTCAGTTCCTCAGTCCCACTCGCCACATTTCAAGTACTTGCTAGCCACATGTGGCTAGTGGCTGGAACGTTTCCATCATCTCAGAAAGGTCTTTTGGACAGAGCTTGTCCAATCCTTCAAAATCCAGCTTAGACATCACCTCCCACGTGAAGCCTTCCTGGACTCCAAATGAATTCCTCCATTCTCTGTGCTGTGTCTGAACCCTGAATACATGCCACACATCCATCCATCCACCCATTATCTGCTCATTATTCGTCTGTGTATTTAATGAGCACCCTTTCTGGACTGACATTCATCTTAGGACCCCATTAAACTTAGGAATGAGTTGTTCTCCAAAGCCCTCACCGCATACGGAGTGCCGGTGGCTGGCAACTGGATGCGGGATGTTTACCTGGCGCCCCTTCTACCTCCATGGGGCAGGCAAAGGCGTCGATGAAGTCATTGGAGTTCCACTTGGTCATCTCCTTGGGGAAAACCTCGTCACTGTCCGAGAAACCTTCTGAAGGGAGCAGGGGCTGCGTCATGGGCTGGCGGGAGCTGCTCAGGGACCGCCCCCCTTCCCTAACAGGTCTGGGGTGCTGACCGTGGGCATCAAAGAACTCCTCCTCAGAGCTGTTCTCAGAGTCTCGGGCGATGTTCTGCATGCGCCACTCAGACAAAGTCTGGGGAGACACGCCCCCTGCAGGGCCACACTGGCCTCAGCCTGGGAGTCCAGCCTGAGGGCCGCTCCCTCCCACCCCTGTGCCTCAGCCTCACCGCCATGTTGGGACGAGTAGGAGGAACGGGAGGACGAGGACCACTGCTTGCCAAAGCTGGCATCGGGCGAGGCATCAGGGCCCGGGGGCACCTCGGGCCCATCGGGGGTGCCAGCACGGCTGGCCCCAGCCCGGGCCTCAGTGCTTGGCTTCCCGGGGGGCTGGGCCTCAGGCCCCTCACTGCCTGTGTTGCACTTGGCCATGCGCTGTGCCAGCATGCGGGCGGTCTCTTCCTCCAGTGCCCGGATGTCAGCCATGCTCAGCTCTGTCCACTCGTCCTGCCAGCACCAGGCCTGGCGGTGGGCCCGCAGCATCACCCGACGCAGACCTGTAGGCACCCAGGCATCAACGCCATGCCCTCCCCACCCACACACCCCAGCCCCGAGTTTCCCTGCCACTGCAGCCACATGCCCAGCCCATGAGTTCAGGTAATGGCTCCCCTGGGCACACCACCCACCCAGGGACACAAAGTAGGGCAGGGTGAGCACTGTCCGGGAGACGGGAGTGGAAACTGGGGCATTTGTCTTCCTGCCCCACCTCCCTCCCTGCCCACTGCCTCTTTTATCCCTCTGGACACCCCAACTCTGAGCGCTGAGCCCACCCCGACACCCTGGGAAGCTGGGAGCAATGTTTGTTCTTGCTTCTTTCAGCTGCTTCCTGCTCACTCAGACAAAGTCTGGGGAGACACGCCCCCTGCAGGGCCACACTGGCCTCAGCCTGGGAGTCCAGCCTGAGGGCCGCTCCCTCCCACCCCTGTGCCTCAGCCTCACCGCCATGTTGGGACGAGTAGGAGGAACGGGAGGACGAGGACCACTGCTTGCCAAAGCTGGCATCGGGCGAGGCATCAGGGCCCGGGGGCACCTCGGGCCCATCGGGGGTGCCAGCACGGCTGGCCCCAGCCCGGGCCTCAGTGCTTGGCTTCCCGGGGGGCTGGGCCTCAGGCCCCTCACTGCCTGTGTTGCACTTGGCCATGCGCTGTGCCAGCATGCGGGCGGTCTCTTCCTCCAGTGCCCGGATGTCAGCCATGCTCAGCTCTGTCCACTCGTCCTGCCAGCACCAGGCCTGGCGGTGGGCCCGCAGCATCACCCGACGCAGACCTGTAGGCACCCAGGCATCAACGCCATGCCCTCCCCACCCACACACCCCAGCCCCGAGTTTCCCTGCCACTGCAGCCACATGCCCAGCCCATGAGTTCAGGTAATGGCTCCCCTGGGCACACCACCCACCCAGGGACACAAAGTAGGGCAGGGTGAGCACTGTCCGGGAGACGGGAGTGGAAACTGGGGCATTTGTCTTCCTGCCCCACCTCCCTCCCTGCCCACTGCCTCTTTTATCCCTCTGGACACCCCAACTCTGAGCGCTGAGCCCACCCCGACACCCTGGGAAGCTGGGAGCAATGTTTGTTCTTGCTTCTTTCAGCTGGCTTCCTGCTGATTTCTTCAGAAGAGTTAACAATTAAGGCGTTGATAGTTAATGAAATTGTTGATGGTTAATGAAGGTGTTAAGAGTTAATGGAAGTGTTGGCACTTAATGAAGCAAAACATGTTAGCCATTCTGGGATATTTTCATCCTAAGCAGAGGAATAAAGTTAGAGACTTCAATATCTAGGAAATAAAGTCATAATGATTGAATTATTGTTATAAACTTCTGGAAGGACGTACATCAGAATCTTAATAGTGGTTATATGTGGCTGAGTTTTTTTTTTAATTTGTGTTTTTTGGCATTTTTCCAAATTTAAGTTAAGGTGCCTGTATTACTCTCTGAGCTAAATTTCCTCATCTGTAAAATGGGAATAATAATTGTCCTTACCTTGAGGGGTGTTGGGGATGTTAAAGGAGATCTTGCATGGGAGGTGATTAGCAGAGAATTGGGCATGTGGTGATCAATACTAGCTTTTTACTATCTGGCTCAACCTCTTCCTCATTTACAGAGGGGAAAATTAAGGCGCAAAGATGGAAAGTAGCTTCCTGGAGGAGAGGTTCCGTGAGGGTCCATGGTGGAACGGAACCCAGGTCCCTGGACACCCCCATCCTTCTACCTGCAGGTAGTCCACCCTCAGACCTGGGAGGTGGGGCAGGGCTGAGCCATAGGAGCTGTGGGGTTAGTTTTAGCGGGGGGGCATGAAACAGGGCCTCCTGGATACCAGGGCCAAAGGATGGGACTCGGAGAGAGCGACAGAGTCGCAGCTTTGGCCTGCACTACTTAGCGTGTTGCAGGTTAGAGCTGGTGACCCTCCTGAGAGCCTCTAAGTCTCGCTTGACCCACAGAACACTGGAGAGTCTTAGAATTTTAATGGATGAGAAGCAGCATCTCTGAATGTCAGAACTGGCATGGACCTCAGAGATCATGCTGTCAGCTTCTTGCCTGCCTGACTCTCACCCATACCTCAAGGCTAGGCTCCCCCAACCCCTAGCTAGGCTGTGCGGCTCCCCTCTGCCTCAGTGCCCACCATGTCAAATGGAAATGACGGCTTTATGTTCCTGTGTCCCCAGTAGACTGGGAGCATCCCTGGCTCAAACGCGCAGCCTGGTGCATGCTGAGTAAATAGAACCTCCCGAGGCTGGGCGCTCACCGACATCGTGGATGAACTGCTCAATCTTGGCCTGCATGCCCCAGTAGCGGAACTCAACTTTGCACAGTTTATAGGCGCACATGAGGGGCCCCGTCTGGGCTGCTGTGCGTGCCCAGTCATCAGCCAGTGGTCCTCGGCCTGTCTTGGCCGAGCGGTACAGCCGGGGGTCTTCTTCTGCTCTGTACTCGCCTGGGGCCACTGCATCCCGCACGATGTCGATGGTATCTGGGGGGGTTCCGGCAGCGCTGAGCAACAGCAGCTCCCTCTGGCCCCTGCCACTCCTCCCCCACCTTGGGACTGGGGAGGCAGCTTTCCATGCACGGGAAGCCTAGACCGGGAGAGAGCCTGGGACTTGTCAGAGGCCGCCTGTTGAGGTGGCAGGTGTCCTGAGAGGGGCTCCATGGTCCCCCCGCTGGCTCCAGGCCTCACCCAGGATGCACTGTCTCCGCTCAGCCCCACTCAGGTTGAAGACATTCGGCTGCTGCCCCCCATCAGGCAGGTAATAGGTCTCTATTTCAATGGAGAATTTCTCCACAAAGGGGCAGGTGTACCTGGGCAGAGGGTGGGGGTGAGGGTCACGGCTGTGCCCACCAGGGCTGTTCCCCTCCTGGCCCCAGACCTGCCCCACCCACTCACCGGGTGCGGGTGTAGGGATAGGCATTCCAGGATTCCTCCTCCACCTGCAGGGCGGCCTTGGGCAGCAGTGCCCGGAACCAGCCTGGGATGTGGGAGCCCACGTGGTACACCTTGTGTGTGTACTGCCCACTGCCACCGGGCCCATCCGTGTAGGGCTGGTTGGCCAGGATCTCCACGCCACTGCCCTCACCACTTGACTCTTCTCGGCTCTTTTTCTGCAGCCCAGGGCAAGAGTAGAACGGGCAGCTTAGCCCCAGATCAGCTCCTGGGATGGGATCCCAAGCTAGGCATGGTCCCCTGTGCAGCTCTGAGGCCCTAGTCCCTGCTGTTCTAACTCTCTGAAACCCGACCCTGGTCCCCTGTAGCTCCTGGGGTCAGGATTACAGCCAGCCGCTGTCCAGTCCCCTATGGGGTTTTGCAAGCCAGGACTCATTCAGTCATTCAAGTATTTGTTGTCTGCTCTATTCCAGACATTGTTTGGGATTACGTTAATTGGGATCTGTTGATATACAGAACAAAGACCCCTGCCTGCCCCTGTGCAATTTACGTTCCAGTGGAGGGAGATAGATAACAGACAGAAAACAACAAAAAAAAGCAAATTAGAAGGTGCTAAGTGCTGTGGTAAAAAGAAAGCACAGAATAGGGTAAGGGGGATAGGGCTGGGGGTTGCAATTTTGATGGGATGGTCAGGGAAGGCCTCATTGAGAAGATAACATGACCTTGATCTGAAGATGACCTGGGGGAAGGGAGGGTGCTGAGCAAGTGTGAGGTGGGGGCACTACTCGAGGCAGAGGGGAAGCCAGTGTAAGCTCCTGAGGTGGGCGCATGCGGCGTGTGCTGCCGGCAAGGGGCCAGGGTGGGTGGGCTGGAAGAATCCAGGAGAGTAAAAGGGGCCCCCACCTTTCTAGGACCCCAACACCAGCTCCTGCCACACCCCTCATGGTTGGAGAGCACTCAGATCCCATCCTTACTTAGCTCTGGAGTTTGAACCTGGCCCACTTAACCCTCTGAGGCCAGATCCCGGCCCCCTTGCCTGCTCAGACTCTGGCCCCACGTTTCTGGGGAGCACGTCTGGAACGGGCACCAACCCTCTCCCCTCCCTGAGAGCCTGCTCTGGCTCATTCTTCCCGACGTCCAGGGCCAGACCTCTACCCCCTTCCTCTTAGCCCAGACCTCAGCATCTGGGGTCCCTGTCTGCTCCTCTCTATGACAGATTTGGGGCGTGATCCTCAGCCCATCTCCCTGACCGCCTGGGGCTGCCAAGGTCCTGCCAAGGTCCTCTGGGAACCCCTCCCAGTCTTTC
>NW_006776536.1:668146-668577 GCF_000442215.2 Lipotes vexillifer | reverse complement strand
TCCCACAGACTTTAACCACCACCCCCCCTCCCCCACATCCGACCGGGGAAGCTCTCTCTCCTCCTCCGGCCTGAGCCCTTCCAAGCCCCAGAGCGGGACTGGAGGGGGACTGAGCTGGGCCCGGCCCCTGGTCCCAGGTGCGGCCTGCGCGCTCCTGCGGACGCGCAATATGAAGCGTACCTCCCCCACCCCGCGCCTTGGTCGCCTACTTCCCACCGCCCTCACCTGGATCATGTAGAGCTGGGCCACCTGGTACTCGTCCAGGCTCATGGGCAGCAGAATGTGGTACTCCTTGATGAGCATCCTGAAGGCGTTCGGCCGGCGGCGCGCGGCCTCCGCTCCCGCTGGCGCAGGACACCGCGAGGCCGTCAGTGCGGGGCGGCGGCGCGCGGCCCCGAGCCCTGCGCGAAGGCCGAGGGGCTCGGGCCCGG
>NW_006776536.1:636674-668136 GCF_000442215.2 Lipotes vexillifer | reverse complement strand
ACCCCATGCCCGGGCTCGCCGCAGGGGAGGCAGAGGCGAGCCCAGCTCTGCAGCCAGCGCCGCGAGGGGCCGGGAGCCTCGGCGAGGCTGAGCGCTGACCTCTTTTTCGCGCAGCCCCCGCCCGCCGCCCGCCCATCGCCACGGCAACCGCGCGCTGACGATGGCCCCCCGGAGCCGCGGGCTCAGGCCGGCGGGCTGGCTGGCCAGCCTTGCCTCTTCGGCCGCGTCCGCGTCCAAGCCCCTCGGAACGGCATCCCTCGGGGACCCGCCCCCAGGAACCCCCGGGCCCCTCCTTCCGGGCCCGCCTTCCACAACCGGCCCCTCGGGGCCCGCCCCTTGCATCCCTTTCCCCGAGTCGGTCCCGTATCCCCCGCTCTTGGACGTCCA
The DNA here is from genome assembly GCF_000442215.2 of Lipotes vexillifer. Lineage (NCBI taxonomy): Eukaryota > Metazoa > Chordata > Mammalia > Artiodactyla > Lipotidae > Lipotes > Lipotes vexillifer. Next base: position 667,749 of record NW_006776536.1, on the reverse strand, counting down.
CTTAGAACCTTGTCCCCCGGGGTGTCTCTACGCGGAGCAGCCCCGTGCACCCCTCCTCTCAGCATCTCTGTCAGTGTTCCCCACCCCCCGCCCCCGAACCTACCTTCAAAGACCAGATAACTAACACCTCCGCCCCCTAGACCTGCTTTTCCCACCCTGGCCGGCAGCCCAGTCCCCAACTCTCCCCTTCCCAGCATCCTTTCTGGACCTCCGGCACTTGTCTACGCAGCCGCCCCATCATCCTTCCCGAGGGCTGACCCCTCTTCGGGCTGAGGCAGAAGTATCCCACGGGCCCCCGCCCTGAGAGACCCCCCCCTCCGCCCACCTGCGCCCCGGCTTCGCTGCAGCCCCTATCTACACCTCGCACCCACTGAGCAGGCGAGAGGCCCCCGTTGTCTCCACTTCCCTCCGCTCCCCGGCGTCCCCGTCCCCCGCCGTGCTCTTGGCCCGCCCGCCAACGTCCCGGCTCACCTCTAGTTTAGGGCGGGCGCCCCTCACCCGGTACGGGCGGGGGCGGACGGGCGGCGGGTCAGAGCCCCCAGCGCCCCGAGCCCCGGCCTCGGATTCCAGCGGTGGCCGGACCCTCTGGAGCCGAAGCGCGGGCCCATGGCCCCGACCTTCCTCCAGGTCTGCCCGCCGGTGCCCCTGCTGTCCCTTCCCGTCGCCCGCCGCGTCACTGCGGCCGCCCCGCCCCCTTCCTGGGCCCGGCGGCCCTCCCCCCCACCCGGGCCGGGTCCGGGCAGCCCCGCCCGCGGCGGAGGAGGACCGCCCCATTCTTCCTTCCCTTAGGCGGCGGGGGAAGCAGAGGCCCTTCTCCAAAGGCTGGCGCTTCTCAGTCCCGCTGTGTTCTTTGGGATCCCCAAAGCACTCTGGGTTCCCACCTCCACGCTGGCCCAGCCCTCCTGTGTGCTATGGAAATATGAGAGAGTCCCATTCCCTACTTCCCAGGCCCTTGGATCCTGGGGCCCAGGGTGGGGGAAATGCCTCACCGTCCAAAGTGCAGCCAGAAGCTGGTCTCTGACTTGCCTCTACCTAGCTGGTGGGGTTCCAATGCCCCAGACCTCTAGGGTCATTCTGCCACACACACACAGGCAGAGGCCTGCAGTCACTCCAAATCTTTGCGCTAGTCCCTGCATGGGGACCCATGGCTTTCCCCACCTATATCTTCTGGGTCCACAAGTCTGGTCAATTGCCACCAGATCCTGCGCAAAGGCTGAGACAGCCTAGGGTTGGGCTCGTGGGACCACACCCAGTCAGCTACAAGGCACTGGGACAGTGTATGGCAGCACCAAGCTGGGTCTCACCCATGTTGGAAACCAGTTCTCTCTCCCTGACTGTTTCTCAGGTCCTGTGGGGAGGGAAGCAGCAATGCTCCCTTTCTTGCCTCTCTGAGGACTCAGAGATGGGGTGTATTCAGAGCCTCCAGGGCTGATTCCGAGCTTAGGATGCTAGGGCATTAAGGCATGTGAGGGTGTGGCTTAAGTGAACTGGCATTTCCACCAGCTAGGCACTGCTAGTCCAGAGAAAGAACCCTCTAGGCTCAGGCTGGAGACAGTGCCCTCCAGCTGTGAAGGCAGCCAAGGCCCTGCGCTGCCCCCTGGTGGCATCATGTGAAGGAGGGCAGGGCGCTCAGCTACTGGAGCTCAACCCTTTCCACTACTTACAGCTGGAAGGCTGAGGGCCAGAGAAGGGCAGGGTTCCACTCAAGGTCAATGGACAGTGGAGGCAAGGCAAAGCCAGGCTCCGTGGGCCTCTCTCCCACCCACTGCACACCACCTTCCACCCATCCAGGCTTAGCAAAAGCACCAGACTCAGAAAAACTACGCGCTGAGAGAACAACTCCAAATTATCTTTTATTTATACAAAAAGGGCATATTTAGCAAAAGACACACTGAGAAAAGGGTCGCCATGGCCCAAGAGACAGGGCAGGGAGGCGACAGGCCTTCTGAGGCCCTGCTGGGGAGAAGGGATCTGGGAAAAGTGGTGAGAAGTCCTGGGTAAGTGCTGAGTGGTGGGGGCCACAGAAAGGAGAAAGCTCCAGTTGGATCAACACTGCTGGCAGGTCATGGGTGGGATTCACAGTGACCTCACTGCTAACTCTTTTGGGGGTTTCCAGTTAGTGCTGCCGACTGGAGCGAGAGCCGCCCACTGGTTCCTGGAGGGCACCCACCAAAGGACACAGGACAGGAAGCCCAGGATGGGAAGTGCAACTCGGGGTGAAGGCCAGGGAGAAGCAGGTGCTCTGCAGTGGCCAGGAAAGGTCCAGATGCTGAGGCGGAGTCGAGTCCTGTTACGTGCGGGCGTTCCGCTCTGTCTCTGCCAGGCACTCTCTGACTAGGGCCCGGGCATGGATGATGCCTGGGGTGTGGATGCGGAAGTAACATACAGGATCTCAGCGACCCTCCACAGTCCCAAGTTCACCCGCCAGTGGAAAACACCCTCCCTCTCCACCCCCTTCCCTTTCAGTAAAAGGGACTATAATCTAATGAGGGGCTGGATGAGATTAGAGGTTTAGAGGTTAATCCTCAAATTTGCCCTGTTGAAATATAAACTCCCAGGTCCTTCCCTGGAAATTAACTCAATGTCAATTCAATTTAAAACGCCTCTCTGGGGGACTTCCCTGGTGGTCCTGTGGTTAAGATTCCATGCTCCCAATGCAGGGGGCATGGGTTCGATCTCTGGTCGGGGAACTAAGATCCCGCATGCTGCACGGCGTGGCCAAAAAAACACAAAAAACAAGCCAAAAAAACCCCGCCTCTCTGGATAGTGATCCTGGCCCTAGTCTAGGCTTGGCTCAGGTGGCCTCCAGATGTCTTTCCTTCCCTACCTAGTGAAGCAATGTCCAGTGTTTGTCTCCCGGGCAGGGGCGGTGGGCCTGGCCTCACTTACCTCTCTTCAGGCGCTCCATGGCACTCTTGCTGCCAGCATAGGTGGGCCGGATCTCTTTGCCCATCTCCTCTATGACCGACAGCAGGTCGGTGTAAGTGCTCTGGGAGCCCTGGGCGCCAGGTGGTTTCATTGCCTATGTCAAAAGAGAACAGGGCAGTGAGCTCAGGCCAAGAAGGGGCCCCCAGTCCCCATCCATAGGCAATCCCTCGGCTCCACTCACCTGCACATAGCCCATGGAGGGCGGTCCAAAGTCGTTAAACAGTGGTCTGAAAGGGGCAGCGGCTCCTGGCACCGAGCCCGACGGCGATGGGACACTTCCGGCTGCAACATGCGCCAGTAAGAGGTCAGCACGGGGCAGGGACGCCTCGCCCCGACGTTCCAAGCCCCGGATCAGATTCGCCCGATTCCCTCCAAAGGGCTTCATTCCAGGCTGCTAAACTTCAGGACAAACCCCTCCCCCTGCGCTTCACCAACAAGCCCTTACGTGACCACGCCCACTTCACAGGCCCGCGAACTGAGGCTCAGCGAGGGTAGGCGGCAGGCCCAGTATTGCAGAACTCAGGCCGTCTTCTCTTCGAGACCTCGACCGCCCGGGCAGGCAAGCAGGGTCGGAGCTGGATCCTCACCTGTAGGGACCGGGGTGCCAGGCCCAGGGGTGCTGGAGCCGGGGGTGCTGCTGGGGGCGGGGGCGATGGGTTTGTAGGACATCCCCAACTCCTGGGTGCGGCAGACGCCGGCCGGCCGCTTCTCCCGGGTTGGCTGCCTGGCCGCTCAGCCGCGCTCTGATTGGCAAGCCGGCAGCACGCCCCTGGTAAATAGAGCTCAGGCCGGAAGGACGGGCGGGCACGAACGCTCCTTCACTCCCGATTGGCGCGCGAAGATGTCATTCGGGCCTTCTCATTGGCCGAGACCGGCCCCAACAGGCCGCAACCGCTGCTGATTGGTCTCCGCCTTCCGGACCTCGCACCTGTCTGCTTCGGATTGGGCGATGGCCGACGCCCTCCGCAATTGGCGAGTTCGCGGCCCGGGCCGACGCGCTCTCAATCCGATTAGTCCCAAAACCCGAGAGGCGGGGCCTCGGAAGCCTGGACCTGGGTCTGGTCCGCCGCGGTTCGCGCCGAGCCGGGCTTCCCGGGCTCGGGTGCCGCCCTCGCGCCTCACTCACGTTGCTTCGTACGTCAGCTTCCCGCTGCCCGGTCCCGGTCCAGCTGCGCTGCTGTCGCCGGCGCCGCCGTCGCCGCCGCGCGCGCGCGCGCGCGCGCGCCTTTCCTCAGCTCTGAGTGCCGGAGGACGCAGGGCTTTGACGTTCCCAACCCTGCGCCCCACCCCGTGCGCTTTTACGTCACCTTTCACCGGTTCAGCAACCTGTCCTCGATCGGCGCATGCGCCCTCCTGAGGCATCCGTCTGTTCCCATGGCAACGGGTCCGTCACCAACGCTGTTGATGTGCCTCTTCCTCCTAATTGCCTGGACCTCGGGTCTAGGCTGGTGTAAGGTCCAAGGGCGACCTCAAAGACTCCTCAACCTGCACCCCACCCCCCACCCCCCAAGGCCCCACGCCGGTGCCTCATAATGACAATAGCAGGAACAGCTAACCTTGAATACTTAACTGCATGCCGGGCCCTGTACCATGCGCCGTCCTGGATCATGGATTACAGCACCATCTGGAGTCAGACTGACTGTTCGAATGTCACACCACCTCAGCTAGCGATTTGCCCTTGGGCAAGTTACCTCAATAGGCCTCAGCTTCCCCGTCTGAAAAATGGGGACGCTAATAATAACTATCTCTTAGGGTTGTTGTGTGGATTAAGTGAATATTCATAAAGTGCTTACTGTTTCATTCTCCTCTTAAGCATTTGTCAAAGAGTGAGCTTCTATCACGAACATTTTTTAATGATTTAAAAAATCATTTAGGAGGTCAGGGGATCCCAGGATGGAATGCAGAATATGACAAAAGAATCAAACTGTATCACAAATGTATGAAACAGCTTCAGTGAAGGGAGTGGGAGAATAAGGTGCTAGTCTGAAAATGAGTGGTGTCTGTAAGAAAAAGACTAAAAGCACTGCACATAAGCACTGGACCCTAGTTGATGACGTGGTTTCCCATGGGGGTATGAGTTAACAATTCGGAAACCACTACACATGTACACTGGAATCAAAAATTATGTCAGTGTAGAGTGGATGATTTCTCACTGTTGGAATGAGAAGTTACAGGTAAGCGAGGAGGAGGAGGCTAGAATGATCCATGTGGTAACGGATTAGAGTTGGAGGTATCAATAGGAACTCATGTTTAGCTTGATATAAATACAGTTGGTTACATACAGAAATATTTTAAAATTTCTATGTTCACAGGTTAGTGTACATATATATCTCATCACTCTATCAGCTGAGAGGGCCTAGAAGCAAGCTTGCACCCAGATCTTGGTTTCGAATACCACTCTCCAATAAAATGAAGCAGGGTTCCTTGGAGAAATGGCAGATTCTAGGACTGGGGCAGGAAATATACAAGATGATTCTGAAGCATCTAGTAGTGCCAGAAAGTAAGAAAATGCTAAAATGAAATAAAAACCTCCAAACCCAAACAGCCACAATAATGGCGGTATGTCAGAGGGACACAGGAGCCAACTGAAAGAGCTTCCAATGGCCAAAGGTAGAGCAATTTGAGCAAGAAAATAAAAAAATAAAATAAGGAAACGAAATTGAGCTATTTGTAATGAGGTGGATAGATCTAGAGTCTGTCATACAGAGTGAAGTAAGTCAGAAAGAGAAAGACAAATACCGTGTGCTAACACATATATATGGAATTTAAGAAAAAAAAAAGTCATGAAGAACCTGAGGGTAAGACAGGAATAAAGACACAGGCTTACTAGAGAACGGACTTGAGGATATGGGGAGGGGGAAGAGTGAGCTGTGACAAAGCGAGAGAGAGGCATGGACATATATACACTACCAAACGTAAGGTAGATAGCTAGTGGGAAGCAGCCGCATAGCACTCAGTGCTTTGTGACCTCCTGGAGGGGTGGGATAGGGAGGGTGGGAGGGAGGGAGATGCAAGAGGGAAGAGATATGGGAACATATGTATATGTATAACTGATTCACTTTGTTATAAAGCAGAAACTAACACACCATTGTAAAGCAATTATACCCCAATAAAGATGTTAAAAAAATAGTACTAGATTATAACTTGTATAAAATAAATATCTATGAGTCCATATTGATGTAAAAATGATTGCGCAAATAAATAAATGGAGAAGAGACAAACTTCCCGGACAGAAGAATTTCAAGTAATTTATGTAGAAACTCAGCCCTTAGTGAGGTGAATTATAATGCTCCACCCCCCTTAAGCGCGGGCTGTGTATAGTGACTTCCTTCCAGAGTATAGTATGTAACAGGAGAAAGAAAAAGAGTAATCTTACAGTACAGAAACCTGACAAACACTACCTTAAGCCAGGTGATCAAGGTCAACATCCTCAGTGGTATCATGTTGATAGTATGCACCCTTCATATGTTGGGATGAGAACCCCGTTCTAATCGTGAGAAAAACATCAGAAAAATCCCAATTTAGGGACATTCTATAAAATACCTGACTGGTCCTCCTCAAAACTGTCAAGAGGGAAATCCCTGGTGGCGCAGTGGTTAAGAATCCGCCTGCCAGTGCAGGGGACACAAGTTTGAGCCCTGATCCGGGAAGATCCCACATGCCGCGGAGCAACTAAGCCCATGCGCCACAACTACTGAGCCTACTCTCTAGAGCCTGCGAGCCACAACTACCGAGCCCGCGTGCCACAACTACTGAAGCCCGCGCACCTAGAGCCCATGCTCTGCAACAAGAGAAGCCACGGCAATGAGAAGCCCGCGCACGGCATCGAAGAGTAGCCCCCGCTCGCCGCAACTAGAAAAAGCCCGTGTGCAGTAACGAAGACCTAACGCAGCCATAAATAAATAAACAAACAAATAAATTAAAATTTCTAAAAAACTGTCAAGATAATTTAAAAAAACAAGGAAATTCTGTAAAACCATCATGACCAAGAGAAGCCTAAGGAGACGTGATGCCTAATGTAACATGGTGTCCTGGATGGCACTCTGGAACAGAACAAGGGAAAAGGTGATAAAATCTGCATAATATGTGGACTTCAGTTAATGTGCCAGTATTAGTTCATCAGCAGTGACAAAGGTACCATTCTGACGTAAGATGTTAATAGAGTGTCGTGGTTAATTTTGTGTGTCAACCTGACTGAGTCATGGGGTGCCCAGACCTTCGGTCAAACATGATTCTGGGTGTGTCTGTGAGGGTGTATCTGGATGAGGTTAACATCCATTGAATCTGTGGACTAAGTAAAGCACATGGCTCTTCCCAATGTGGGTTGAAGATCTGAATGGAAAAAAAAAAGGCTGAGCGAGAGGGAATTTTGCCTGCCTGACCTTTGAGCAGGGTCATCAGTCTTCTGCTTTCAGACTGGAACTTACAACATTGACTTTTCTGGTTCTTGGGCCTTCGGGCTTGGGCTGGAAATGTATCACTAGGTCTCCTGTGTCACCAGCTTGCTCAATGAAGATCTGGGGACTGCTCTGTGCCCATAATTACCCAAGCCAATTCCTTACAATAAATATCTTCACATACACACACACACGCACGCACGCACGCACGCATGCACACCCCTCCTATTGGTTCTGTTTCTCTGGAGAACCTTGACTAACACATGGGAGAAGCTTGGTGTGAGGTATTTAGGAGCGCCCCGTCCAATATTCAAAATAATTCTGTAAACCTAGAACTACTCTAAAATACAATAAGTGGATGTAATATCTTTATCTGGGTGATGGTTACCTGGTGCATACACATGTAAAAATCCACTGAGCTTTACATTCGTATACGTTACTGAATGTATATTATACTCCAACTATTTAAAGTGGACTTAAGGTAAAAATCTCAATTGACAGCTTCTCTTGGAAAACCAGAAGATGTCGTAGCTCTAGCCTGCTCCAGCTGGCAACAGTCAGTGGAGTTGGGTGGCAGGTGCCCCCTTTAGGCGGGGAAGGGGCTCTTGGCTTGCACAGTCGCTGCCTGCTTCCTGTTCCTCCCAGGCCTGCTGCCTGCTCCGGCTGTGTCTGTTTGGAACTTCTGAGCTAACAGCCTTTCTGGGGTGGGAGGGCACGTGTGAGATTTAGGGGAACTGTGGGCACTTCTGATGCCAGCAGACACACAGCAGCCAATTAAGTTCATCCCCCCAACCATCCCCCCTCCCTTGCTCCAGGCACAGGGCCTGACAAGCTGGGGCCCATGGGAAGGTGACCTTGGGCCTGCTCTGGTCTTCCCCTGGCACCTGTCCATCACTCTCCCCAGCCCCTGCAGAGGGGACAGACCTCTCAGGCAGCAATGCCATCTGTGCCGGCCAGTGGAGGGTGGTGGGAGGGAGTGTGGGCCATGGCTCCCAGACAAGCTGCGGGGCTGGGGCAACTCCTCCTCAGCCCCAAGCTTGCCAGACTGGCAGGAGAGATCACCCAATTGAGGATTAAGCATTAATTGTGATCTGCCAGGCAAGCAGTGCTGAAGCTGCGGCAGCCAGCCCTGGCACCTCGGGGTCCAAGCTCCAGGCTGAGCAGAGTACTGGTGGCTGCCCGCCTGCTCTGTCTTAAGGCCATCTTGTTGGCAGTAGCAATGCTGAGGACCAGCCACAGGCACTGAAAGCTCCTCCCCCTTCCTGACCTGGACATCAAGCCCATCATCCCTCCCAGCAGGTGGGAATGGCGTCTGGTCAGGCAGTGCTTGAGGAGGCTGAGGCCTGTCCTGGGTCTACTCTGACCTGGAGGTGCCCTTTCTTGTTGGCACTGTGATTTTAGAGTCCCCAGGCCTGGGTGAAGTCCCACCTCTGCTTCATCCTAACCTGTGTGACTGTATGCCAGTTCCTCCCCGGAGCCTTCTGGTGCCAGGCAAAGGGGCCAGATCAGCCTGGGGGCAATGAGGGATCATGGCCAGTTTCTAGAGTGTGACAACACGCAAATGGCATTTCAGGAAGAAAAATCTGGCAGCACGCGTTGCATGGCCTGGAGGGGAGAGATGGCAGTGGAGCTGCGTGACCTCTAGCAAGTCACTGACACCCCGCCTCTGGGGTTCCTCAATATGGCACATGGGGTTACAAAGACCGTGGCAGGGTTGGAGTGAGGAGATGTGTCATTTGGTCTCCCCAGGAGGCAGACACCAAGCTGGAGTTAGGGACGCAAAAACGAGGATGCACGTGGTGAAGCAGGATTGGGCAGACAGCTTCCGATTTGAGGCTGACCTGACCACACCTCGGCTGACCTGACCACACCTCGGCTAACCTGGAGGGGAGCTCGGAGTGGAGACTACCTATGTGCTCGGTCAGTGGCTGGGGGCTCCCGGGAAGAGTGAGGTATCAGCCCCAAAGCTGAGGTATGTCCTGAAGAGGCCTGTCAGCTCACTCACTCCTCCCAGCCGACCAGCAAGTTCTTTCTTGGAGGGAGCACCGCGCAGCACCCTTCTAAGAGGAAATGGGATGGAGCTTGGGAAAAGCCTTCGGGCACGTGCTCCTCTCATGTCATCCTGGGTCCGGTAGGAGCCCTTCACAGGATGAGGGGCCACCGCTCACCCAGCTCTGGGAGAAGCAGGTTGGGTTTACTCATCCGGGGACGTTTCCCAACACTTGCTCTGACCTGGGTGCAGGATCCGGGGAGGGCCCCTACCCACCCAAAGTTCACAGTCGAGGGGACTTCACTTTTGGGGGCCAAATACCTGCAGGGTGAACAAGTGAGTGGTGAAAGCTGCTCAGAGATGCTTTATTGTCAGAAATAGAGACGGGCAAGGGGGCTTGGTGGACGAGTGGGGGTGGAGGTGAAGGCAGGCAAGGGCATTGCACACAGGCCGGGGCAGGGGGGAGAGGATGAGGGTCCCAGCTGGAGGCGAGGGGCTCCGGGAACACACTGGCAGGCAGTGGCTCTGGTGCCAAGTCCTGTCTGCTGCCTCCAGCTTCTGTACAGGCTCAGCGAGACATCATTCGCACAAACTCTGCCAGAACAAAGCCAACGTTTTCTGGTCTGCTCTCTGAACTCCCCAGGAGTGAGGCTAATATACTGGCCTTGAGGTGGGAGGGAGTGTGGTCAAGACAGGGCGTGCAAGGGAGTCCCCTGAATCTGGTAGCGAATAGGCCAGGAAGAGGGGCTTCATCTTACAGGGAAAAAAAAACAAATCTTGTAACTGAACCTATTTTCCTCTTTGCTTTGGCTGCTAGGAAGCCAGGAACACTCTGGGGCCTACCTTGGAGAATTTCTACACACTGATTTTCCTTGGCTTCCTATTCTTATTTAATCCTTTTTTCCCTCTTTTGGGAATGAAGCATAGAGAAAGAGCTGGGTTCTGGGTAGGCTGCCCGCATTCAGATCTTGACTCCATCCACTTCTTTTGCTAAGCACTCACGCTTCCCTAAGAACCGACTTTCTTCTCCTGCTTATGGGGATAAGAGTTCCTTCCTTCTGGGTTTTCGTGATGATTACCTAGGAGAGGACATAGGCGTGCTTAGCACGGCGCCTGGCACACACGGATTAAGGCTCTTCCTCCGTTAAAACCCTCCCAGGGCGAGCGGTGCTGAGCTTGGTGAGCGGTGGACGGTACCTTCAAAGTCGACCAGGCCGTCCCCGTTGAGGTCAATGTCACGGAAGATCTCGTCCACCTCCCGCTGGCTGAGCCGCTCTCCCAGCAGGGCCTTCAGGGCCGCCCGGAGTTCACCCAAGCTGATGCAGCCGTCCCCGTTGGTGTCGAACTGTGGCGGCGTTGGTTGCGGCATCAGGTCACAGACCGAACCGTTCATTCGTGCAGCCCCTCACTCCCAGCAGACAAGCAGGCCCCGCCCCCTCCAGCCCCGGTGACCCCACCTCCCGGAAGGCGTCCCGCAGCTCCCGGACGCCAATCATGTCCGCAGTCTCCGCCAGCAGCTTGGGGCCCATCAGCTCCACAAAGTCGTCAAAGTCCACCTTCCCGCCACCTGGGGGCCACGCCCATCAGAGACCTGGGACCATCAGAGACCCCTGCCCAGCCCTGGCGCCCTCTGCCTTTGGTCCTCCCCTTCTGGCCTGTGTCCCTCTCCCCTGCCCCACTAAGTGGGCCTTTCCCTCCCTCTGGGTCTCACAGGCTGGGTCATCTGTGTCTCCTGAGGGCTTTTCTCAGTTTTTCTGAGTAGTTCAGTTGGGTTCAAGTCCTGGCTCCAATGTTCTGACTTTGTGACCTTAAGCAAGTCACTTAACCTTTCAGAGACTCAGTGTGGAGAATTTCTACACATTGATTTTCCTTAGCTTCCTATTCTTATTTAATCCTGTTTTCCCTCTGTTGGGAATGAAGCATAGAGAAAGAGCTGGGTTCTGGGTAGGCTGCCCGCATTCAGATCTTGGCTCCAACCACTTCCTTTGCTAAGCACCCACGCTTCCCTAAGAACTGACTTTCTTCCCCTTATGGGGATAATAAGAGTTCTGCCCTCATCTAAAAAGTGGGCATGATGGTCCTTGACTCACCCACATCCTAGGGGATGGTGAGATTCTCTGGAGGCAGAGAGCTTGCCTTGAGAATGACCAAGGTCCCGAGCTCTGGGGGCCAACCTGTGTAGACACCTCTGTTCCCTGGGCTGCCCAGCTGCCCTGGCCATGGGCATGGCCTCTGGAGAACTGGGGGTGGGGCAGGTCTCAGGCACATACTGATTTGCTGTGAAATCTCGATGAGCTCCATCTCCGTGGGCATGTAGCCCAGTGTCCGCATACAGGCTCCCAGCTCCCGGTAGCCGATATAGCCGTCCCGGTCTCGGTCAAACTCCTGGAAGGCGGCCTGCAGCTCTGCCAGGCAGGGCAGAGTCAGTCCTTCCCCCACGTCCCCCTGGACCCCATCCTGGATTGGACCTTCTCCCCTTGGTCCAATCATTTCCTCTTTCTAAACACCCATTTCTCTTTGCTGCCTCAGGGCCTTTGTACATGCTATTCCTTTAATTCATTCTGCAAATATTTAAGGAACATCTGCTATGTGCCAAGCTCTGCTCTGGGAATATGGCAATGAAGAAAGAAAAAGAGAGAAAGAGAGAAAGAGAGAAAAAGAGAAAGGGAGAAAGGGAGGAAGGGAGGAAGGGAGGAAGGAGAAAGGAAGGAAGGAAGAAAGGAAGGAAGGAAGGAAGAAAGGAAGGAAGGAAGAAAAGAACGAACGAAAAAGAAAGGAAGGAAGGAAAGGAGAGGGAGAAACAAATCCTTGACCTCATGGAGCTCACATTCTGGAACACTCTCCCCTCCTCTTTGGTCCTTAAGTCACCTAATCAAGGAGGTCTTCCCTCTCAGTTCAGTCCCCTCTGGCCCATTTGTTCACTTCCTTGAGAGCACTTAGCACCATTTGTACTTGTAGTTGACTTATTGACATCTGACTCCAGAGGACACAGGCCATATCTGTCCAGTTTGTCATGTTTCCCAGTGCTCAGCACTGGGCCAGGCACACAGTGGGCACCCAGGAAGTGTTCACTGAATGAACAAATAAAAAAAGGGGACCGTGACCCACCTGGCAAGTGGGACCAGGGAAGTGAGAGCTGGGGGTTCTCTCAACCCCTCCCTGCTCAGTCTTGTCCCCATATTCTCACACGGATCTCCTGCGGAGCCTGCTCAGGCCCCCACCCAATGCCCCGCACTCCGGAAATTCTAGTTCTTTCCCCAACCCTTTACCTTCAATCTCCTCTGGCCGCAGCTCCCGGTCCTGAGGGGACACAGAGGGGTTAAGAATTCCCTGGACCCCCCAGGCACCTGCATCCCTTCCTTCTTGTCCTTTGGGGCCCCCTACAACATGCAGGCACAGGGCCAGCAGTGACACTGCTCCGACCCATTCCTCCCACCATTTCTGTTGATGGACCTGGGCACCTGGCCACTCTTCCCTGTCCCCCGTGCCCACCCTCCTCTAGGGCCGGAGCTCCATTAGCCAGAGATGGATCTGGGGTTGGGCAGAACCTTGGGCTTGGCCATGGGGGCCTCAGTGTCAGCACATGTCTCTCTTGTTCTCTCTGTCCCTCTCCTGGGAGCCCTGTCCCCTCCCTGACCATCCTCTTGGTGGCCGTCTCTGCCATTTCTCTGGATTGCTCTCTGCCCCCTTCTCTTTCTTTCCTGGCATGTTTCCCTGGGTCTCCCCCGTATTTGATCCCATGTCTGTTTCTCCACTCCCCTCTGCCCCTTACACCCCTGAGTCTGTGTGCTTTGCTCTGAGATCCCCACTCAATCCTCTCCCTCCACTCAAGGAGAAGGTGGGCACGGGCGGCAGGCGGGTGGTGACCGTACATACGGGCTGAGTGGCGGCGATGCTGGGCCGCAGGAAGATGCAGGCAGGCCCCACCAGGCTACTGAGCACGGAGCAGCAGCCCCTGCTCCTCGGGGCTGGGGCCCAGGCCATGGCGGGACCCCCTTGGCGGGGAGCCAGGCCACTGCCAGCAGTCCTGCAGCAGAGCCGGCCATGAGCTGGGACAGTGACCCCTCTCCCCACTCCCTCACCAGCCTCTCCCGTCGTTAGAACCCAGCACAGAACAGTGGACCCTCACCATCAACAACACTCTATGCTGGAAGGGTCCACCCCCTCACTGTTCAGTTGGGCAAACCGAGGCCCAGAAAAGGCAAGAGACTTGGCCACGGTCACTCAGAAAGCCAATGGCAGAGTGAGCCCCTGAGCTCATGTGCTGAGTCTCCCAGGCCAGGACTGACTAGCAGAGGGCAAGGGTAGCTGCAGGGATAGGGCAGTTGAGTGGGCAGCTGGGGGGCCTGACAAGCTTTGGCAGGGGAGGCCCAGTGGCCTGCAGGAGCCAAGACCAGGATGGGCCAGAGTCTGGGGGCTGCCAGGGAAAATCTCGGTCTAGGGTGGGGGGAACCCACCCCTCCATCCCCCAGCTGTGCTATAACCCCAGCTCAGCCTCTCACAGGGCTCTGCCCCCCGCCCCGCCACCAGAACCTTTCAGGGTCCAGGAAGCCTCCTGGCCTTGGCTTTCCCCCTTGACACTCCTACCTTAGGCCCCCGGTGTTGGGGCCACTTGGCACAGTTTCCCATGGGCCCTTGAACCATGCCAGGCCTGGAGTCCCGGGGGTAGCCCAGGGCTGGGCCTCAGCGGATGCTGTGGTCTCCCAGTAGCCCCCAGCCGCTCCCAGTGAGAGTCTGGGAGCACTGCAGGGGATTTTCCTAGGGTTTTGTAGGGGAGATTGGGCGTGGGTGGGCAGGCGGGGAGCCCTGGGCACAGGGGCTTGGGTCCTAATCTGGGATTATCTCTGAGCATCTCTGCTGGTGAGGGGGGCCACTCGGGGCATAAGGCCCCCCTGGAAGGCACAAACTCCCCAGGCTCACTCCTGAGGGTCTTCCAGACACCCCCTCTCCAGGACCCTCTCCCCCAACCACTACCCCTTATCTCTTCTAATCAGGAGAGATTTAATATCTTCAGAAGCAGGGCCCGGACCTGGGAGGAGGAAACCAGGTGGCTTCTGTGCTAGAGCAGGCTGGGTCATCTCTCCCCAGAACAGCAGACCCAGGAAGCCCCTGGCTCTCCCTGCCGGACCCTTGCTCTCACCCCAGAGCATCCACCCAGCCAGTCTGCCCTCGGCACACCTGCTTGGACCTGCCCCTTGCCCCCTGTACTTGGGCAAGGAGCCGAGGGCAGCTGACTTTGGGCTCTGTGGGCTGGAAGCAGGCCTCAGTGAGGGCAGAGGCGGGGAGGGATGCCAGCCTCCCTCCTGGGCAGCTGAGTGACTGCTGACCCCTCCGTCACTGTGCACATCCGAGGTCCCCTCCCTGGGCTCAGCCCTGGGTTGGTCCAGCGGGCCCCGGTTGGGGTGTGGCATCCCCACTGTTCCCTCATGGTCCCCCAGTTGAGGATGGCCCCATACCCTGGTCCCCTTTACCTGCCCGTAGGCAGCCTGCACCTGGGTCTCCAGCTCCTGGAGGAGCGCCCGCCGTCTGGTGGCTGCTGGGTTGGCAGGGGTCTGGCTAGGCCCCGGAGTGCCCTCGGAGGGGCTGGGGTCCCCCGTGGGGAGGCTGCCATCTGCCGGGCCCTGGGGAAGGGCCATGGAGACAAGGGCTTGGCACCTCCTGCTGGCTGCGGGGCACTGCCCACTCCGCTCCCCAGAATCCTGTGGAAGGACACTTAGTGGGCAGCTGTGGACGTGGTCCCCACAGGGTCCCTGCTACTCTTCTCTCTGTCCCTCGCTCCACGGGCTGATGGCCCCCAGGTCCTCCAAGGCTCCCGTCTTTCCTAGCTCCCCAGGCCCCTCACACAGCCCCTCCCTGAAATCCTAACCTTCCCCTGAGCTGCCGCCCTCATGCTGGCCACAGACTGTGCCCCGGGGCCCCTCCGCATCACACCGGCCTCTCTGGTTCCTGGGCTCTGTGTCTCCCCACATCCTCTTCCACCTCTGATTCTGTGTTGTTCTCTGCCCCTCTCTGCCCCCTCTGCTCCGTGGGTGTCTCTCTTTGTCCATCTCACCTGCCCTCCCCTCTCCACCCCCTGCCCTCTGCTGACAATCTGTCCAGCTGTGTCTCTGTGGGTCTCTCTGCCCACTCATGCCCCATTTCTTTGTCACTTCCCTCCTTCTGTTGCGTGAGACTATTTCTCACATTGGTCTGTCTGTCTTTCTGTCTGTCCATCCTTGCCCTTCCTATTCTCCCCACCATCCCCCTTCCCAGGATGGCTCCTGGATTCTGGAAAGACTGTCCCCCCCCAAGCCCTGCCCCAGACCTCCCCCATTCTCCCCACCCAGAGCCCCAGGCTACCTCTGCACCTCCCACCTAGCTTCTGCCGACCTCGTAGGCTAGGCAGCCCGCCGTGGCCTCTTGTGCCCCCTTGCTATGCCCCGGCCCACTTACCGCGCAGCTGCCTGCCCCTCACCTCCCCGAATGAGGTCAGTTGTCCTGCCCCGGCCCTGCTCCAGGCCCCTCATGATTTATTCACCTGCCCCCCGCATCAACCTTTGTCCAAGGGAACCAGATCCCACCAGACACCTGCCACCTGAGCTGGTGGCTCTGGCCTCTTTCGGCCACTCACGGCCATCCATTCATGTATTTCTTTTGCAAACATCCGAGGTCTGCCGGGATCCAGCCCCAGGCCAGCTGCTGGGGCCACATGACAGACCCCGTCTGCCCTGAAGTCCCTGCTCTCAGGCACATCTAATTCAGAAAAGGGCCAAGAGACAGCCTCCAAGTGCTTGGGGGCACAGACTCAGGCATCAGGAAGGCTTCATGGGGGAGAAGCGGGGATGGGGCGGCATTCTAGGCGTTGCCCACCAATGTTTAACTTGGTCCTGGGCAAGCTTCAGCATCCCCGGCAGGGATCAGCTGTGAACGGGCGGGCGCCGGCATTCAGCAGGGTCTGTGGGTGGAGGCCCACAGGAGGGAGGCAGGGTGGTAGTCCCTGGAAAGGGTGATGGTGGCAAGAGGCTGGAGGAAACTTCAGAGACTGAGTCTTCAGCAAATGTTGGTGAAGCCCCTGCTGTGTGCCTTCCCGGGTGCTGGGAACCAGTCCCTGCCTCAGGCCGGCTGTGGAGGAGCAAGGGCAGGGGAGGGCCCGACAGGCAGTCAGGGGGACCCTGCGGTGATGGGGGCTGAGGCAGTGACCTGTGGGCCAAGGTCAGAGGGATGAAGGGAGTGACCACATGCAGATGGGTGGCCATGCGGGCAGAGGGGACATCCTCCACAGAGCCCTGGGCAGGTCTGAGGGTCTAAGGAAAGGCCAGGGTTGAGAGGCGAGTGGATGCCGGCCGGTGGTCTAGGGTGGGAAGGGCTCATTGTGACCATTCACACTGATCATTTGGAGGCTCAGCTTCAGCATCCTTCAGCCCCTCTGCACCCCGGGTCACATCTCCTCCCGGAGGCCAGGAGTGCACTGCATCCCCGGAAGCACGGCAAACATCCCTCAGAGACAGGAATGCTCCTGTTTTCTGCAAGGTCATAGAAAGGGCCTGCAGGCCTGGGTTCCCCCATGCATTTGCTGTGTGACCCTAGGCAAGGTATTTCACCTCTCTGAGCCTTAGTTACCTTATCTGGAAAGTGGAGATGGACCTAGTATCTGTCTCATGGTGGCTTTGTGAAAATTAAATGATAAAAGGCCTAGCAGGTTCCCAGCACATAAGAAGCGTTCAAAAAATGGTGGATGTCACATGTGATGAAAGATTCCATGTCTAAATAACCATCTAAGAAGGTGGGAAGTGTTGAGAAATGTGTGTCCCAAAGTATAAGCCAAAGGAGTGGGAACTACAGCTGGTCAGGGAATAGTGGGTAGAAATATTTTCAATGAAGGAGCAAAGCCTTCGTGTCCAGCTCCAGTGTCCAGGATGGCCAGGTGGATCAGTGGTGGACAAATGAATGGATGGATGGTTGGGTGGGTAGGTGGGTGGTTGGATAGGTGGGAGGCTGACTTGATGGATTGGTGTTTGAATGGTTGGTGCTTGGAAGGATGGACAATTGAGTAGCTGGATGGATAGACGGACAGACGGATGGATGGATGGATGGATGAATGGATGGACAGGTGGGTTGCTGACTGGATGAAAGGATAGGTAGGTGATGTGATGGGCTAGTGGTTAAACGGTTGCATAGACAGATGGACAGTTGGCTGGATGGATAGGTGGGTGAATGAAAAGATGGATGGATAGACAAGTCGAGGATGATTGGGTAGGTAAATGAGTAGTAGGTGAGTAAATGGAGAGGTGGATGTCTTTCGTTCATTTTTTTTTTTTTAATTTTTATTTATTTATGGCTGCGTTGGGTCTTCATTGTTGCGCACGGGCTTTCCCTAGTTGCGGTGAGCAGGGGCTAGTCTTTGTTGCAGTGCGCGGGCTTCTCCTTGCGGTGGCTTCTCTTGCTGCAGAGCATGGGCTCTAGGCACATGGGCTTCAGTAGTTGTGGCACGTGGGCTTCAGTAGTTGTGGCTTGCCGGCTCTAGAGCGCAGGCTCAGTAGTTGTGGCGCATGGGCTTAGTTGCTCTGCGGCATGTGGGATCTTCCAGGACCAGGGCTCAAACTTGTGTCCCCTGCACTGGCAGGCGGATTCTTAACCATTGCTCCACCAGGGAAGTCCCGAGAGGTGGATGTTTTGATGGACTGCTGGTCTAATGTTTGGTTGTTGGATGGCTGAATGATCGGGTAGATGGGTATATGGATGGACAGATAGAGAGGTGGAGGTGGGTAGATGGCTGGGTGGATGGACTGCTGGTGTAGGTCTTTACAATCTTCATTCAAAGAGTCCATTAGGCTGGAGACCATATCTTATCTATTTCAGTGTCTCCCATGATGTCCAGCCCACTCATTGCTGAGACACACTAATTAATGTGTGAATAAAGATTTTTTTCTTTATTCACCTATCCACCCAGGAAGTGGGGACTTCCCTGGCGGCCCAGTGGTTAAGACTCTGTGCTTCCAATGCAGGGGGCTCGGGTTCGATCCCTGGTCAGGAAACTAAGATCCCACACGCTGCACAGCACAGCCAAAAAAATAAATAAATAAAAATAAAAACAAAACCCAATAAGAATTTCTAAAAAAAAAGATGTGTCTATTTATCTCCTCCTACTCTGAGCTGAGCTGTGATTCCTCTGATGGCAAACGACGTCTCCTTCTCTACTCCGTTCCCTACAAGCCAAACCCAGGCTTGGCACCTGGTAAGCACCATACACAGATCCATATTGAGACACCACCTCACGCTCACCAGGATAGCTAAAGTGAAAAAAGACAGACAATAACGATAGGTGAGGACCTGGCGAAGTTGGAACCTTCACATGCTGCTGTTGGGTTTATAAAATGGTGCAGCCACTTTGAAAAAGAGTTTGGCAGTTCCTCAAAATGAGTTACCATATGACTCAGCAACTTCAGTCCTCGGTATATACCCAAGGGAATTGAAAACATCAGTTCACGCAAAAATGAAAAAAAAATGTATACAGCAGTGTTACTCATAGTCAAAAAATGAAACAATCCAAATGTTCATCAATGTATAAATGGGTAAGAAAAATGTGTACATCCAACCGATGGAATATTATTCGGCCATAAAAACGAATGATGTACTGACACGTGCTACAACACAGATGAAGCTTGCAGACACTCTACTAAGTGAAAGCAGCCAGACACGAAAGGACACATAGTGTATGATTCCATTTACATGAAATGTCCAGAAGAGGCAAATCCATGGTGACAAAGTAGGTTAGTGGTTGTCAAGGGATGGGGGAGTGGGGTTGAGGAGTGATGGCTAATGTGTACTGGGTTTCTTTTCAGGGTGATGAAAACGTTCTGAAATTAGTGGTGATGATTGCACAACACTGAATATACTAAAAACCACAGAATATACCCTTTATAAGGGTGAATTTTATGTAGCAATAAAGCACATATATATTTTAAAACCCACCAAAGACAGGTGCTGATATATACATGGACTGGAGGTGGGGGATGGACACAGCGAGGTGCCTGCCTCATTTGGCTTCTCAAGCTGTGTTTCTGGGCCCCAGAGGAGGAGGCCATAGGGTGGCCACAGAGCTAGACCACAGGCTGGGCCAGTGGAGCCACAGGGCTGTGGGTAAAAGCAGCCACTGAAACACCACAGCAGAGTGTCAAGCCAGCCCAGCGGACAGCTTCTCCAGGGGACCCGAGGAGTATGATAGCTGGAGGGTGTGTGAGCTGGCAGGAGGCTGGCCAGCTGGATGGCAGGGTGGCTCCCACGCTCCCAGGTCTGTGATGCTTGTGCACAAAAGGAAAAAGGAGCGCATGCGTGCTCCAGGCCAGAGCAGGTGGCGGAAACTTTCTGAACCTTGGTGTCCTCTTCTGCATAATGGGAACAGGAATCCCTCCCTCCCTCCCTCCCTCCCTCCCTCCCAGGGTGTGATGGAGATGACCTGAAACCATTTATACAAAAGCTCTTTGTAAGCTGCTAAGTGCTGGGCAGATGTTACTCCAGCTGTGAGTCAGGGATAGATCCCGGCTCCTGGGCCGCCTCCCCCATCCCCTCCCAGCGCCAGGCAGCTGTGGGCTCCAATGAGGCTAAGAAGTGTTCCTGATAAACTGCGTTTGGTGTTTTCCCATGATTGCAGTGGATGTTTCGACACCTGGACACCTTCCTCTTTCCTCGTGGCTCTGACAGGAAAACCAGGCTGAGACGGGCCAGGCTCAGTCAGGTCCCAGTTCCCAAGGAGGACCGCCCCCTGCCCCCACCCCCGCCCCTCCAGAACCAGGAAGGGGCCCGTAGGGAGACAGGAACGGGCTCTGCCTGGAAGGACGCAGCCCTCCCAGGTCCAGGAGGTCCTGCTCATTCCAGTCTGTCTGTCTTTCCATCCACCGTATCCCCAGGCTCAGTCTGTATTTGAAGAGTACAGAGCACTTCGACTCAGTCAAAAATCGGTTTGGAGACTACAAGGCCTTGCAGAAGAAAGAATGAGGGTTAAAAGTGAGGCCCCTGAAGCCAACCAGACCTGTTTACTAGCTGTGTGACCTTGGGAAAGTCGATCTGTGCTTCAGTTCCCTCCTCTGTAAAATGGGATCAGAACAGGACCAAGTCTTAGGGTTGTAATATGTGTAAAGTTCTCAAGGCAGCCCTCAGTCCCTAAGGGTTTGCTATTATTATCAAGGAGAGAGGATGCGGAAATGGGTGTTTATTGAAATAGCATTCATTCAAGCAAAAAGCATTTATGGAGCACCTACTGTGTGCTGGTGCTGGGGTGCTCAGTCCTGGCCCTCTGGGGGCCCTGAGGATGCTGTGTGTTCGGGGGCAGTAAGCAGGTGTAGCGACTGTGTGCTGCTAAGTGTGGGTGCCTCTTGTAAAGCCACTGCGCATCAGGCAGGGTGCACACCTGCAGAGGGCAGGTGCGCCCCTCCGGCCCTGCTTCACCACACCCACACCTCGCCCCGACCAAGATCAAGATCCGCTCGGTGGTGACTTGGCGGATTCCTGGGGTGGGGCGCGGGGTGGAGCAGGACCTTAAATACGAGGCCTGCGGGTCCTCCCCACTTCCTGCCGCACTTGCACTCCGTCGCCGTCAGTGAGTACGGTCTGGACCGGGTGGGGGGAGGGGTCGGCTGAGCCACCCCCTCTCCTAGCAGTCTGACCCCCAGACTGCCTGCCTGCGGGGGTCCTCCTTCATCGTCCTGTCTGTCTGTCTCTCCTAGTGCCGCCCTACACCATCGTCTACTTCCCGACCCGAGGTGCGGCCGCTGCTCCTTTAGGAGGGCGAAGGGCACAGACAGGGGCCCCAGCAGGACCTCCAGTCTGGACAGCCCGCGGCGGAGGCGGAGGCGGAGGCGGACGCTGAGGCGGAGGCGGGACCCCCCGGGGGGCGGGGCCGGGATCTCGGGCCCGGGCCTCATCCTCTCTGGGGCCAAGGGCGGGGCGCTCTATCCATCTGTCTCTGGTCCCTTCCTGGGGCGCTGTGGGCTGGGTCTGCCTCCCTGTCCTCGCCCCCCGCCCCCCCCAAGACACGCCGGGGGCTCCACCCTTTCTCCACGGTCCATCTGCTCCGCAGCAGGCTCGGAGGCTAGAGTTTGTCCTGTCCCCAAGTCCAGTTCCCATACTCCTGACTTCCCCAGGGCGCTGCGAGGCTGGGGTCTCTGCCCATCCCCACACCCCGTCCTCCCCCTCCCCCAGGGCGCTGCGAGGCCCTGCGCATGCTGCTGGCCGACCAGGGCCAGAGCTGGAAGGAGGAGGTGGTGACCAAGGAGTCCTGGTTGCAGGGCCCACTCAAGGCCTCCTGTGTGAGTGACTGTGCTGAGGCAGCAGTTGGGCCTTTATGGGACAGCACAAGGGTGCGGGGCAGCTGAGCTCAGCGTCCCTCACCGAGCCCTTCCCCCTCCCAGCTGTACGGGCAGCTCCCCAAGTTCCAGGATGGAGACCTCATTCTGTACCAGTCCAATGCCATCCTGCGACACCTGGGCCGCTCCTTTGGTGAGTCCTGAGGTCGAAGGCCGCCCAGTCCAGAAAAGCACCTGAAGGGTCCCTCCAAGATGTCCTGGGGCCTGAGTTGCTGCCACCGGTCCTGGGGCTGGAGGGCAGGCCACATGGCCCTAGAGGAAGGGGCAGGGCCTGGGTTAGGAGGGTTCTGGGTTATAGGGCTGGGGCTGCCGGTCCACCCGGGCAGGGGCCATACAGGTCTGGCTACCCTCCAGCTAGTCAGCACCACATGGGTTCACTGTGCCTGTTTCCTGGATGACAGCTCAGAGGCAGTCACCAGCCACCACGTGTGTGCTGCTATAGGCTAGAGCCGCTGTGGGTGTGCCCAGGAGCTTCAGAGTAGACCTCCTGCCCGTTTCTTCCTGCTCTGGCCTCACCTGAATCTGGAAAACCCATGCACACAGTGAGCAGGCCTGTGGCCTGTTTCAAGGGTGGCGGGAATGTGGCTTAGGGAGATGGCTGCCTCTTCATTGGCTATCTTGGTGGGGAGGGGGGGGTGTCCCAGGAGGACAGAAGAGCAGTGGGATGAGCCAGGCCCAGGCCCACCCTAACTACTGCAGCCCCAGGGTGAGAGGACAGAGGCCTCCAGCCGTGGCCTGCTTCCCCATCTCTCGCCCCACGCTCTCCTGCACTCAGAGGGACACACCAGTCTGCAGAGCCAAGTTCTGTCCAGGCCCCACAAACGGCCACTCCTCTGGCCTAGGGAAGCATGATCAGAGGCTTGGCCCACACTTGCAGGCGACAACCTGGAGGAAGGGATTGGGGCGATGTGGGCAGGGAATTTCTGACTCCCAGGGACCCAGGGTGTGGTCTCAAAGACAAGCATGGGCTTCTGCTGGGTATGTTCCTTGGGCTCGTGGAGATGGGAGCAGCAGAGTTGGGGAAAGAGGACTCTCCAACGCAGGGGACCTGGTTTCCCAGCCCTGAGGCCTGCAGGCTTCTGGGGGAGAGGGGAGCAGCGGGGCACCAGCCTGGACAGAACCTGACCCTCTGTCTGGCCGCTGACCCAGGGCTCTACGGCAAAGACCAACGAGAGGCAGCGCTGGTGGACATGGTGAATGACGGTGTGGAGGACCTCCGCAGGCACTGCAGCCACATCATCCATCACGGCCATGTGAGCAGGCTGGGCTTGCACTCAGGGCTGGGGCTGGGGGGCTGCCCGGGCCAGACATGCCACGGGCCGCCACGGCATCACTCCCTTTCACAGGAGGAGGACAAGGCCCAGTATGTTCTGGAGCTGCCGGGGCACCTGAAGCCTTTTGAGACCCTGCTGTCCCAGAACCAAGGGGACCAGACCTTCATTGTGGGCGACCAGGTGAGTGCTGAGTCCAGCCCGTTGTAGGTCCATTTCTCAGAAGGGCAAACTGAGACCAGAGCAGTGCCATGACTGGTTCACTGGAGTAGCCAGAGTTCTGGCCCCCAGTAGCCCCCCTCTCTCTTGACCACATTCAAACCCCCTCCCGCCCCCACCGATGCAGAGCGAGCACGTGAGCCATTGGTTCAGCAAAGCTGGGCAGACCAGGGGACCGGCTCGGGCTCCCTGCCTCGCACCTCCCACACCCACCGAGCCCCTGCCCCGCTCTGCCCTGCAGATCTCCTTCGCTGACTACAACCTGCTGGACCTGCTGCGGATTCACCAGGTCCTGGCCCCTGGCTGCCTAGACTCCTTCCCCCTGCTCTCGGCCTACGTGGTCCGCCTCAGCGCCCGGCCCAAGCTGCAGGCCTTCCTGGCCTCCCCGGAGCACGTGAACCGCCCCGTCTTTGGAAGCCGCAAGATATGAGCCCTCTTGGCCTCCCCTGGCAGACGGGCTGCCCTTGGGACCAATAAACACGGTGAGAGGAAAGCTGTGCTGTGGTCACTGAGGGACCGGGTGGCCACAGGGGGCCCTCTGCCCCTTCCCAGGCTGCGTCTCAAAAGATGAGGGCTGGGCTGGGCCCTGGAAAAGCCATAGGTCCCCAGAGCTGCCGGGAGACAAAGAGGAGTTCCAAGTCCAGAGAGAAAGATGAGATCCCAAACCTCAAAGATCTACCCTGGACAACTTCCTGCAGGAGGGGTTGACCCCCTCCAGGGGGTACTCATGTTTATGGCAACCTGGGAACCATCTCCATCTGGGAGAAGGGCCGCCATGTAGGGAACAGACAGTCCCTGACGTCTGTGTGATGAGTTCTGTCGTCCGGCACAGGCAGGGCGCTTGGTCTCTGCACACTCAGGTGCTGTGCACACATGCCGCTCGGGAGTGACACGCACGCTCGGGTGTTTCACCTGAGTGAGTGTTGATGTTGTCCATTCTCTTGTGTCCCCCACAGTCACCCGCAGGCAGGGCCCAGGTGTATGGCTGAAAGCAGACCTGGGAGCTCTGGGCGCATCATGCTGCTTGGGAAGCCGGGGGTGGGGGGCGTGGTCAAGGGTCTCCTCCCGGACCCTCTGTCAGCCCTTGGCGGGAGCACCCTGCCACCTGCCCGGTCCCAGCCCATCTCTCCCCTCCTGAAAGACTGTGACCGCCTCCTGCCTCCTGTGGCACCCTCAGCCTGTCCAGCCCCTCCCGCTGGCTCTTTGGAGTCAGATAATTCCAGAATGCCTGGCACTCCCAGTGCAGAGCTCTCATGGCTTCTTGCTGCCCTTCAGGCAAAGGCCACAGCCTGAGGAGCCTGCCAGGCACTCCTAGAAATGAACTCTTCGGTCGCCAGAACATTCCCCACCCCCCTGCCCGGTTCACCCTTAGAGCTGCTCTCAGCTCTCTGGACAGCCCAGCCCTCCCGCCCCTCCCAGCCTTTGTCCCCGTGGCCTCCTCCGGCCCCCCACTCTCCCCGCCACCCCAATGGCCACGCCCCTTCAGCCCTCAGCTCACTGCCCCTCCGCTGTGGCCAGGTGCCCTGGGCACTTCCCCCTCTCCTGTAGCTCCGCTCTGTGGGGTCTGGCCTGCCTAGTGGTCTCGGCTCCAACCGTCCTCCTTTGAGGTCAGAGAGCCGATCAGGTTAATTTCTGTCTCCCCCGCCCCCAGGTGAGGTGCTGACTTACCTTTACCCGTCAGGAAATGGGTGTGCAAACACCAGCAAGAGCTGCCTCTTTGTGTCTGGGACACTCTACCTCCATGGGGGAGGCCGCAGGGCCTCAGTAGTGCCCCCCTCACCCCCATCAACCGAGCCTGTTTCATAAGGTCTCCTATCACAGGCCTGTCCCAGTTCACAGACCTGGTGGCCCTGCTCCATTCTTGCCCCATACTAGGGACTTCTCGCACTTAATCCCCTCAAGGGAGGAAACCCAAACTCAGAGAGGGAAGGCAACTTGTCCAAGGCCACACAGCTTATCAACGGGAGAGCTGGAATTCAAACCCAGGGCTGAGGAACTCCTAGGCGGTCCTCGGAAAGGGAGGAAGGGAGGGGGCTGGGGCCAAAGGAGTGGGCAGGAGGCCATTTTCAGGAGCAAGAGTGACTTGGGCCCAGGCAGGTGCCAGATGCTCCGGCGGGTGGGCAGGGGCACTGGTGGCCACTGTGGAGGCCTTGCCTGCCAGGCCAAGGACTTGGTGTTGACCCCGGGGCACAGGGGTCACTGCAGGCTTTTGAACAGAAAGGAGGACTCTTAGAAATCTGAGCCTGTAAGTGCTCAGGGAGCCTCAGGCATCACCTAAGTCTACACACTCACCTTACAGACAGGGAAACAGAGGCCTGGAGAGCGGAATGACTTCCCAGGTTCATGGGCAAGTGAGTGGGTGGGCCGTGGGGATGTCCTGGGCCTGATGCTCCTGGTCTGGATGCCTGGCTGCCCCTTAAAGGAGCCTTTGCCTGAGAGACTCCAGCAGGGTGAAGAGGGTCTTTTGTGCATTAGATTTGGGGGGCTGGTGGGCAGCTTTGGTTTCTTTGGGTGGGAAACCCCCAGGAAGGCCCACTGGTCTCCGAGAGGACGGCGTAGAACCTGAGCCCGCATTGCCCTGGAGGCAGAGATTGGGCCACGGGGGTTCACGGCACAGGTGGAGGGGACAGTGGCCAAGCGAGTCCACAGAGCAGGCTTGGGGGACACGCGGGCTTCCTGCAGGTCTTGGGACAGTGGGAGGAAAGTTACTCTTTTGAAAATTTCCTGGGGCTTCCTTGGTGGTCCAGTGGTTAGGACTCCATGCTTCCACTGCAGGGGGCGTGGGTTCGCTCT
Source organism: Lipotes vexillifer (assembly GCF_000442215.2). Classification (NCBI taxonomy): domain Eukaryota; kingdom Metazoa; phylum Chordata; class Mammalia; order Artiodactyla; family Lipotidae; genus Lipotes; species Lipotes vexillifer. The sequence goes on along the minus strand of NW_006776536.1, from coordinate 641,810 downwards.
TTGGTCAGGGGACTAAAGTCCCACATGCCGTGCAGTGCGGCCCAAAAATAAATTTTAAAAAAAAGAAAGAAAAAAAACTTCCTGCAACCAACTGCTTCCACATTCTTTGGGGTGACTGGGCTGAGTGTTTTTGATTGTGCAGCTCCGTGACCCCAAGAAGGTGGCTAGAAGAGGCCCCTGCCGCTGAGAGGAGGGACTCCGGGGACTGGCAGGGCCCCAGTTTGGGCATCTGGTGTAAGCTGGTGCAGCAAGGATGGGGGTGATGAGATCACCAGGTGGGGGAGAGACTGGGAGCCCCTCCAGCTGGAGAGGTGACAAGTGACCCCGGGACTGAGCTTCCTCCAAGCAATGCCCCAAGCATTTTATATATATTTACTCATTTAATCCTCACAAAAGAATCCACCTAGTGGATGCTATTAATATCCCCATTTTACAGATGAGGAAATCGAGGCAGGGAGAGGTGAAGTAACCTCCTCAAGGACATGCAGCTGGTTACGAGGCCAAGCCAGTTTTCGAACCCAGGCTCTCTGGCCTCAGAGCCTGCGCTTGTAACAACTCTCCCAGCTTGAACCAGAGTGGCTGCAGTTACCAGCAGGCAGCTGGTAACTCTGGTGACCCCACCCTAATTATAGGGGGACAAGAACCCTAAGAGAAAGGTTAGGCTTCCACCCTCTCAGGGTGGAAGTGGGACAGGTTCCAGTATAGAGGCTGGAACATTTAAAGACTGGTGACTGGGTTTGCTCCCCAGCTTGGGAGGAGGGACGTGGCGGTTACAGACTCAAAACACCGGTCCTCCTGGGAGCTCCTGGTCCTTAACCGGCTGCTGCTGGGTCAGAAGAGGTGGAATCTAGGGTGCTGGCATCAGTTTCTGCAAGGGTTTGCCCTTTAGTGGCAGCTCTGGGACTCAAAAGAGTCTCCCCTGGGGTACCAGCCTGGGGAGGGTGGGGATGAGGAGTGCAGGCAGTCACCCCAGACCTCAGGGGTAGAACCGGGGCTGCTTTGAGGCCTCGAGTCCGGGTCTTGGCCCGTGGGCCTCGCTGCCCAGCCATGCCAGAGGCTGCGGGAATGTTAGCTCATTCATAAGTCCTTCTTAGCCTTGTCTCTGGCCTCCACCACCTTCTCCTGGCTCTGTCAAGGTCCCGGCTGGCTCTGGTTTGGGCTGCCTTCCCCCTCTCCAGCCCACTTGGTGAGCTGCCGGCGGGCTCTCTTCCCTACCCTGGAGGTCGGAACCCCTGGCTGCCCTTCCCCAGATGTACAACCTCTCTGGGCCCGTTTCCTCTTCTGACATTCTGGGCAGTCACAAAGTGCCACACTGTTTACCAAGCACCTTCTATGTGCCAGACACTTAGCGGCTCTTAAAACTTCCATTTTACAGGTGAGAAAACTGAGGTCGTCAGAGCTGGAATTTGCACCCAGGCAGACTGCCTGCCAAGCCTGCATTTTTCCCTAAGAGCCCCAGAAAATGCTCTCAAACGTGCTCTGGACGAATCTAGTCATCAGCGAAGTGGTTATTTAAAATGTTAATGTTAGTACAATGTTAAATATCCTGATTGCAATCAAGTCAAAGCCACAGGAATTTTAGAAGCAAGAGTACAGATCACGTCCAACCACTGGCCTGCTTTGCTGTTTGCTTTCATGGCTGAGAGGCTGGAAACCAGCTCTGCAAACATGCGGAGATGAAACCAGGGTGAGCATGAACAACTGGGAGGCTCCACTCACCGACCCTAGGGAGACGTTTACCCCCAAGAACTGCTGAAGTTTGTCCAGGAAGTGCTTTTGGCAACACCGCTTGAACTCCAGATCTTCCCACTGGAAGACTTTGTTTGGACCCGGGGTGCCTTGGCATCTCCAGATGGGATTTTCCACAAGGTCAGGAAGATATAGCCCAGGATCCCGCGAGCTTTGCCTGCTGTCCCTTCAACTTATTTGCATGAGCCTTGTGCTTAAGAGAAGCACCCAGGGGAGAAAATAAAACAAAGGCTTTTGGCTCACCCATTGGCTGCATCCATGACTGTGTTCTGGCTCAAAAGGGTGTCAACAATGAGAAAGTGGTGGCTTCTCAAAGATTCAGGCTCAGTACGTTTAAGTCTTCAGATAGACCTACGGATTAGGCCACACCTATGGAAAGTTACCATTTTGAGAGTTTGAAGCAGTGGCTTTTTCCTGTTATTCCAAAAATAGGGCAACTGGGACTTTGGCTCATAAATTCGGCCAAGGCAGAGTTAGACACACAACTGGGATGGCCGCTCAGCTCTGACCTGGCAGTATCCGTGTGCATCTCCTCCTCCAACCCTGCCAGCCCCCATCACCCCCTGCCGGTACCAGGCCCTGTCCTCCAGACACATGTGACCCAAGCCCAGCTAGTCACCAAGCCCCAGCCCCAGGCACAGTGGATGGTCCAAGGTGTGAGCCCTCGCAGGGAGCTGGGCCCATCAGAGTCCCCCCCTGACCCATCCTGGACAGCGCTGGCCAGGCACCAGGAGCTCCCTCTGCGACCAGAGCTTTCTTTTCTGTACAAGAGTCTGTGAGGATGTGACTTTGGAGTAGACTGTGGGGTTGGTTACAACTGAGAGAGTGGAGCCTGTGTGTGTGTGTGTGTGTGTGTGTGTGTGTGTGTGTGTGAGAGAGAGACAGAGAGAGAGAGAGAGAGAGAGAGAGAGAGAGAGAGAATGAGTTTTTTTAGGCCACAATTACAGTCCCCAAGAGGCCAGATCCACTCTGTCCTTCCTCTGGTTTGTTTATGTGGCCCCAGACATGGCTCTCTTTTGGAGTTGAGTTTCTGTGACTGCAGCTGAAAGAGACTGTGATAGTTTCCAAATATGTACACAAACGCTTTGACAATTTTCCCCTCAGAATTTGGAACCAATCTCCTACCTCTTGAGTGTGACTGGACTTAGTGACTTGTTTCTAATCGCAGGTGTCGAGGAGATGGTTGCGGGATGTGCAGGACGAGGTCGTGGAAGGCTCTGTGGCTTGCTCCTGACTCCCGCTCTTGGGTCACCAGCCACCCATCATGAAGACACTCAAGCAGCCCTGGTGATAAGGAACTGAGGCTTCGTGCCAAATCCAGCACTAAATCATCATCCATGTGAGCAAACTGTTTAGAAGGGACTCCTTACCCTGCCTTGCCCGTTTCTTTCCATGGGAACCACAATAAAGACTTCTGCCCACAGTTGCCCATCTTTCTCCGCCTCTTGATCGACCCTGGTGCATCTTCAGGCCACCAACCCCCAACCCCAGCGTGGCATACCTCGTTCTCTTGGGATCTGTGAGAAACAAACTATCTTTTTGATGGCAGCTGCCTCTTGATCTGTTGGCCTCACCATACCTAAATAATAATAAAACCTGTATTTAAAACAGAGACCCTGGGCAGCAACTGCCCAGCCAAACCACTCCCAAATTTCGGACTCAGAAATGGAGATAATAAATGCTTAATGTTTTAAGTAGCTAAATTTTGAGGTCATTTGTTAGGCAGCAATAGATAACTAATACAGAGTTGGTACCAGGCCAGCACCATCCAGCCCCAGCGTGGGATGAACATGGAGCAGATTTTAAGCTTCACAAAGCAAGGCAGGTGCTCTGAGGTTTAATGAGCTACTTTCCAGACGTTTTCTGGTTCCTTTGGTTGAGGTTTTGGTGTCTTCTCTGAGGCCACTCAGCAGAAGCGTTGATTAGTGCTTGGGACAAAGGCACATCCTTCAAACAGGAATCTTTCCTTTGATGATCCCAATTCCTGATTGCAAACCCAGCGTGGCCAATCACCCCCATGTACGTTCCAGTGATTAGTTTTTCCACGCAGCTCATTCATGTTGAAGAGCAGCTGATGAGCTCGACTTGCCCCTTACTTGCTGTGTCATCCAGATCTTGATACCCCAACAAGAAAATACATCTAAAACATTTAGCTCAGTGCCTGGCACATAATAAGCGCTCAATAAATGGCTGAACACAATTTTTGTAAGAACCCAGCTCTGCAGATATTATTGCCACCCTTAGTTTCAGGGCTATCTCAACATCTTGAGAAAGCGGCATGTCTTCTTTCACCATATATTTTGTACAAATAAGCAACTGAACAGGAGGAAAAAAAAAACTGATGGTCAGTTGACCTCTAGCAAAACCTGAAGTTTGACATTTTCAGTCAGTCGTCGTTCTGCACTTGTGTGTAGAATGAAACAAAGAAATATTACTCCATTGCGATTTTCTCTCCAAGTAAAGATTTTTAAATCGAGTTTTTTATTATTCAGTTTTTAAGATCAACACATTATTTAAGAATGAAAACCAAATGGATTGTTCTAATCACAACAGGTTGAAAAGCTATCTTCTCACAGACAGCCCTTGATAGGTGATTCTTCTGTTTAAATAGTGTATTAGTCAGCGTTCTCTGGAGAAACGGAACCAGTAGGGGAGATATACATAGATAAGATTTATTACATGATTATGGAGACTGAGAAGTCCCACAGTCTGCCGTCTGCAGGCTGAGGCCCAGGAAAGCCAGTGGTGTGGTTTGAAGGTTTGAGAGCTGAGGGCTGATGCATTGCGTTGGCCAAAAAGTTCATTTGGGGTTTTCTGTAATATGTTGATTTTTTTTTTTTTTAGAAGATGTTGGGGGTAGGAGTTTATTAATTAATTTATTTATTTTGGCTGTGTTGGGTCTTCATTTCTGTGCGAGGGCTCTCTCTACTTGCGGCAAGCGGGGGCCACTCTTCATCGCGGGGCGCCGGCCTCTCACTGTCGCGGCCTCTCTCGTTGTGGAGCACAGGCTCCAGACACGCAGGCTCAGTAGTTGTGGCTCACGGGCCCAGTTGCTCCGCGGCATGTGGAATCTTCCCAGACCGGGGCTCGAACCCATGTTGCCTGCATTAGCAGGCAGATTCTCAACCACTGCGCCACCAGGGAAGCCCATATATTGATTTTTTTGCCCAACCCCAATATTATAGATTCCAGTCCAGCTCAGAAGGCGTGAGAACCAAGAGTGCTGAGGGCAGGAGATCGACGTCCACCTGAAGGAATCAGGCAGGAAGTGAATTCAACCTTCCTCTGACTTTTTGTACTATGGAGGCCATCAATGGATTAGATGAAGCCCACCCACTTTGGGGAGAACCATCTGCTGGAACATCTGTCCTTCCCCACGCACGGCAT
>NW_006776536.1:613430-636664 GCF_000442215.2 Lipotes vexillifer | reverse complement strand
GGCATTCCTACACCTGAACATCTTTTCTCACGTAGCGAAGTTCTTCCATGACTGCCCCGATGCCCTCTGACCTAGAACACCACTTGGTCTTCCTACAAGGGCTGATCCCAGCAGCCTGGCGCTGGCCTGAGCTGCTTTCAAGTGACCAATGCAGCTGCTCAGCATTTGCTCTGGTCAAGGCGTGAGATGCACAGATTGACAGTGTCACTTTGTAAACCAGCAGTTTGTACCAGCTCTCAAGGTGGCCCTTGCTGCTCCACCTCTATGCATCCAAAGCACTGCCTGGGCCTCCAGTTTTCAAGGGCACATTTTATTTTGTGTTAGAATGCTCATTTACATATCTGCTTCCCTATTCTATGATGAGGAGCCTTTGGAGAGAAGGGGCTGCATTATTATTATTGTTTTCTTCTTTTCCCACATTTGTTGTTGTTGTTATTTTATTTATTTTTTTTGCGGTACGCGGGCCTCTCACTGTTGCGGCTTCTCCCGTTGCGGAGCACAGGCTCCGGACGCGCAGGCTCAGCGGCCATGGCTCACGGACCCAGCCGCTCCGCGGCATGTGGGATCTTCCCGGACCGGGGCACAAACCCGTGTCCCCTGCATCGGCAGGCGGACTCTCAACCACTGCACCACCAGGGAAGCCCTAGATTAGTTTTTATTTTTGACAATTTTTTTTTTTTTTGCGGTACGCGGGCCTCTCACTGTTGTGGCCTCTCCCATTGCGGAGCACAGGCTCCGGACGCGCAGGCTCAGCGGCCATGGCTCACAGGCCCAGCCGCTCCCCCGCGGGTGGGATCTTCCCGGACCGGAGCACGAACCCGCGTCCCCTGCATCGGCAGGCGGACTCTCAACCACTGCGCCACCAGGGAAGCCCGTTGTTGTTATTCTTTAAAAAAACATTTATTTATTTATTTATCTGTTGAAGTTTAGTAGATTTACAATGTTGTGTTAATTTCAGGTGTACAGCAAAGGGATTCAGTTATACGTACATATATATTCTTTTTCACATTCTTTTCCATTTAGGTTATTACAAGATATTGAATATAGTTCCCTGTGCTATACAGTGGGTCCTGTTGTTTATCTATTTTATATAGAGTAATGGATGTAACCATATTCGTTGTTTGCTACGTAACAAACCACCCCAACACGTAGTGGTTTGAAACAACTCTCATGTCTTATTTCTCCCAGTTCTGTGGCTTGGTCAGATATCTCTTCTGGTCTGGGACAAGTCACCTGGGGCTGGTGGTCCAGGTTGCCCTCATTGTCACCACCTGGGCCTCAGTGAGATGCCTGGGACCTCCATCCACTTGACCCCTCATTCTCAGAGGCCTCTCTCAGAGGCCTGCCCGGAACTAGATAATGTGGAAGTTTTCCAGCAGTAAAGAGAGAGCAAAAGCCTCAACGCGGAAGTGCTTTTCAGACCTCTGCTGGTGTCACTTTTGTTAATATTCCACTGACCACAGTAAACCACACTGCCAAGCCCAGATCACAGGAGGTAGAGACATTCTTTAGCTCTTGATGGGACAAGGGGCAAATTCACCTCGCAGAGGGGCTTGTGCAGGACAATGGGAAGAACTTGGGGTCGGTTTGCCATCAGCCACCAATGCTTTCAGGCAGAAGGTGAATGATCACAAGAAGAACAGAGATGCAAGAAAGCAAGCAAGCCAAGAGGTGACCATATGCATAGTTTTCAGGGTAACCCTAAACGAATAGAAACAGAGTGTATGTCATATAAACTAAAAGTAAAGAAAAATGGAAAAAAATACTCAACCAATCCAAAAGAAGGCAAGAAAGAAATGAAAGAGAACAGAACAGGCAGGACAAATAGCACAAAACAAGACAGGTTGAAACACAAATATATATTAGCAATTAAACTGAATGTAAATAGACTATCCGCACAAATATGCCCAGCTGATTTTTTACAAAGAGGCAAAAACAATTCAACAGAGGAAAGATAGCCTTTTCAACAAATGGTGCTGGAGCAATTAGACTGCCATAGGCCCCCAAATGGGAGAAAATGTTCAGGATCTAGGGCGAGGCAAGGAGTTCTTAGACTTGACACTAAAAACGTGACCCACAAAATGAAAAATCGATAAATTGGACCTCATAAAAATGAAAAAATTTGCTCTGCATAATGCCCTATTAAGAGGATGAAAAGACTAATTATAAGTGGGAGAAAATATTTGCAAACCATATATGCAACTAAAAAGTAGTATCTAGAATATGTAAAAAACCCTTAAAACTCAACAGGTAAAGCCCCCCCCCCCCAGCAATTCTACTTGAAAATGGGTAAAAGACATGAAGAAACAGTTCACTGAGGATGATACAGGTGGAAGATAAGCACATGAAAATATATTCAGCTTCATCAGCCACTAAGCAAATGCAAATTAAAGCCACAATGAGATATCACTACTGGGACTTCCCTGGTGGTCCAGTGGTTAAGAATCCATCTTGCAGGCTTCCCTGGTGGCGCAGTGGTTGAGAGTCCGCCTGTCGATGCAGGGGACACGGGTTCGTGCCCCGGTCTGGGAAGATCCCACATGCCGCGGAGCGGCTGGGCCCGTGAGCCATGGCAGCTGAGCCTGCGCATCCGGAGCCTGCGCTCCGCAACGCGAGAGAAAAAAAAAAAGACTCCATCTTGCAATTCAGGGGACGCCAGTTCCATCTCTGGTTGGAGAACTAAGATCCCACATGCCGCGGGGCAACTAAGCCCCAGCGCCACGACTAGAGAGAAGCCTGAGCACCGCAATGAGCATAGAGCCTGTGTCTGTGCATGCTGCAACTAAGACCCGACGCAGCCAAAAAAATAAATAAATATCAAAAAAAAAAAAAAAGATATCACTACACATTTATCAGAGTGGCTAAAAAAATAGTAACAACACTAAATCCTGGCAAGGAATTGATGAAGCTGGATTACTCATATATTGCTGGTGGGAATGTATATTGGTACGTTTACAAACTGGAAACAGTTTGGCAGTTTCGCGTAAATCTAAACATGCAAATTATCGTACAGCCTAGTCATTGCGCTTTTGGGCATTTATCCCAAAGAAATGGACATTTTCTGTCACACACAAAACACCTGTATATGAATGTTTATAGCAGCCTTATTGGTAACAGCCCCAAACAGCAATAAAAAGGAATGAACCACTGATAACAGGACAACTGGAATCTAGAGAATTGTGCTGAATGAAAAAAAAAGCTAATCCCAAAAGCTTGCATACTATTTGATTCCATTTATATAACCTTCTTGTTGTGACCAAATTATAGAAATGGAGGACAGGACTTCTCTGGTGGCGCAGTGGTTAAGAATCTGCCTGCCAATGCAGGGGACACGGGTTCGAGCCCTGGTCCAGGAAGATCCCACAGGCCACGGAGCAACTAAGCCCGTGCGCCACAACTACTGAGCCTGCACTCTAGAGCCCGCAAGCCACAACTACTGAAGCCCCCGTGCCACAACTACTGAAGCCCGCGCGCCTAGAGCCCGTGCTCTGCAACAAGAGTAGCCCCCCGCTCTCTGCAGCTAGAGAAAGCCCAGGCGCAGCAACGAAGACCCAACGCAGCCAAAAATAAATAAAAATTTTTTTTAAGAAAACGAAAAAAAAAAGGTATTGTGGTTTTAGTTTTCATTTCCCTGATGACTAATGATGTCACGCATGTTTTCTTATGCTTGAGGGTTGTATAATATTACCACATGGCATATCTCAAGACAGCAAACACTTTTTTTCCTTAATTTTATTGAAGAATAGTTGATTTACAATGTTGTGTTAATTTCTTCTGTACAGCAAAGTGATTCAGTTATACATACATATATTCTTTTTCTTTATGGTTTATCACAGGATATTGATTATAGTTCCCTGTGCTACACAGTAGGACCTTGTTGTTTATCCATCCTATATATACAGCAAAAACTTTTTTTTTTAACTTTGAGGGTTGGACTGTGAAATATGGACACAGGTGGCTAGTAATTTGCTCCCCCTTCAAACCAGTCTTTAAATATTTAGTCATCATGTATTTAGTTGGGCCATATAGAAGCTGCTTTAAAAAAAACAAAAAAACAAAAAACCTTGTTTATAGAAACAGATTCACTTTCAGGGGCTGAAAAAAAACCCTCGTAACCATTTCCTACTTCTCTGTAGTTCTCATTCTTGCTTCAAGTTCTGTACTAATTGGATATAGGTTCAACTGAAATTACAAAGCCTTCAAAAACAGCAGCTGAAACAGGCTAGAAGTTTTTTTCTCACTCAACTAAAAGTCCACAGGCCTAGTATCCACTGTCCACGGTGTTGGGGACCCAGGCTCCTTCCAGCTGACTCTGTCACGCTAAGGCTGCTGTCCTATCTCCTCTGAGTTCCAGCCAGGGGAAGGGAGTTCTCTGAACCACAGCCACTGGGGAGGCACATTCTAGGGTTTACAATGTAGGTGATAAAATAAGTTACTTGCGGCCAACACCCAGCACAACCCCATGCAGCATTTGGTTTGGAATTTCTGACTTTCAACTGACAATGACTTCTAGTGAATATGCCTTGCAAAGATACTCAGCAAAGACAGGCAATGTTATCAAGAAGTTCTTTTTTTCTCCTTTTTCAGCACTTCAGGAGGTGGGCCAATTCATACTTAACCAGTTATTTAAGGAATCGAGGTGGAGAGTATACTGGCTGCTTTATAACTGGTTTATTCCAGTTCTGTTTTATATAATGGCCTCTGGGGAAACTCCCGGTGGCCTCCGCCTAAGCCCTGCTCTGACTGTGGTGACAAGTCCCTGGTTTGACAGCAGAGTTTCTCCTACACTCTGCCAAGCACCTCGTGAAGCCCACAAGTGTGCCACCCACCACAAGGGTGGAGGGCTCACTCCTAATACTGTCTCCTCCCATTTGTGTTAGGACGATTTTGACTGCAAGCCACAGAAACCCCACTCAAACAAAAGCGAATGTCTTGACTCGCCCCCTGGGAGGTGATGGATGCTTCTGACTTTAGGCATGCTGGCTCATCTCCAGATCTGTCCCACTCTCCCTGGCTCCCCACACCTGCTCCCTGGACCACTCCCCCAAATCAGCTGCCACATACATGTCCTGGTCTCGGGCTCTGCCTTCTGGGGAGACCCAGCCTAAGACAGCAGGGGCTAGTTATAGTAATAGTTTTTATGAGTTTTTCCAGTGTTGGGGGTGACTGATATGTTTACTCCTGTGGACATGTGTTGACACAATCTTTCAATGCACAGGGAGGAAGATGTAAGGCAGGTTCCATGGGCTTAGGGACTCTGTCTCCTCCCCTGCTGAGTCCCCAGTGCCCTGAACAGTGCCTGGCGCTTAGTAGGTGCTCAAGAGGTAGCTGTTGAAGGAGTGGGGCGAGGGCGGTCCTGTGGCTCTTGGCGGCGTCCTCCGGTCCTGTCTCTCTGAGCTAAGTTTCTTCCTGGGGCGAGCCTTCCTCCAGGCCGCTGCACTCCCTGGTTGTGCCTCAGGAGGGTGCCAGAACCTTGGCGTCTAGAGAAGAAGTGTGCTCCCCACTGCCCAGGACCCGCACCTGATGGTCCCTGGCTGGGGGGTCTGAGGGTGTGTGTCAGGAAGGGGCAGGGAAAAACCTTGCCTGGGCCTGAGTCCTGACCCCAGCTTCTCCCACACTGGGATGGAGCTCATCGGTCCCTGGCAGGTGTAGGGATGGCTCCTGGGTGGTGTGCACTCCCTGGCGTCAGCCTCAGGGAACAGAGATCCTGGGAGCAGAAAAGCCATCTGGGAATATCCCAGGATAGGCGGGGAGGGACAGAGGTCTGCATCCTGAGCTGGCCCAGTGGGCTCTGACCACCTTTCCTCTGCTAAGCTGGTCAGATGCGGGGAGAAGAGACTGCGGCTCTGCCTGGGGTGGAGGGGCGTGTCTATCTGGTGGCAGGGCTATTATTATTAATGTTTTAAATAAATTTATTCATTTTATTCATTTAGTTTTGGCTGCGTTGGGTCTTCGTTGCTGCGCGCGGGCTTTCTCTAGTTGTGACGAGTGGGGGCTACTCTTCGTTGCAGTGCACAGACTTCTCATTGCAGTGGCTTCTCTTGTTGCAGAGCACGAGCTCTAGGCTCATAGGCTTCAGTAGTTGTGGTGCGCGGGCTCCGTAGTTGTGGCTCATGGGCTTAGTTGCTCCATGGCATGTGGGATCTTCCCGGACCAGGGCTCGAACCCGTGTCCCCTGGATGGGCAGGCGGATTCTTAACCACTGTGCCACCAGGGAAGCCCCAGGGCTATTATTATTTTTTAATATTTATTTATTTTTTGGCCATGCCACTCAGCATGTGGGATCTTAGTTCCCTGACCAGGGATCAAACCCATGCCCCCTGCAGTGGAAGCGCGTAGTCCTAACCAGTGGACCACCAAGCAAGTCCCAGGGCTATTTTTGCTGCTTTCTAAAGGAATGTGCCTTCGGCCCTCACCTGCCCCGGAGCACGGTGGATGCCAGCATTCTGGCGCTGAGGGGACACAGACCCTGAAAGAGCCTCGCTGCCACCAACTGGCCCTGCTCCCGCAAGGCTAGAGATGAAAGCCCTTCTGGGGTTTCCAGTTGCTCCTGGATGGGAGTATTCTGAACGCGAAACCGCTAAAGGAGCTCACCCAGGTTATCAGGTTGTGCTGGGACGCTACAAATGATGTGAGCAGGGCCCCGGAGCACCAGGAATCCAGTCCCAGCCCCTCTCAGCCCTCTGGGGAGCATTGGGGTAGAGCCACCTTCCCTTCATGCCCTGGTGAGTGGGGGGTCAAGTCCCTGGCTTGGTCTTTGCTGGCCTGAGCCCTTGGTCATGCCTCACACGGCAGGTTGGTAGGCACAGAGTGGCACTGGATCAGCCCAAGAAGGGGAAAGTGGCCAACGGCTTTCCCCAGCATCAGTCTGCTCCTGGGCCCCGGCACCCCCATGCGAAGTGGAGCTCCCAGCCCTGAAACGGGCCTTGTTGGCCACTTTCAGCGAAGCTCGCACCCGAGGCCCACCAGATGCTGGGCAGTCACAGTGACAGGCCAGTGCTCAGCCAGGCCACTGGGCTCCTTTCCCCATGCGGGGGCGGCTGAACCCACCGAGGGAGGGGTCCAGGGCCATCTGGGGCTGCCACTCCCATCCCGAGCTTCCTCCTGGGGCCTGGCCCAGGGAGGTGTCAGCCCAGGGTGCTAGGTGCTGTCAGGGTTGTGGGAGCAGAGAGGTGCTCCTGGGTCCCAGACCTTCGACTTTCTTGCTTTATTCTCTGGTTTGGCTGGAGCGAAACTTCACGTGGATTCCTAAGAAAGGTGTGGAAGGTAGCTTTTCTGAGACCTTCCTATCTAAAAAGTCTACCTTCCCTCTTAACCCATCACTGGTGGTCGGCCAAGCGTACATTCACAGCTGGGAGTCTTCCCCACCCTTACCTGGGAGGCCATGGCTGTGTGGTCTTCTCACCTCCACCCTCAAGGGGCGGGGGAAGCCCAAGGCCAGTCTGATTTCACTCCTTTGTGGGCAGCCTGTTTTGTTTTTTTTTGTCTCCAGGGAAGCTTTTAGATCTTCTTTTCACTCTGGGTGTTGTAAAACTCCTCAGCCATGGCTGTAGGCGTGGGTCTTTTTTCTCTTCATTTTCCTGGATCCTTGAGGTCTTTCAATCTAGAGAGGCATGTCCATTAGCTCACAAAATTCTCTCATCTCACTTGTGCGATAATGTCATTTCCTCTGTTCTCTCTGTTGGTTGGATGTCTAAACACTTGGTTTCATTTTCCAGGTCTCATCTTTTTCTTACTTTTACCTCTTTTTAAAATGTCATAAAATGTCTCTTTATATTGCAACCCTTCAGTTAGACTTTGGTTTTGGCAATCATTTTGAACTTCCAAGAATTCTTTCTAGCTCTGGTTTTCAGTTTTCCTCTCTGGGGAGATGCTGTGCTGCCCTGCCGAGAAGTGTTCCCTTCTGAACCGAAGGACTTACTCCCCAGCCCTGTGCTGGGTGGTGGCAAATAGCCCTGGGCGTCAGCCCTCTTTGGAATTGCTTAGGAACACATTCGCCTGCCTGAGTTCACACCTCCTTCCCTGCCCACATCCAGTGACTGGTTGACAAACGAGTATAAACCCCCAACCTTTGTCCCAACTCAGGACAATCTTCCACAACCACCCAGCTTCCATGCTTCCCATGGGATTGGCTCAGACCTTCACTGATACCCCACTGCCGCCCGATTTATCCCTCCACCCAATCCTGTTTCCTTCCTCTCTCTCCCGTGGGTGTTGACCCCAAGAACTCTCCCTAATAAACCTCCCCCATGCCAAGCTCTGTTTCCTGGGGATCCCAACCTATAACAGCTGGTGGCCCGAGAAAGGGTCTTCAGGGGAGTTTGGAGCAGGGTCACCCACCACCCAAGTGGCATTGAAGGTGCATCACACTGGTGGCAGAGAGAGCCTGGCCCAGATAGCAGAATGACTGCTGTACTTTAACTGGGGGAAGAGGGAAGCAGTGGAAAGGAAAGGAATGCACAGGCTGGTGAGGTAGATCAGGCATGTGAGAAATAAGAAGGCAATAGTACCTACAAGGATGGCGGAATTAGGTGTCCATTGCTAAGCTTGATCGACGCTTTGGGAGGAAGACAGTGAAAGGCTGAGAATGATGAATCGGCATGAGAAGCTAAGGGGTGTGAAGGAAGATAGCTAGGCTTCCACCTCCCTGCAGAGCTGGAGGGCAGGGTGTCAGGCCTGGGACTTAATCCTGAGAGCAGCTCAGCTCTAAAGAGGGTACAGTTTCCGGGCTTCTCTGGTGGCGCAGTGGTTGGGAGTCCGCCTGCCAATGCAGGGGACACGGGTTCGTGCCCCGGTCCAGGAAGATCCCACACGCCGCGGAGCGGCTGGGCCTGTGAGCCATGGCCGCTGAGCCTGTGAGCCATGGCCGCTGAGCCTGTGCGTCCGGAGCCTGTGCTCTGCAACGGGAGAGGCCACAACAGTGAGAGGCCCGCGTACCGCAAAAAAAAAAAAAAGAGTGTACAGTTTCCAATGAGGCAGATCTGCCGTGCCCAGGTCAGGAGACTCTGCCATACGTCATGGCAACATCTGGGCTGACAGCCCCTGCCCCGCAGACTCTTGAATCCCCAGCTTTCCCTGAACCCTCAAGCCAGAAGTGGCCCGTCCCTCCCTGCTAAGGGCTAATGCTCAGCCCCACGCCTACCCCACTTGCTTGAAGAAGATGCAAAAGCCAGACAATGTGCAGCCCCCCAGCCTCTCCTGACCACTGTGCAAATAACGAGGCTAAGTCACCATACGACCTTGTGGGGACAGGCTGGGCTGAGAAGGGAGGAGAGAGAGCACACTGAAAGGATCTGGGAACCCAGCCAGCATGTACCAGGAGAACGTGCCAGGGACTGGACGGTGATCAAAGGAGGGCAGAACACACCGTTGGACCAAGGAGAGTTTATTGAACAGTTCCCAGGGTTATAGGACTTAATTTCTAGCAAGGACACCATGAAATGGGGGCAATTAAGGTGTTAGTGTGGCTCTTAGTAGCAATGTCCACAGTAAGTGAGGTAGAAATGCCAGGATTGCCATGGTAGACGGTGGGAGGTACAGGTATAAGGCTCAAAAAAGTAGGCACGCAGGACTTCCCTGGTGGTCCAGTGGTTAAGACTCCCCGCTTCCACTGCAAGGGGTGTGCGTTACCATCCCTGGTTGGGGAACTAAGATCCCTCATGCCACATGGTGTGGCCAAAAAAAAGAGAAAAAAAAGAAGTAGGCACGCAAGCCTGGATATTCTATGTAAGGCTGGAAACCCCACATTTACCAAAGCTGTAAGGCATGTGCTGTCAAGAGGGCCTCACCATCCCTGAGAAGCTCAATGGCAATGCCTCTCCGCAGGCCAGGGCTGCCGGCAGCAGAAGCTGTACAGAACTGGGCTCCCTGTGGCAATGGGGATGAAACAATGTAGCCAGGTGGGCGCTTACCCACCAGAAGGAAGTGGGAGCAATTATTGTAAAAAAGAGCAGAATCAGATGGCTCGGCAGGTCCTAACCATAGAGAGATATGTTTGTTTGTTTTTTCACTTCAGAGCAGTAATTTGGTGTCATGGTGATAAAGAGGGAGAAGAGGGGAAATACCTTAACATTTCTCAGTAGAGACAATGTCCCTATAGATAAACATAAAATATCAAAAGTGCAACCCTGGCGCTGACTATTGCTGGGGCTTCTGATGCATTTCAAATTTAAGTGCGAGGAGAGAATGAAAAAGTCCTTCTGGACCTGTGGTTTTCAACTGTTGGAGATTGTGCGCCCCTAGGGGACATTTGGCGCTGTCTGGAGACACTCTAGATTATCCCAGGGAGGCTTCTGGCTCGTCTTGGGTAGAAGACAGGGATGCCGAGAAGCAAACTGCAATATACAGGGCAGTCCTTCACAACAAAGGATTATCCGGTCCACAATGTCCACAGTCACATTTGAGGAGCTTCATTTTAGAACAACCCTCTCATTTTACATATGATGAATCTAAGGCCCAGGGTCTCAAAAGTCTGGAAAGAAGTGGGATTTTCCCTCCCTGCCTCACGTACCCAATAGGTTATGCTCCGAACAAATCTTACAATCAAGCTATTGGATCTAAACTGCAGGAAACACATAGTTCTTACAGGAATCCAGGAATCTACCAACATGATCACTAATTTCCTTCCATGGAAATGTTAAATCTCATTGCTTTCCTTCTGTGGAAGAAAAAAATGACCAAGAAACAAAAATCAAAGTGGTCTGATTTTATTTTTTGGTAACATCTGATCTCTTATTATTTCTTTTTTTAAAATTGAACTATAGTTGATTAACAATATTGTGTTATCTTCAGGTGTACAGCAAAGATTATATACATACATATATATATATATATGTATATACATAGGGTTGGCCAAAAAGTTCGTTCAGTTAGTAAATACAACATTCAGTAAAGTTCTTGGTAAGGGTGGCGCAGCGGTTAAGAATTCACCTGCCAATGCAGGAGACACGGGTTCAATCCCTGGTCCGGGAAGATCACACATGCCGCGGAGCAGCTAAGGCTGTGTGCCACAACTACTGAATCTGCACTCTAGAGCCCGCGAGCCACAACTACTGAGCCTGCAAGCCACGTCTAGAGCTCGTACTCCGCAACAAGAGAAGCCACTGGCAATGAGAAGCCCGCGCACCGCAACGAGGAGTAGCCCCTGCTCGCCACCACTAGAGAAAGCCCACACGCAGCAACGAAGACCCAAAGCAGCCAAAATAAAAATAAAATAAAAAAAAGTTCTTGGTGAAAATGAAAAATGTGTCTTTTATGTTTACTTGAAACTGAACGAACTTTTTGGCCAACCCAAAATATATGTCCTTTTTCAGTTTATTTTTCAGTATCCCTCCTACCTCCCCTTCTCCTTTGGTAACCATAAGTTTGTTTTCTATATAGAGAAATATTTTGATGGTTATTAGTACTCAGTGCTTCTAGGAGCAAAACAAATGGTCAGCCAATATGATTATTGCCCAGTCTGGACCACCCGAAGAAATCAAGAGTAGGTGATGGGGTCTGTGGACGGTTGGCCCCAAAACGGTCACACCCCTTGTCCAGTTTGCAGACCAGAATGAGTTTTCAGACCCAGATTCACTGATGAAGGGCAGACCTGACCCCCAGCTCCTGAGTGGAAGCTTCAGTGGGACCCACCCAGGCATTTGGAACACGGCAAGGAATCCTTGATTTTTAGGAGGAGCCCTGGCTGTTCTTGGAGCTCTGAATTACAAGACAGTAAAACCAGTTTGTCTCAGCTGTGGCTGGTCCAAATGTTGGGAACGATATGATGCTTGCCAAGTATCCCCACATATGCGTGACATGCTGGACCACCCACACAGGACATGTTAAGAGACCAACTAACCTATTTGGCCACCGTTAGCTCACCACTCATCTCAAGCCCATAAAATTGTTGAGGGGAAAGAGACAGAGAGTGAGAAATTCTTTGGAGTATATCCCTGGCCCCTAAACCTTACTCTTGGAGGAGGTGAGCGAAGAGAAGCTAGAATATGGTAAAGGAGGCTACTCCCTCCCACCTCCAGCTTCCAAGCCAGGGTCTGACCCAAGCTGGGGTTCAGTGAAGCTCCAAGTTGGATGAGTTCAGGACTTTGAAGATGACACTGGACCAGACCATTCAATGACCCCAAGGTGCCTGGAAGAGCTTTTATGACTTTAGAGTTAAGCTATGGATGTGCCCTTGATTTCTTCCAGGGAGAGAGAAGGACTCCTTCAATGGAACGTGTTCAATAAGGGTGGGAAGAAAGAAAGCTCTGTCTGCTGGCACCCAGAGGTGTGCAGCTAGCTCAGAAACTGGGCATATGCTCTGAGGTGGTGAGAGAACTGCGAGGGGTGCCCAGCTCAGCCTTGGGAGATGTTCCAGGAGCTCTCAGTGGCTCCCACCCTGGACTGGAATCACCGATAGTGCCAGGATGGCAGGGAGGTGCTGGGCGTTGAAAGGGGATGATAGGGCGTTGCTATGGTGGATTCCATGGCAACTCTCTTGGTGAAGGTAAAATTGATGACACTGGAAGTCTAGCTTCTCCAGGAAGCTGGGGTTTAGGACCTTGGTCTACGTCAGAGGTTGGCAAGACTTTGCTGCAAAGGGCAAATAGCAAGTATCTTAAGCTTTGAGGACCACATAGTCTCTGCTGCAATTATTTGTTTCTGTCCTTGTAGCACAAAAGCAGACGTAGATACTATATAAATGAATGAGTGACTGGCTTCCAATAAAACATGTATTCATAAAAGCAGGTGATGACCTGAGGTCCATAGTGGGCCAAACTTTGGTTTAGATGGTGAAGGAGCACATGCTGTGCGCTCCCTCTCTGATACGAATCCTGAAGAAACTTCAAAGAGGAGTGAGAATTTCAGGAAAAACAAAATTAAACAAAACAAGCTGTACCCCCTTCAGGAGAATGATAGCTGTTTTGAACTTGTGTGTGTCTGTGTACAGGGCGTGTGTGTGTGCATGTGTGCCTGTGCGTGTGTGCGTGTATTCATAAAGATGCATGTGTGTGGGTGTGTATTCATGTGTGTGCATGTGTGTAAGTGTGTGTGCATGTGTAGGGTGGGGGCAGGGGCTGAGTGTGGCTGGAGGGGCAATAAAAAGATATCCAAGGGGAGCAGTGTGCTCTTGGTTCTCACCACTCCTGGAGTTATCAGGGTTGTCAGTGCTCTACCCCAACTTTAGTGCAGGCTTCACCAGGGTTATATCAGGGCTGCAAGACTCTTGCTGGGTGAGGCTTTGGGGAGAATAGTGGACCCTTCTAGCCTTGGGCTTTCTCCCTTCTATGCTTCCCCACAAGCCCCCGGGGTGGGGGGCTCATTAGAACCTGGAAGCCACCGCTATCAATGTGCTTCCCCAAGGATCTGAAGGGGAGCTCTGACCTCAGATGATAGCAAAGAAAGGGAAGTTGGCTGTGGTCTGGTGGTGCCTGGGGCTCATCTCCTTTGCTCTCCTTGAAACCATAGGCTGGCGTATTACCAGACAGAATGACAAATTCCACCAGGGGACATGATCTCACAGGCCCTGGAGGAGACATCCCAGAAGACAAATAGATCATCTGAAGCAGAATTAGTGGACCACACAGACAGAGAATACACGTAATAAAAATATACAAGGATATAAGAAAAGTTACTGGCATTACGAAAGAGGAAATGGCAAAAACAAACAAAGAGAAATATTATTATATATAAAAACAATCATTGAGAAAAGCCATAAAAGATGGGGTGAATCATATGATGAAGGATGAAATGATGAGGGAGAGATCAGGTAAAGCATTCTCTCTGGAAAGCTAAAAAGGAAAAAATATAAATGACAGTGAAGGAATACAGACGATAGAATAGGAGGACAATTATCCAGAAAGTACAAGTCCCAGAAGGAGAGAAAAATAAAGATGATGAGGGGGAGGGACTTCCCTGGTGGTCCAGTGGTTAAGACTTCACGCTCCCACTGCAGGGGGCATGGGTTTGAGGGTTCGATCCCTGGTTGGGGAACTAAGATCCTTCATGCCACACAGTGAAGCCAAGAAAAAAAAAAAAAAAAAAAAAAAAAAACAGATGGAGAGGAGGAAATCTTGGAAGAAATAATGAAGATACATTTCTCAGAATTAAAGAAAAGAAAGCTGATCAACCTCATGCTAAATGAGCTGAGTACGCCAAACCAGAGAGCTAGTTTGGAAACCAAGAGTGCCAAACCCAGACAATTAGAGTGACATTAAAGGATACCTGAGGTGAAAAAAGAAAATTATAAAAGCTTCCAGAGAGAAGAAAGAGATCATTTGCAAAAGAACGTGATTCCATCTGACATAGACTTCTCAGTAGAAACAATGGATGCAGGCAGACTAAATAACAATATTTTTTAAATGTTAAAGGAAAAAAATTGGACTTGGAGTTTTATATCCAGCCAAATTAAGTATGTAAATATGAGGGTGTAATGGCAACATGCTCAGGCATGCAAGGCCTCAGAGGGTTTGCTACATGAAGATTCATAGTGAAAATGCTTTGGGAGGAAGTGCTCAAGTAAGAAAAGAAACATACAAGAGCTGTTGCAGGGCATGTGGAACCAAGGATGACTGAATAACTTTATAAAGTTTTCTTGTCATCTTTTTAAAAAGCTAGGGACAAAGAAAAGAAAAAGAGACCATATAT
This sequence comes from Lipotes vexillifer, assembly GCF_000442215.2. Classification (NCBI taxonomy): domain Eukaryota; kingdom Metazoa; phylum Chordata; class Mammalia; order Artiodactyla; family Lipotidae; genus Lipotes; species Lipotes vexillifer. The sequence goes on along the minus strand of NW_006776536.1, from coordinate 622,039 downwards.
CCATTATAACCCAGAATTAAAGTTCTAGGTAATATCAACATTATGGGGGAAAGGAGGACTAAGAGTCTTGGTGTAGGGAAGGTATAGATGTTGATACTTTTATATACCCTTATTGATTTCCTAAACTTATAAATATTTATATCTTCCTCCCACAAAGTCTCTTAGGTTAAGAGCAACTATCATAAGAGCAAAAGGAAAAGAAAATAAGATGGCAAAACTAAATCCTAACTCAACAGGAATTACAACAAATGTGAATAGGTTATATTCACCAATTGAAACATAACATCAAGTTAGATTTTCCTTTAAATATTTAATAGTTGTCTAAAGATACTCTCAGTATTTGTCAAGGTAAGCTCATTGATGGTAACAAACAAACACTGAAATCTCTTTGGCTTAACAAAATAAACGTTTCTTTCCCCCTCACATCACAGTGTAATGTAGACTGAGCTGCAATTCTGGGGTGCTCTACTCCAGGCAGTGACTCAGGGATCCAAGCTTTTTCCATCTGTGGTTCTACTGTTTTGGGGGGGCTTTTTTTGGGTCCTATCCATTACCAAACCAAAGAATAAAGAAAGTGACAAGTAACAAGAATGACTGTGTGGGAAAAAAAGAAAAAAAAGAAGAATGATTGTGTGGGACAATTTACAGCCATGCCTAAAGTGGCATACATCACTTTTGCCCACATTCTATTATCCAGAATCCAGTCACATGGCCTCAGCCTAACTGCAATGGAGTCTGGGAAATGTAGTTTTCAGAATACCCAGGAAAAAGAAAGGAGATTGGTGTATATATATGTAGTTTATTCTATACACATTTAAAATAAAAAGTAAAGCTGTCTTCATTCACAGATGACACAATATGGAAAACCCTACAGCATCTATAAAACAACCTGAACTAATAAAGGAGTATAGCAAGATCACAGATTATAAGGTCTATATACAAAAAACAATTGTAAGTCTATATGCTAGTAATTAAGATTATAAAAGGAAATTTTAAAAATTCCAAATTTTAAAAAAGCTTAAGAAAGCTACTAATTTTAGGGCTTCCCTGGTGGTGGAGTGGTTAAGACTCCACCTGCCAATGCAGGGGACATGGGTTTGAGCCCTGGTCTGGGAAGATCCCACATGCCACAGAGCAACTAAGCCCATGTGCCACAACTACTGAGCCTGTGCTCTAGAGCCCACGAGCCACAACTACTGAGCCCGTGTGCTACAACTACTGAAGCCCATGCACCTAGAGCCCGTGCTCCGTAACAATGAGAAGCCTGCGCACCGCAGTGAAGAGTAGCCCCCACTTGCCACAACTAGAGAAAGCCTGCGCGCAGCAATGAAGACCCAACGCAGCCAAAAGTAAAAATAAATAAAATAAATTTATTTTTTTAAAAAACTACTAATTTAAAAAGTGAATTTTACAAGGTAACATAATACAAAGTCAATATAAAAAATTTTATTGTGTTTGTATACACTAGCAAAAAAATTGGAAAATAAAATTTGAAATATATCATTCACAGAAGCATCCAAAAACATTAAATAGAGATAAGTTTAACGAATTTTATGCAGGACATGTGCTATGAAACTACAAAACATTGCTGAGAGAAATTAAACAAGATCTAAATAAATGAAGTGATGTACCAATATTGTTAAAATGTCAGCTTTCCCTAAATTGAATTAGAGATTAAACATAATCTCAACAATAATCCCAAACTGATTCTAAAATGTATATGGAAAAGCAAAGGAACTAGAATAGCCTGAACAATTTTGAAAAAGAACAAAGTCAGAGGACTCACATTTCCTGATTTCAAGCAGTTTAGTTATAAAACTACAGAAATAAATATAGTGTGGTATTGGTGAAAGGATTGATATATAGATGAACAGAGCAGAATAGAGGGTCCAGAAGTGGAGCCACACATATATGGTCAAGTGATTTTTGGTAAAGTTACAAAGGCAAGTCAATGAAGAAAGGATAGTCCTTTCAACAAATGGTGCTGGAACAACTGGACATCAACAATTGAACATATGCAAAAAAATGAACTTCAACCTATACTTTACATCATTTATAAAATTCAAAATGGATCACAGACATAAGTATAAAACCTCAAACTATAAAATTTCTTGAAGGAAGCGTAACATAAATCTTTTTGTGTTAGGCAAAGATTCCTAAGATACAACACCAAAAAACATGATCCATAAAAGAAAAAAATTGCTAAATTTTACTTCATCAAAATAAAAAACTTCAAAATTAAAAAAAAGCCTCTGTTAAGAAAATGAAAAGGCAAACGATAAATGCGGAGAAAATATCTGCAAACCTATACCTGATAAGGACTCATATGCAGAGTATATGAGAATTTTCAAAACTCAGTAATAAGAAAACAAACAATCCGAGTAAAAATGAGCAAAAGATTTGAACAGACACTTCAACAAAGATGTATGGATGGCAAAAAAGTACATGAGAAGACGTTCAACATCATTAGTCATTAGAAGAATGCAAATTAAAAACCACAATGAATTAACATTACAAACCTATTAGAACATCTAGGGGAAAAGCTGATAACGCTAAGTGCTAGTGAGAATTGAGAGCAATCGGGATTTCTTACATACTTTGCTGGTGGGAGCGTAAATGGCACAGCCATGCTGGAAAACGCTGTGGCAATGTGTTACGAGGTTAAACATACACTTACCATATGACTCAGCAATCCTTCTCCTAGATATTTACCCAAGACAAATGAAAACTTATGTTCATATAACAACCTGCAAGCAAGTGTTTAAAGCAGCTTTATTCTTTTTTTTTGCGGTACGCGGGCCTCTCACTTTTGTGGTCTCTCCCGTTGCAGAGCACAGGCTCCGGACGCGCAGGCTCAGCGGCCATGGCTCACGGGCCCAGCCGCTCCGCGGCATGTGGGATCTTCCCAGTCGCGGGCACGAACCCGTGTCCCCTGCATCGGCAGGTGGACTCTCAACCACTGCGCCACCAGGGAAACCCTAGAGCAGTTTTATTCTTAATCATCAAGAACCCAATGCCCTTTGAGTGGTGACTGGATAAACTACGGTACAGCCATACAACGAAATACTCTTCAGCAATAAAAGGAAGAGAGGGCTTCCCTGGTGGCGCAGTGGTTGAGAGTCCGCCTGCCGATGCAGGGGACACGGGTTCGTGCCCCGGTCCGGGAAGATCCCACATGCAGCGGAGCGGCTGGGCCCGTGAGCCATGGCCGCCGAGCCTGCGCGTCCGGAGCGTGTGCTCTGCAACGGGAGAGGCCACAACAGTGAGAGGCCCGGGGACTGCAAAAAAAAAAAAAAAAAAAAGAAGAGAACCACGGATACACACAGAGCATGAATGAATCTCAAATGTGTCATGCCATGTGAAAAAAGCCAGACTCAAAATGCTATATACTGTATGATTCCAGTTCTATGACGCTCTGAAAAAGGACAAAACTATAGAGAAAGAAAGCAGATCAGTGGTTGCCAAAGGCTAAAGGCAGGGGGAGGGGCTGACCACAAAGGAACACAAGGGAACTTTCTGGATGATAAAAATGTTCTATATCTTCATTGTAATGATGGCTTTTGTCCAATTCATAAAACTGTATACTCAAAAGGATAAACTTAAGTGTAAAGCATCCCTTCATATAAAAAAATTATAAATGTTATGTTGTGTGAAAGAAACTAGATACTTACTGATTGACTGCATTTAGGTGAAGTTCAAGAAGAGCCAAAACTAATCTATGGTGACAGAAAACAAAGCACCATTGACTACAGAGTGTGAGGGTGAAGTGGAAGGGGCCCAAGGGACTCCCAAGGTGGTGGGCATATTCTGTAACTTGATTGGCTGGTGGTTACATGAGTACCTGTATTTATCAAAATGCATCATATTGAGGGCTTCCCTGGTGGCACAGTGGTTGAGAGTCCGCCTGCCGATGCACGGGACACGGGTTTGTGCCCTGGTCCGGGAGGATCCCACATCCCGCGGCGCGGCTGGGCCCGTGAGCCATGGCCGCTGAGCCTGCGCGTCCGGAGCCTGTGCTCCGCAACGGGAGAGGCCACAACAGTGAGAGACCCGCGTACCGCCAAAAAAAAAAAGCGTCATATTGTACACTTAAAAATCTGAGCATTTTACTGAATATAAATTGCTTCAATTTTTTAAAGGTACAGAAAAAATTTTTAAGGCTGATTAACATTCCATTATATTTATTTATTTAAAAAAATTGAAGTATAGTTGATTTACAAGGTTGTGTTAATTTCTAGGTACAGAAATATTAAAAAGTAAAAGGATAGAAAAAGATCTACCACATGAACATACCTAAAAAGAAAGCCAGGGTGGGAATCTTAACATGTGACAAAATTTAATTCAAGGCTGAAAATCACAATGGACAAACACGGATGTTATAAACTCATAAAAGGTACAATAGACAAAGAAGATATATACACTTAACAAGAAAGCTTCACATGATATCAAGTGAAAACTGATAGAGCTGCAGGGAGCTATAGATAAAACAACAGTAATACTGTATGTCCCTCATATATTGATAGAACATACAAAAAGAATAAACACTAACGTCACAGGGATGAACAATTATCTACACCCAACAGAAAATGCCTTTTGGGGGGAGTACCTCTGAACATTTACAAAAACAAGCTATGGTCTAGACCATAAATAAAACTTCAGTAAGTTACAGTGGATAAATATGAGACTCATTATATTCTCTGACCATAATGTAATAAAATTAGAAATTAAAAACAAAATGGAGAGAAGCTTCTCCCAACTGAAATTGATAAAAATTATCTAAGAATTAGTACTCAAACAAAGATAGCTTAAAAGTTCTTTATGGTTAGAAATTAAATGATATATCATTAAATAATCCTTGAGTTAATTAGGAAATCATGACAAGAATGAAGAAATATGTATCATTGAATGAACAGAAACATTACATGTTGAAAGTGGTGGAACACAGCTAAAGAGTACATTAAGGAAAAAATATAACTTCAAATATATTTATCAGGAAATTTAAAAAGCTGAAAATAAATGAGCAAATCATTGAACTCACAAAGTTGGGAAAGCATAACAAAAGAAAATTTTAAATCACAGAAATAATAAAGAGAAAAATAGCAAACAAAACCCGAAGGAAAATAGAGAACATTAATAAAAACAAAAGCCGTTTCTGCATAAGATAGCAGATTTTTTTTTTTTTACAAAACTAATCAAGGATAAAGAGAAGATGTGAATAATTTCTTTTTTTTTTTTTTCTACAAGTTATTCCAGATAATAGAAAACCAGGGAAAGTTTCCCAGAAAATGTTATGAGGATAGTGATGTTTTAATTCCTAAAACCAGATAAGGACAAAACAAGAAAATTACATGCTCATTTCATTTGTGAACATAGATGTTAAAAGTCCTAAATGAGATACACAATATTGTATTAAAAATAATACATCATGACCAAGTATTTTAGGAATTCATTAGAAAACGGATCACTATAATTCTCTACACTAATAAAAATAAAGGAGAAACACAACGTGATAACATCAAGCAATGTAGGAAAAGCATTTGATAAGATTTGTTACTGGGACTTCCCTGGTGGTCCAGTGGTTGAAAAATCTGCCTTCCAGTGCAGGGGATGCGGGTCCGACCCTAGTCAGGGAACGAAGATCCCACGTGCCATGGGGCAAATAAGCCCCCGTGCCACAACTATTGAGCAACTAGAGAGCAGCCCGCACGCCTCAACGAAGATCCCACGTGCTGCAACTAAGACCCGATGCAGCCAAATAATAATAATAATGTCTCTTAAAAAAAAAAGATTTGTTATTTACTTATGATACAAATTCTTACTAAACCAGGAATAGAACGGAACTTCTTGAACTCGTGCGGCTTCCATGCCAAAAATTCACAGCAAACGTTGTACATAATGGCCCTTAACCCCAGCCCAGACACCCTGACCAGGGGAGAGGCCACCCCAAGCCATGAGAGAAATGGGGGTTAGGTTAAGGCATTCCTTTCTTCATTCATGCTCACGTATCTCTTTAAGATCTGAAGCAGAATTATCATTATTTGCATATGATGTGAGCATTCATTTAGAAGGCCCTTTGGAATCAACAGACTATTAGCATCAATAAGATTTCAGCAACATTGCTAGATAGAAACCTACAAAATCAGTAGTATTTCTAGAATTTCTCTGCATCTCTAATACCCAATGAAAAAACGGATCTTAGGGCTTCCCTGGTGGCGCAGTGGTTGAGAGTCCGCCTGCCAATGCTAGGGGACACGGGTTCGTGCCCCGGTCCGGGAGGATTCCACGTGCCGCGGAGCGGCTGGGCCCGTGAGCCATGGCCGCTGAGCCCGCACGCCCGGAGCCTGTGCTCCGCAACGGGAGAGGCCCGCGTACCGCAAAAAAATAATAAAAATAAAAATAATAAAAAAATAAAAAACGGAACTTAGATACATTGCTAGATACAAAGTATCTGTAACATATAAGGATATGTAAAACCTCTTGGTAGAAAATTTTAATAAAGGATATAGAAGAGAATCTGAATAAGTAGACAGATTATAATGTAGGGTAGGATGACAAAGTTATAAAGATGTGAGTTCTCTCCAAATTCATCTCTAAATGTGATGCAGTCCTAATCAAAATTCCAGTTGGAGTTTTTGGAGAAATTTGATAAATTCACAGTAGCATCTTTAGCGATGAATAAAGATCCATAAACAGCTAAGAAAAACTTCAAAGAAGGAGGAAGAGGAAGTGGAGGAGGAGGAGGGAGGGGGAGGAAAGGGGGGAGGGGAGGGGGGAGGAGGAAGGAGGGTGTGATTTTTCCCGACCACATTTATAAGACCGTAGCAATAAAAAACAATTATGGTACTGGTGCAGGAACAGACAGACACAGAAGAGAATAGAGAACTGACAGGCAGACCCAATACCTTCAGGAGCTTAACATGTAGGTCAAAATGTTCAGTAGATGGTGTTGGGGAAGTGGATTCCTACCTGACAGCACGTGCAAGGTGGCCTCTAGATGGATTAATGGTGTGAATGTGAAAGTGACTTGAAAAAGTTAATAGAAGACAGCATGGGAGCCATTTGTTGTGATTCAGGGCAGTAATTAAAGACTTTTTGTTTTTGTTTTTATTATTAATCCCCAAGCTATGCTACCTAACTAGAAAATATTGCCTCTTATAAGTTATATAGGTATAAATGTTCCATATATTCTCTCCTATCATTAAAACATGCAGCAATAAAAGACTTTTTTTTAAATTTATTTTTGGCTGCGTTGGGTCTTCATTGCTGTGCACAGGCTTTTCTCTAGTTGTGGTGAGCGGGGACTACCCTTCGTTGCGGTGTGTGGGCTTCTCATTGCGGTGGCTTCTCTTGTTGTGGAGCACGGGCTCTAGGTGCGTGGGCTTCAGTAGCTGTGGCACGTGGGCTCAGTAGTTGTGGCTCATGGGCTCTAGGGCACAGGCTCAGTAGTTGTGGCGCATGGGCTTGGTTGCCCGCGGCATGTGGGATCTTCCCAGACCAGGGCTCGAACCTGTGTCCCCTGCATTGGCAGGCGGATTCTTAACCACTGAGCCACCAGGGAAGTCCCCAGTAATAAAAGACTTTTAAACAAAGTTTTGAAAGCACAAAACACAACCACTCCACCGCCCCCTCCCCCCCAAAAGCCTCCTGATGAATTTGACGACACTATTTGATGAAAGACACCTAGGACAAAGTAAAGAGAGAGGGTGGACAGAATCGGAGAAGGTATTTGTTTGAAGCCAAAACACTAAAATCTCGAATAAACGAAGAACTCCTGCAAATCAACAGGAAGTAGGCAGCAAATCAACTAGAAAATGGTCAAGATATGAAGAGGCAGTTCCCAGAAGAGGAAAACAAAATCCAAGGAGCACATGAAGAGCTGATGCAAAATCTTAGTAATGAGAGACGCCATTTAGAACAACTTTATACCAATTCGACTGGCGAACATTCCAAAGCTGCTAATGCCACATCTTGGGGGCATGTGGGGCTGGAGTGAGTTGGAAGAGCAGCTGGGCTGTGGGGTGGGCTGGTGCAGCCGTTGGGGAAGGCCACCTGGCGCTACTTATGCAACTCAAGTGTTCACATACCTGGGACGCAGCAGTCCCACTATTCCCACAGGAAGTGAGAATGGAATGTGGGGATAAAGGGAACATAGAACTAACTAACTAACTAAACAAATGGCGAGGGCAGGACCAGCATGGACTAGCAATGACAATGGACTAGAATCTTAGGAGCATGCGTGCTACACACACACACAGACACACACCCACCCACACACACACCCTGTGCCGTGGTCCAGCATGCAGGAACAGTCCAGGACTGCCCTGAAACCTTGCTGTGGGAGGACAGAGGGACAAGACAAGCTAAAATGAACCCTGGAGGTCTCTGATGGTCCACAGGGCACAGGGATGGAGGGTGGGAGTAGGCAAATGCTCCTGAACACCCAGGGCCATCAGGGAGGTTGAGTTGGGCTAATGTCTACTCAGAGCGATGGGAAAGGGACAGAGACCTGGAGCTGAGGCCACAGCAGGACGGGTCGGGGAGGGGAACACCAGCCAGGGCCACCGCCCCCTCCTCCACTTTCCCCCCTCCCCTCCCCTCCCCTCCCCTCC